>NW_027397103.1:823962-867604 GCF_003265705.2 Callorhinus ursinus | reverse complement strand
CATAGTATATATAGTATATAGTGTAATAAAATAGAGTATATAATATATGGTTGTATACTATATAGTAAAGGGATAGTATATAATATACATAGTATATATAGTATATAGTATAATAAAATAGAGTATATAATATATAGTTGTATACTATATAGTAAAGGGATAGTATAATATATACAGTATAGTATCTAATAGGTAGTATATATTAGTATATTACATATAGGATATACTATATATAGTATATACTTTATACTATATAGTACAGTGTAGTAGAGCAAGTACTGGAAAGAACAAAGTAGATCCATATGTCCTGCGCTCCTTGTCTTCAATCTTCGTTTCCAGAATTCCCCACCTCATTCTGTGCCCTGGGGCGGGCTTATGTGTACCACAGGTCAGCCCCAGGCTTCTGGTTGGGAAGATGGGAAGGAGGTAGAAGAGAGAGGTCTGGAATTTCTCCTGCTCCTTCCAGGTTGCCTTGGGCCACATGTGTCCCCCCAACTACAGGCCACAACTTCTCTCTACAGCTCTCCCCTGGGACTCTGGAACACTCCCCTCCGCTCCCCCCACTGGCCGCGGGTGGCAGCAGTGTCCCCAGACACCTCCACCCCATTGCAAGCTCTGGGGCACTTTATTGCTTTCATGTTTCCCTAAGCCTTGTCCCACACCACTGTAATGAGTTTCTTTATTAAAACTCTTCCCAGTTGCTCACTTCCCCAATTTGGTACATGCACTAACATAAATTAGTATGTGCCTAGGAAAAAACTGAATTATTTTTAAAAAGGTGGTACCTAGGAAGGGGGAACGTGGGGCCCGTTAATTTTTAGTTTTATGCAGTTCGATACCCTTTGCAACTTTTACACTGAACATCAGCTTTCATAAGCAGAAAAAAAAAATAATTGAAAGATAGCCTGCAATAATGAAGAGCCTCACAGTCACTACTCAGACAGACCCACGGACAAATCCTATTCTGAGGATCCCAGGCTGGGTGTTTCTGGAGGCAGAGCTCCCTCCCTCCCCTTCCCGGCTGCTCCCAGACCCCCCCCTCCTACCTCAGGTGTGTAAACATAGGCTGCCTGGAAGCCTCCAGAAATAAATGCTCTTGCAATGAAGAGTAACAGAGTGAGCATGTTTCTAGGGAGAGAAATAAAAAAGAAGATGAGCAGGGTTTTTTTGTTTGTTTGTTTTCTGTCAGCTTGTTTCAGCAAAGTCCTATCTGCCCAGGCAGAATTTATACCCTAGAAATTGGCTCAGCCCACCCCCACCCAACATATCCACACAGGCACACAATCCTGGTGCCTTCTTGAAAGGCCCGCCTTTATAAATTTATCATTTTCCAAAGTTCCAGGCTAAGAGCTGCAAACATCTGTCGTGCCCAGGTTGAGGGCAAGGTCAGAGAGAAGTGATATAAATCACTGAAAAACCCAGACGGGGCCTGGTAGAGTCAGGAGCCAGCTGAGCCAGTGAAAGTAAACTTCTATGCAGTATTTTTAGGGTAATCCTGGTCCCCGACCCTCTGTTCCATTGTTCCCCAAAATGCCTAAGAACACCAACATGTCAGGGTCTAAGCTACCTCTCCAGGCCTTCCACATATTCCTCATCAGCTTTGGTCTGGGGCCTCTCCGAGATCAAGAGAGGCATAAGCCTCTTCCATATTTTGAGGCTCTTCAAAGATGGAAAAATGGAGAAATGCCAAAAAAGGGATTATACAACAGGCCCTTGAAGTATTTCCATTGAACAAAGGAATGCTTTTAACCCATACATAAACAGTTGTATGCACGATCTCACTGGGAGACAATGTCAAAAGCCTAAATGGGACAGTGTTGGAGCAAAACCTGGACCAAAGTGCCCTCCCAGCCCTACCCCCATCAGAGGCCCAAAACTGAGTCTGATCTTGTGGTCAAGAGTCTCAGTCCTAGTGAGGGACCGGGGAGGTGGGGGGAATCTCTCAGATGACCACCAGGAGTATAGTCCACAGCTTACAGGCCCAAAGAGACACTGACCATGACCTGAGAAGTGAACCTGCTGGTCAGAGAGAGCTGGTTTCCAGACCCACCTTCCAACACAGATGAACAGCAGGAGGCTGCAGAGGGAGAAGATGATGAAGCACAGGGCCATGGTCTTCTTGCGGCCCAGGCGATCAATAATCCATAGAGTCACAAGGACACCTGGGGGAGAGCAGGGGCACCATGGCAGGAGGCTTCCAATATGGCTCCCAATGCCCCCCACCTCCTGGTATTCACACCCCATACAGTTCCCTGCTCCTGAGAGTGGGCTGGACCTGGTGAGTCGTTTCTCATGACCAGAATACAGAAAAGCATTGGGATGTCACTTCTGAGATGAAGTTGTAAAAGAATGTGGCTTCTGCTTTGCTGGTATTTTCTCTCCCCCTGACTCTTCTTAGGCGCTGGCCTAAAAGTGGCCTCTGGCCAATAACCAGTGAGGAACTGAGGCCCTCAGTCCAACAACCCTGGAGGCATTGAATCTTGCCAACGACCACGTGAGTGAGCATGGAAACAGCCCCTGTCCCAGCTGAACTTTCAGATGTGACTGCAGACGCTGGGCCAACACCGCCATTGCAGTCTTGTTAGATAAGCTGAAGCAGAGGACCCAGGTAGCCACTCCCAGCTTCCTGACCCACAGAAACTGTGAGTAATAAATACGTTGTTTGAAGCCACTAAAATATGGGATAATTTGTTACACAGCAATGGATAACTAAATAGGCACCAAGGGACATGGCATTCATTGAATCCAGGCAATGGACACCAGGGATGGGAGTCAGAACCATGCAGGTTCTAAGGCCTCCTTCTGCCTCTGACTTGCCATGTGGTCTTGGGTTTGTCCCTTGCCTTTTCTGAGCCTCAGTTACTGCATCTGTAAAATGGGACTCAATAAAAATAAGACTCCCTTCAGTAGAGACAGTATAGCATGGTGCTTATTATTAATAATATTAATAATAATTATTAAATCTAGGCTCAGCACTTGTACATCTATTATCTTGCTTAATCATCAAAACAACCCCCTAAAATAAATGTTATCAACACCTGCATTTCCCACACTTATTCAATCGAAAAATTAAGTGCCTACTGTGTGTCAGGAGCTGTTCTAGGAGCCTTGGGATGTGTCAGCGAACAGAAACAACAAATCATAAATGTAATAAATAAGAGTTATCTGAGTTTCAGAAAGGTAAAATCATGGAAATCATCGAAAAGTCATGGAAATGGTTATTGGCAACGTGGTGTCTAACTCCAAGTCCCTAGTCTTACCCTCTGAGCTCTATGCAGGAAGGGTTTTAGAAGAAAGATAGGAGTGAAGACTCCGGGCTCTGGGGTGGGACCTCAGTTCTTAGCTCTGCCAAGTGTAGGACACTCAGTGTTTTAGCTGAGCTTTCCTAGGAGCAGACGCTGGGGAAAGGGTCCAAGTACAAGTGTTTGCTTGAGAGGTAACCCAAAGAAACACCAGTGGGAGGCTAGGAAGGTAAGATAGGGAAGGGAAGGCAAGTTACCATTGTGGGCAGTTGCTATCGAATTCCACTGGGGGGCTCTGGGAGCCAGTGTGGGACAGGCATCTTAGAATTCTCCTGCCTGACAGGCGAGGAAGCCAGGGTATTTATATACCACCAACTCCTGCAGTTATCATTTGAAAGCAGCTCCCAGATGTTCACTCCCTGGGACTTCCAGCCACCTTGCTTGCTTTTAGGTCCTGAGGCTTTCCATCCCTCTTGAGAGAGCCCTCAGACACAAAGATGCAGACACTGGCATCTGCAAGTTTAGGAACAGTTTTGGCTACACCTCTTTAAGCCTTAGTTTCTTCGGTTGTAAAATGGGGGATAATTATGCTACTTCTCAAGACTAAATGAGACATATCTATAAAACATTTGGCATAGAGCCAGATATCCATATGGTAAGCACTCAATAAATACCAGATACTATTGCTGTTGTAGTAATTATTAGTTTTTTAAAAGGAAAAGATAGATCGCCTTCACTTTGTGTGCAGGTTTGGATTTTTTGACACCCACTGACCCTTCCATTGTGAGGGCTGATGGGGGACAATTCTCCATGGGTCTCTTGTATTTCTTGCATGCAGAGGCACTAGCTGCCCTTTGTTCCAGGCTATCATTTAATTTGGACAGCCAATAGCCTTGGAGATAGAGATACTGTCCCCTTCCAGAGCCAAGGGCAGGTCTGTTTACTGTCCAAGGCAATAAAGGCGATGTCTCTCTCTCTGGAGCAAAAAACTGGGCAGGTTTCTGGCAACCCGTTATAGAAGATTTGAGTTCCCTAAGCCTGGGAATTCTCAGGTAAGCAAAGTGAAAAAGGGATTGAGGAAGATAATGGGAAGTCAAGGAAAACCGTGGAATACAGGGTCAAGAATATGGGGAGTAGTAGATCAATCAGGTACATGGAAGGGAACACTCAGGTAATCCCTCAAGCAGCAACCATCATCCATTATCAGCATGTGTATGCATTTGGGTGAGGCGTTCTTATCAAAGGACCAGAGTTAGAGCACAACAGGTGTACCCACTACCTCACTGTGTGTGTAACATCTGCCTGGACCCTTCGTCATCATCGCTGTGAGATTTGGGAGCAAGGGGAGCTGACACTAATATACTATTCATGTTGCTATCGAATTCCACTGGGGGGCTCTGGGAATCAGTGTGGAACATGTTGCTTGCTGTGCCATGGGTAATAGTCTTTGTCTTTGACCCAGGAGTCTCGTGTCTTCTGCCAGTGAGCGTGACAATGGGCAGCCTAATATGTGAGCCTTCAAGTAGAGTAGTCTTTGCAGTTCTTGTCGACTTGTAGCTAAGGGTTGAAAAAAGAACCTCCAGCTCCCCTAGAAAGGGGGGGATTTGCTTCCAGGCAGCCCCAGGTAGAACCACCAGATGAGCAGCTCCTGCATTCACAGGCTTCCCTGCCCCAGCCCCACCTCACACAGGCTCCTCACCTGGGAACTCAGAGAGGGTAGTCCACAGCAGGTCCATGTAATCCTCCTCACTCAGGTACTCACAGGCCAGGCTGCATTTTGCTTCTACTGCCTTCTTCTGGCTAGAAACTGGGAGGTGGAAGACAGGAGAAAGAAGAGCCATGCCTAGAACCTTGAATCGCACCCTCCTGCTCCCACACCTCCTTCCCTGGGGATGCTTCAGCTGGGATACCATAGAAAGGGCCCAGCCGTGGAGTCAGACAGACTGAGGTTCAAATCCCAACCGGCAGGGCTACAGCTTTATGTTTCTGAGCCTCAGTTTCTTCATAAAACTGGAGCTAATAAAACCACTGGGCAAGGTGGTTGGGAGAATGAAATCAGGCTGTGCATATGAATGTGCTTAGCCCAGAACTGGCACATACTAGGTGTTTTTGTGGCAGACAGACTCCAGGGGGCAGACAGACTCCAGGGTGGCCTCTATGATCCCCACCTATATTATCTGGCCCCCATTACTTCCTTGATCCCACCTTCTGTCTCTCTCCCTCGCTCTGTTCACTATACTCCAGCTACACTGGTTTTCTTGCTGTGCCTTCAACACTCCTGCCTCAGGACCTTTGCACTGGCTGCTGCCTCTTCCTGAATTGCTCTTTATATATCCCTATGACTAATTTCCTCACCTCCTTTATGTCTTTCTTTAAATCTCACCTCATGGAGGCCATTCTGACTACCCCATTTAAGACTGCAACTGACCCAGTGCCCCTTGCTCCGCTACCCATTCCTGACCTCCCTTATCCTGCTTGGCTATCTTTTTTTTCCCATACATTTGTTAAGAAATAGCATGAAAGACTTTGAAATGGGCAAAATGTTTTGTCTAGTGCACCCTTACAAGTTGCATCACCTTTCATTATCTGTGAGCTATGCACATTATAGAATATTGACATTAATGCAAATGATTCTTGTCTATCAAAATGCAAATTGTGTCTGGTGATGCAATTGATTATTGCCTTATGCATATTGACAAGTTGTGCCTCTAATTGTAAAACCTTTCCAGCATTTCGGATTGCCTATATACATGTATTTTTGAATTCTCCTTTGAACCAGATGTAAACTCTTGCTGGCATTAGTAAACAATTCTCCATGGGTTGCTCACATTTCTGCATGTTTTCTAAGCAAAGACACTGACTATCTTTGTTCTAAACTATCTTTTCAAGGACTTTTGTTTAACCAACAACTCTGACAGGAAGTGTCCAACTTTGGAGCAAGGGGCAGGTTTGCTTATGGCCTTCAATGGCATAGTGTCTCCCTGCAGGACAAGGGCAGGCTTTACCAGCTTTCTGTCTTTACCATCCAGTATAAGAGAGCTAGGTGCCCTAAGCTCAGAGATCCCCTTTTGTAACATAACCCACTGCTTTTGCAGCTGTGGCCCCCCTTCTTCATATTACCCTGTGGGAATGGGAACTCCTTATGGTGTAAGGAAATGCCGATGCTTCAGCTACTGCTATTACTGTGAGTAACAAAGTCCTTTGTCTCTGATCCAGGAGTGTTGTGTCTGTTGCAGGCATCTGTGGAAGCTGTGGAAGGCTAACTTGCTAGCTTACAAAGAGGTAAATCCTCAGACTTTTCACAGTTCTTAACTGGTTCATTCATTAATTGATGAGTTAAATAAAATAAAATCTTTGATAGGTGTTCATTGTATATTTGTAGGAGAGGCATGATTTTACCTTTTCTTTAAATTTTTTTCTTTGACACACCTATCACCTTCCAACACGCTATGTTATTTACTTACTTATGCTATTCTCTCTCTTTTTTTCTCTCCCCACCAAAATATGAGCTTACAGGGTGGGGATATTTGTCTTTTGTGTTCACTGATGTATCCTAACACCTAGATCAGTAACTGGCATATAGAAAATATCGAATGAATGACTTGCCCAAGGTCACACAACTACTTGGTGCTAGAACCCAGGCTCCCTGATTTCCAGCTATGGGCGTGTTCCACAGTATCACTTTCCCACCCGGGTATAAGAGAGACCTTTAAACAGGGGTTGGCAAAATATCACCTGCAAGTCATATCTGGTCTCCTGCCTGTTTCTGCCTGGCTTGCATGCTGAGAGTGGTTTTTACATTTTAAAAATGATTTTTAAAAATCAAAGAGGGGGTGCCTGGGTGGCTCAGATGGTTAAGCATCTGCTTTCGGCTCAGGTCATGATCCCAGGGTCCTGGGATCGAGTCCCGCATTGGGCTCCCTGCTCCTTGGGAGCCTGCTTCTCCCTCTGCCTCTCTCTCTCTGTCTCTCATGAATAAATAAATAAAATCTTAAAAAAAATAAAAATAAAAATAAAAATCAAAGAGGAATAACACTTCATGACATAGACATGATATGCCACCCGAATTTGCATTCACGAATAAGGTTTTATTAGAACACAAGCAATGTTTGTTCATTAACCCATGGTCCACAGCTATTTTCCTCCTCCAACGGCAGAGGTGTATGTCCCACAAAGCCTAAAATTTGACTATCTGGCCCTTTATAGAAAGTTTGCCAATCCCTGCTTTGTAACATTCCCCTGGATCCTCTGCTTTGCTTCAGTGGGTCCACTGTTAGGGGCATGCGATTTATACTCTCTCAATACCAAATCCCAAATATGCGGCTAAGCCACCAACTCATTAAATCCTTATACCAATAAACCAAACTATTAACTAAGATTATAGAGGCTTAGTATGAAAAAGATAACTGGGCAAATCCTGCAGACAAGCAAGAACTTGATCCCTTTATTCTCCACCCAGGTTTCAATGCTAGGAACCTATTCTTAAAGATAGAATGGTTTGAAAGCCCAGACATCTGCATATACACTTTGCTTTCTATTTTGTTCCTTTTGTACAGTGGCTCCCACCTCTAGCTGCACAATTGAATCTGCCTTCGGCTCCGGTTGTGATCCTGGATTCCTGGGATCAAGCCCCGCGTGGGGCTCCCTGCTCAGCGGGGAGTCTGCTTCTCCCTCTCCCTCTGCCCCTCTCGCCTGCTCATGCTCTCTCTCACATGTGCACTTGCTCTCTCAAATAACTAACTAACTAAATAAAATCTTTTAAAAATAAAAAAAACAAAAGCTCCTCCGGGTGATTCTGTGGTGTGGCCGGGGTTGAGATCCAACCTGGTTCTCAGACCTCATATGCACACGAGAATTGCTGCATAGGGTCACGGCCATCAAACTCAGGCTGTACTTCACCGAGCCCTCTAAGTGACATAAGATAGGACTCTGCCGTAACGTCACTTTTTTTTTTTATAAGATTTTTTTTTTTAAAGATTTTATTTATTTGAGAGAGAGAGAGCACATGAGAGGGGGGAGGGTCAGAGGGAGAAGCAGGTTCCTCGCTGAGCAGGGAGCCCGATGCGGGACTCGATCCAGGGACTCCAGGATCATGACCTGAGCTGATGGCAGTCGCCCAACCAACTGAACCACCCAGGCGCCCCGTAACGTCACTTTTATCATGACAAGATTATTCGGCTTCCTACAGAGTATCTTGGGGACCACAGTCCGGGTCTTCTATGCTCATTTGGCAGAGACTTTCTCCCAGGAGTCTGTGGGGCAACGTCACCGGTATTTGTGCATGGCCAGGCTCAGGAGAGGTGGAACCTGGGGTGGGCATGCGTGTGTGACTATGTAGGGTGGGAGTAGGGTAGTTTGATACTCACTGCTGCAGACATCTCCGGCCTGAAAGAGCTCAGTGGTGAGCAGAACTAATCCATAGTAAGAAAACGCATTGGAAAACCTGCCAGAAAGGAAGCAGGAAGAGGTAAAGAAATGGTGGGAGAAATGCAAGTCTCCTTTCCCCATGCCCTCAGGAAGGACTTGCATCTATAACAGTGAGGACCAGTCTTTGGGCATGGATGGCACTGGACCTTTGGGGGCTTTCCTGGGGCCCTTGAGCAGGAAAATGGCAGGTACAAAGCATAGTGATGTGATAAAGGGACGTGATCTTGTGTCCTTTGAAAGACCAAGAACTGTATTATATCACAGAGAACACCCCAGGCTGTTTATTCAACTGGCAATAGGGAAAACAAGTTTGGGGGACCAAAATTTGGAAGAACACAGTCATGGGTGACATTGATCAGGGCTTCTGGGCCAAGCTGGTCAACGTGAAGAGAGAAGAAGAGGGAAAACTTTGATAATAAAGAGCACTGGACTCCAGCTCTGCCCTTGAACTCCTGAGAGCTGAATCAACTCACCAAGCATTTATTAAACACCTGCTGTGTGCCCCGTACAAGTGTGGATTCTGCAGACTTCCCTAAAATTTCACATCAGAATGAAATAGTTAATTAATTCACAATTGTCCCAGGAACTAGAACACTCAAGTCTGTAGACCAGAACATTATCATCCCGTAGTACAGTTACATGGGAACTGTCATAATCAGACTGCAGTGATTAATTTCCTTGGGTTGCAATATGTGCCAGCAAATTTAGCAATTTCTATAGTGCACAAAAATTAGTCTCCAATTAATTGCTTCAGTATTTGGGTAGTGTCAGCCCAACTGAATCACCCGCATGCGAAGATAGATACCTTAAACTCCCACCTCCACTCCCTTTTAAAAAATCCTACAGATTCCACACTTGTGTTGGGCACACAGCAGGTGTTTAATAAATGCCTGGTTCAGCTCTTAGGCATGCAGGGACAGAGCTAGAGCCCAGTTCTGTATATTATCAAAGCTTTCCCCTCCACTTGCCTGCAACTGACCACTTTTCAGGACAATCCCCTGCTAATTAGCACCTCTACTCAAAGGTGCATGGGAAACATGAGAACTGGTTAAACCAGAATGCAAAGTGTTAGCCAGGCCCCTTCTGCACACTGTTCATGCTGTGTACATGGTTTGGTAGAAAGAGAGTTCAAAGAATAGCTGAGATTTAACTAGTTGTGGATTTTCAGGTAATTACTCTGTACAAATCACTGCCTTCCGTCCTGCCCACATCCAGACATCACCAGTGGCTGTTATTTAAGGAAAATAGACCAGGATTAGGATTGAAAGTTCTAAGGATGCCTGTATTGACCAAACTAGTGGTGCCCTAAATGCGGTGGGCCCCATGCCACTGGTGGTATCCAAGGCAATATTGGCCAAGAAGGGGACTTGATGGAGCATGCATATGGAATCTCATTGTGACAAAAATCCATTTTACATTTCCTTTCAAATTACAGTTGACCCTTGGACAGCACAGGTTTTGAACTGCACAGGGCCACTTGTAAAGAGCTTTTTTTCAATAAATATAGTACACTACTGCAAGTGCATTTTCTCTTCCAGAAGATTTTAATGACATTTTCTTTTTCTCTAGCCTACTTTAAGATATAATATATAATACGTAATACATACAACATACAAAATATGTGTTCATTGACTTTTTTATGTTACCAGTAAGGCTTCTGGTCAATAGGCGGCTATTGGTTAAGTTTTGGGGGAGTCAAAAGATTTCCGACTGTTCAGGGGTCTGTGCCTTTAACCCCCTTTCTGCATTGTTCAAAGTCAACTGTATTTTGATGATTTCCTAGTTTCACTTACTTGCTAATGAATGAGTCCTTAACACCTACCCTCTGTCTGTGTCTCTCTATTAAATACAGCAGCTCAGTGTCTTGGCAAATCATCAATCTAGCTACTTTTTACTGTATATCTCTTGAAAATATATGGCCTGCACTTAAGGTTTTTTTCTTTAAAGCAGACATATAAAATTCCCTCTTAAAAGACATTTATCTGAACCCTTGTGCACTAATGGTGGGAATGCAAACTGGCATAGCCACTCTGGAAAACAGTATGGAGGCTCCTCAAAAAATTAAAAATAGAATTACCCTATTGCATTACTGGGTATTTACCCAAAGAGTACAAAAACCCTAATTCAAAAGGAGATTTGCACCCCTATGTTTATTGCAGCATCATTTACAATAGCCAAATTATGGAAGCAGTCCGTGTCCATTGATGGATGAATGGAAAAGAAGATGTGATACATACACACACACACATATTTATATACACACACATATACACACAACAGAATATTATTCTGCCATAAAAAGAATGAAATCTTGCCATTTGTAATACCGTGGATGGAGCTAGAGAATATGATGCTAAGTGAAATAAGTCAGTCAGAGAAAGACAAATACCGTATGATTTCACTCATGTGTGGAATTTAAGAAACAAAACAAACAAAGGAAAAGAAAAAGAGACAAACCAAAAAACAGGCTCTTAACTAGAGAGAACAAACTGGTGGTTACCAGAGGGGAGGTGGGTGGGGGATGGGTGAAATAGGTGATGGGGATTAAGAGCACACTTATCATGAGGAGCACTGAGTAATGTATAAACTCTCTGATTCACTATCTTGTGTATCTGAAACTAATATAACATTGTATGTTAACGATATTGGAAATAAAATTTAAAAAGTTTCTTTAAAAAAGGACATTTATCTGAGTCAGAAGTGAGTTCAATTAAAGAAAAAGACTAAGAAAATAATAGTACAGGTAATATCTGGAAAAGGCAGAGATCCCAGGAAAGTGATGCTCAAACCACTGAACTTTGTAATTGTTGCCTACGATCAAAGAGTTCTCTGTGCGTCACATAAAAACAGAACACAAAACAGGGCACGGGTGAAGGGGATCAAAGTGTCAAGAAACAGCTCTTACCATATAAACCACAGCAACAAGGTTGTCCATCTAAAATGGGGCGTGAAAAGGTCCCTCATTCTGCCTCGGTCTTCCTGTTTCAAGACAAGGACATGCCCTTTGCTCTCCACTCCTCCAGCAGTGCTGGCATTGGGTGGACACCCACTGCTGGGAGGGAGGTTGCTGGTGGGCTACATGCTCAGGATCCGAGAACCCAGGACTCAATCCCACAGCACAAAGTCCCCCAGCCCAGTGAGGCCCTCCAGCCAGGACCCAGCAATGTCTACAGTCTTGATTCCCCAAGGATGGAGACGTTCTGCAACCCCCAAACCCAGCCTGAAGTCCTGGAGCCAGGAAGCAGACTCCATGCCCTGAGGACTCTCAGGTAGTCCCATAGACCCGGGGAGCAGTCAGTCAGTCCAAGGGGTGTCTAACCATTTCATGCCCCGACTAAGCCAGCTCTAGGTCAAGATCACAAAAATTAATGTGCTGAAAATTAATTCGCCAGGGGCCAATGTGCTGAAAGATTGATTAGTTAAACGACCTACTTGCCAATTTCATATAATTTGCTGTTATCAAATCTTTGCTCTACAATGTTCTTTTTTTTTTTAAGATTTTGTTTATTTATTTAAGAGAGAGAGAGAGCATGAGCAGGGGGAAGGGCAGTGGGAGACGGGGAGAGGGAGAAGCAGGCTCCCCACGGAGCTGAGCTGAAGGCAGACACTTAACCGACTGAACCACTCTACAATGTTCTTTTTCAGAGTATATTCTATGAGGGGCGCCTGGGTGGCTCAGTCATTAAGCGTCTGCCTTCGGCTCAGGTCATGATCCCAGGGTCCTGGGATCGAGCCCCGCATCGGGATCCCTGCTCCGCGGGAAGCCTGCTTCTCCCTCTCCCACTCCCCCTGCTTGTGTTCCTGCTCTTGCTGTCTCTCTCTCTCTGTCAAATAAATAAATAAAATCTTTTAAAAATAATAATAAAATAAATAAATAAATAAAATCTTTTAAAAAAAGAGTATATTCTATGACTGTGATTATATTCTTCTTAGATATATTTAACAAATATATTTTCCTTAGTTTGAGAAATGCTTATTTAAACATGCTAAATGCTTAAAAAAGGATTATGGACTATAGGTGGTTTAGTCTACCTGAATATTATTTTTGTGAATAAAAGGATTATGGACTATAGGTGGTTTAGTCTACCTGAATATTATTTTTGTGAATAAAAATATATTTTTTAATATATTCTTGAATGAAAAAACAATACTCTTTAAATATGTTTATGAATATATTTGAGAATGTATTTGTTGAATATATTTTGAAATAGGCTCATTAATATATTTAGAAATAGATTCATCAATATATTTATGGAGAGAATATATTGAGGAAATAAATATATTAATATGTACATAGGAAAAATATACTCCTACTTACTATATATATTCAAAAAGAATGCTCCTTGAAACATGTAAAAAGATACATTACCAAGTTAATTCAGGAAAACTGGCTTTTGGGGAATTGGTCTGCTTCTGCTCTTTTCGCATGTCTCAGGATTTACCACACCCCACCCACATACACGCTCCCACGCAGGTGCACAAACACACACGCCACAGACGGTGGGCCAGGCACGGACCTGTCTGGAGATGATGAGTTTCCCCAGCGGCATGGGGGCTCCGTTTTCGGTTGCTATCCTCTTTAATGTGGCAATGGCCTTTTCCTGATTCCCGGACAACACATCGTACCTTGCGCTCTCCGGCAGCCACTGTGGGTACAGGTGTGGCAGGTTAGGGTGGAACAGAACACTGGGTCCCAGCCACATACTCTCATCTGGGTGTGGAGTCTTTAAGGGTGGGGCCTCTGGCTCCAGAGGCCTGGCTTCAAATCCTGGCTCTGTCATTGATTATATTGGTTGTGTGACCTTGAGCAATTACTTGACCTCTCTGTGCCTCCATTTCCTCATCCATAAAATGGGGATAATGATAGATCCCATCTTTTCGGGTTGTTGAGGGGATTAAGTGAGATAATCCAGACAAAGTGCTTACTTAGCACAGTGCCTGGAATGGGTTCATGCAGTTATGATTGCTGCCGTTGCTCTTGTTATTACTAAATGGTGTTGTTGTCAGAGTCCCCCCCAAAAATCTTAAAAATAAGCTTTACAGGATGGTGTCCTCCTCCACCCCCACCCCCCCCCACCTAAATACAGGGAACAGCAGGAGGCCAGGAGACAAAGGTTGAGATGTCTTAAAGGATACCTACAAAACACAGGACCGCAAAGAGGAGCAAGGGGACAGCCGAAAGGATGAGCAGCCAGCGCCAGCCCAGGCTGGGCATCACAAACACAGCCAGGATGACCTCGAACACGGTCCCGATGGCCCAGAAGACCTGGCATGGGAAAATGGGATCAGTTGATCACGCTCCTGCGTGGTCAACGCATGAGTAATGTGAGTGTCATTGTAGATGACGCTCTCGATATGGGTAAGGGGTCTTTGGGGTCTGCAAAGTCAGAATGGCCACCACTTTTCCTGGGGTCCATATAGTTGGGCCACGGCCACCATGTTATCCATCTCCTGAGGGTGCCATCCACATGGTATGATATTGGCGTGGTACCCACTGGAGTGTACAGTGTGGTAGCTCTGGTTAAGGAGATCAGTACCACCTCGTGTGAGGTCGAGATGGTGATGGACACACTGGTTTTTGTTTACTGACATCCATCTCTCTTGCCCATTGGGGCCCTAGTATCCTTAGTCCCAATTGCCTCTTCTCTGCAGGGCTGAATATCTTCTGTGTGCCTCTCCGAGTCACTCCCCATCCTTCCCCACTTTGCTCTTTGAATGCACTGCATCCATAGACTTCCTGATTTCTGGCTTCCCACTGGGTGCAGCCAATGGGGAGCCCCACAGGAACTGGGAGAGAGGGAGGGAGGTAAGAGAGGTTGGGGCATTTACTCCTCTGGCTCCCTCTCTGCAGGGTGCTCGTGGGCTCGCTGCATCTCTCAGCAGAAGGTCCCAGGTCGCGTCCAATAGCTCTGGACATACAACTCTCCCTCTCTGGACTGCTAATTACTTCCTGCCTTTGCCTGGCAACTGGAACTTCCGGCCTGGGGCTATTTAGAAATAGTCCCTTTATCAAACTTTCTTCAAATTATCTTAATTTGTTTTTTTTTAAGATTTTATTTATTTATTCATGAGAGACAGAGAGAGAGAGAGGCAGAGGCAGAGGGAGAAGCAGGCTCCCCGCCGAGCAGGGAGCCCGATGCGGGACTCGATCCCAGGACCCCGGGATCATGACCTGAGCCAAAGGCAGATGCTTAACCAACTGAGCCACCCAGGCGTCCCCAAATTATCCTAATTTGAGTATGCTGGTTCCTGTTGGGACACTACAACTATTGCCCATTGACAAACCTGGTCCTTCAAGTTTCCCCATCAGTTCTGGGAGCCCATAAGAGCCCTCCGAAATCCCCTTTTGCTTAAATTAACCACATTTCTGTTGCTGACAACCAGGGGTGATAGTCAAAATGTCTAACAAACTGATACAGGACTGACCAACCAGAATGGGTACCAGACATACCCGCTCCCAACACACACATACACACACACACACACACACACACGACAGTGGCCAGGAGTTAACTCTTTAGTTGCTAGATCATGGGAAGTTCTAGGGGGTCCTAGGAGAGGACAGGGTGTTAGGTGATGAGGCCTAATCAGCGACCAGGATCTGCTGGCACAGATACATCTCAATATTTAAATAGTTGGTTCATCCATACCAGTATGGACTAGCTGACTACCATCCTTATTGGTCAGGGGTAGATGCAGTCAGGGTGGTAGATTGGGTCGTGGGGTTAATGTAATTAATATTGTCAGTGTGGTCCTGGTGGCTAGAGAATGGCATCATAGACATCACTGTGGACATCAGTGTCCGGAAAGGTCAAATAAACCCTACTGCCCATTGCATGGCACCATTGGGCACTTACATATTTGCCCTGAGAGCTTCCAGATCATGATGGGAAAATGGGTCACAAGACCCTGGCAGGAAGAAGGCTTGAGAGGGACTAGCTGGACAAAGGACCTTTTAAGGCAGCCTCTAGGTTACAGAGGTGGCCGCTCACACAAGACACAGGTGAGTCCAGATACAAATAGGGGTGGAGGGTGATGATATGGACAAGGGACAGGAGTTTTGTTTCCCTTAGCTGCACGGTTCGGCAGCGACCCTCAGATAAAAGCCATTTCTAGCCCAAGAATGACATACCACCAGCCTGCCACCATTTTTTTTAAGAGATTGAATTTTTTTTGTCAATTGAAGAATTTATCTGTAAAGCAAAAAAAAAAAAAAAAAAACCCAAAAAACAAAAAACAAAAAAAATGTTCAAATTTACATAACTGACAAAGTCCCATTTCCTTATCCTGTGGCTCAGGACACCTGAGAATCTCCTGCTCAGAGACTGAACACTATTGGAAAACCCAGACCACCCTCCTTACCTCAATCAGCAAAATACATTTAGCTCTGGCCTTCATGGGAAGGAACTCGGCGTACAGCGTCACCCTGGGAAAGCGGAAAGATATGAAAGGAGTTAAGGTCAGGACTGAGTAAGAAGATTGCCACAGCTTTCCGAATTTCTTTTTTTTTTTTTTTTTAAGACTTCATTTATTTATTTATCTGAGAGCAAGAACATGTGAGTGAGCAGGGGGAGAGGGACAAGCAGACTCCATACTGAGCATGGAACCCAGACACAGGGCTCAGTCTCACAACCTTGAGTTCATGACCTGAGCTGAAATCAAGAGTCCGATGCTTACCCAACTGAACTACCCAGGTGCCCCACTTTCTGAATTTCTAGGTCAACATTCCTCTGAGGGTGGTCTGTGGACCACTTAACTTCAGAATTTCCTGGGACAATGGCTAAGTACTTAGATCTCCAGGCCCTACCCCAGACCTCTATCTATCATCTATCTATCATCTAATCTATCTATCTATCTATTATCTATCTATCTATCTATCTATCTATCTATCTATCTATCTATCATCTATCTATCTATCTATCATCTGTCTTGGTCTTTCCATTTCTCTCTCTCTCCACATGCACACCATGCATCTATGTCTGTTTCTATATCCATGTGTGTATATGTATTTAAAAAACAATGAGTTCACACTGATACTTTCAATTCCAGTCCAACCAGAAGGTTAGGGTTCTTTCTTTCTTTCTTTTTTTAAGTAATCTCTATACCTAACACAGGGCTTGAACCCGGAACCCCGAGATCAAGTGTCGCACCCTCTGCTGACTGAGCCAGCCAGGCACCCCAAGGTTAAGGGTTCTTTCTAGCCCTCCCAGTTTCCATGTTTGTAATTCCCTTCTCCAACATTGAGACACCCAGGCCTCTTTATCCTCAATACTTGCTTGATCCATTTATTTGCTTGCTGAATGTAACCGATGCCCTAAATATACTGGCTGCCTCCTCCATCCTACTGCATTCTTACCCCCTCCCCCTACCTTTCACTTCCTCAGCCATTGGCCATGCTGGAAAGAGAAAGAAATCTCTAAACTTCTTCCCCATGCTGCCTTCCACATCTCCCACCTAAGCCAAGCATCTGAGCAACCAGATGGCTTCATGTTACTCTCCTGGCTCCTCATAAAGGAGACGGGGTAGAGAGAGGCTAATTTCCATTGACGCTTTTGAGGCGGATACTGCTGGTAACACCATCTAGGTCTCCTGGGATCCCTTTACTAGTTCAGTTGGCCCAACTCCCAGCTGCTGCTAATGGCTCATACCTGCAAACTTCTAGAATTGCTCTTGAACAATTGGAGCTGCCTCACCAGAATGATGTCTTTCCCTGCATAACATCTAACATTTGAAAAGTTGGTCTTAAAAAAAAGAAGAGAAAGAAAAGTTGGTCTTAGCAATATCATCAAGATTTAGGAACAGTTCTTCCCCCAGTAGAAGTCCTTCTTAGGGTTATGATAAAAGATACCTCTGTCCAAAGAAGGAAGAATTCTTAGGCGCCTCAGAGAAAAGGCTAGGGCTTTAGTCATTCAGATATATTCTATTTAGAGAAAAGCATGAAGAGAAAGTCAATTATCACCTAGTTTAATTCATGGTATAAGTATTTCAGTATATTCTCTCTTCCTGTCTTGATCTTTTGTCTTTATCTCTCTCCCTTTCTCTTTCTTAATCTCTCTCTGTAGCTAAGATCATACTCAAGAATTTTGAACCCTACTTTTTATTTGATTTATAAATAGCATTTCCATGCCACTTAAAATCCTCTTACACACATATGTTCTATCATATGCATGAACCATTCTTTTCTTAATAATAGCTACCTTTTATTGAGGACCTGTTATGTGTCAAACACTCTTCTAGATGTTTTACATGGATTGTCTCACTCAAACATTTCAAATCAATGGAGTAGATACTTATAATCCTGTGGGTGTGCATGTATCTTTGACTCTCATTTTTATCTCTAGATCTACCTATGTCGGATAAATTGTTAATTGACCAGGATCACACAGCTAGTAAGTTAGTAAGTAGAAAAGCCAAAATTCTAAATTCTAACCCAGATCTGTCTATATTTTGTAGCCCATCCCTCTTTGGATGGTTTTGCAATTACACAATACTTCAACAAACATTATCTTTAGGCTGAAGACATCTTTGTCTTCGTGTCGTTTCCTTAGGTTAGGTCCCTGTTAAGTAGAATTTGTGTCAAAGGGCATGCATAGTTTTAAGGCTTTTGATAGATAATACCAAAGTGGTTCCCCAAAAAAGCTTACTCTGATTTATATGCCTACAAGTAGCTCTCTCAACAAAAACCATTAGGAATTTCATTAACTCAGCCCTGAGAATAAGGATCAAGATTATAGTGGTTACAGAGGTTACAGCAATTACCATGGATGACTTCTCTGAAATTTGTATGCTGTTCTCCAAATGGTGTGCTTATATTATTTAAAAAAATCAATAGTAATAATAAAATGAGAAGCATGTTTACCTGTCCTCCACCAAATTAATCTACTAACCATGCAAAAACGTGCAGCAGCATATTCTAAGGGCAAAGTCATGCCTGTCCTTAGATGGCAAGGATTTCTTTTTATAATGAAGCTATAGCATGTGCTAGTTTTTCCTTTTTCTCTTCTTTTAGTTACAGAAGTAGTACCTGAATGCATTTGCGTTGGAAAACAGTTAAGCAATACATAAGTATACAGAGCATATGATAATTCTTCCTCTTCCCCATTGCCCCTACTTCCATTCCATTCCCCCAAAGCCATAATAACCAGGAGTTTGCTTTGCAACCTTCCAGCTCCTTCTCTATGTAAATAAATAAATTTAAGCAACACATCTTTCTTTTCCTTCTCTTTCCTTCTCTCTTCTTCCCTTTGTCTCTCCCTCCTTCCTCCTTCTCTTCCATTTTTCCTTCCTTCCTTCCTTCCTCCCCTCGTTCCTCCCTCCCATCTTTCCTTCCTCCCTCCTTCCCTCCTTTCCTTCCTTCTCTCTTTCCTTCCTGCTCCCTCCCTCCCTTCTTTCCCTCTTTTCTTCCTTCCTCCCTTGCCCCTTCCTTCCTCCCTCCCTTCCTTCCTCCCTCCCCTCCTTCCTTCCCTCCTTTCTCCCTCCCATCTTTCCTTCCTCCCTCCTTCCTTCCTCCTTCCCTCCCTTCCTTCTCTCTTTCCTCCCTTCCTCTCCCCCTCCCTCCTTCCTTCCTTCCTTCACACATGCAGCACACTGTTCATGTTCCACCGATAAAAATGCCCCAACTCTTGCCACTTCCATGCATGCCTGTCCAGTTTCCAATTGTCAGTACCTGTAACTCTCCCCTGAGTGCTTTCTCTGGTTATTAAAGCTTACTCTGCCAACCTCTGTGGCAGACCAGGAGTGCCAAGGAATTTAAACTTCCCAGGAGCATCTCTCAACAAATGACATTTCCCTCGTCCCTTGAATGGGACAATCTGGAGATGCGTGCCACAGGATCTCCCAGACTAAACTACTTGCCCTAGCATCTCTGTGTCAAGATCTGCTTTCAATAAGACAGTTTGGAAATCTTCCCATATCAATATACATGTATTTACTGCATTATTTTTAAACAGCTGCAACCCTGTTGATTAATAGATTGTTTTCAATTTCTTGTTTTTGCCACCTCTGCCACAAGAAACATTTTTTCTTGTAATTGTTGTGTCCCACACTGGCCATTATTTATAGCAATTCATTATGAAAATGAGCTGTTTGATCTTCATCCAAAGTGTGGTGATTATTACAATCACACTGAAGAATAAAAGAATGAGCAATGAAAGTAGCAATGCCAAGAAGCAGTTGATACTGGTGTCAATAAACTCCCGCTGAAAATAATCGCATTTACAGCCCTTGGCAATTAGAGATTTGCCATTTGGATCACATGCTTGCAAAGAAGTGACCTGTGATCTCCATTTGGCATTTCTGTTTGGTCTGGAGGGGAAAGAGCAGTGCCAAGGACAGGTTTGTGAGCAAGCTCCACCTAGACACCAATCTGAAGAATCTTCTGAGAAGGTCTCAAGGTGGAACAGGTGGGCAGCTACCTGGAGTATTAGTCTTCAAGTGTGGCTAACACACAAGCAGGATGCCTGTTAAGGCAGGGTTCCTTCTCAGTTTCTTAGGTAGGAGGCATTTCTGCTGAAATACTTGGCATCCTCTATCGGAAACAATAAACAATCAGCCATGGTGCCTACATGTTTCTTATATATATTTTGTGTATGTTTTGCAACTAGAGGCAATGATCATTTTTGATGCTTATCTGCATTTTCTAAAACAAAAATGTATTACTTGTAATGATAAAACTTAAGTTGCTTCTAATTTTTTCACTTGAGTTAAAGTCTCTTCCCTCTTGATGCTCCTGCATAGACAGAAAAGCTAATTATTTGGCATCCTAAATGTGATCCTCTTTCCTGTCTTAATTAAAGGGAACAGAAACCACTCAGAACTTCCAGTTCTATGTCCCAGAATCATCTCCAAATCAGTACCAGGGACCCAGTGGACATTAATGATTTACCAGGACTTTCTGACTATATAAGCTTAGAATCCTTTCAGGACATCTGTTCAAATGTAAGAACTTTGGCATTAGATGGGTGTGGATTTGAACCCAGTTTCTCCACATGGTAGATGGTTTGCACAAGGTGCTTCACTGTTTTCCCTCCCTGTGTCTTGCTTCCTTGCAGGTCACTCCATGCAAAGTCTACTTCCCCATCCCTTGAATCTGGGCCTTGCAACTTGCGACTTGCTCTTGTTCAATAGAATGTTGCAAATGTGACATTGTGCCAGTTCCAAGCTTGGGTCCCAAGAAGCTCTACAGCTTTTGCTTGCTCACTTGGACCCCTGCCCAGGTGCCACGTGACCGGTGCCATGTGACCAGGTGCCCAGGCTAGCCAGCTGAAGTTTGAGAGGCTTGTGGAGCATAGATGAGTCAGCTGTGGCCATGCTAGCCCAGCCAGCCCCCATCCAATTCACCAGGTGATTGGAGACACATGAGTGAGCCTTGCTGAGCCCAGAACCATACTGCCCAACTGCAGAATCATGAGTTCAATAAATTGTTGTTAAGCCATAAATGTCAGGGTGGTTTGTTACAAAGCAAGAGGTAATTCCACGCTCCATTTAATAACTATATGACCTTAAGCAAGCCACTTAATGATCTCTGAGCCTCAGTTTTCTCTTCTGTAAACTGGGGATGATAGGGTTGTCAGTGAACAAGATGAGCACTTAGTATAGTGCCTGGCACTTGGTAAGCACTCAATGGACATTGTAATGATGACCATCATCACTATTAATGTTACTATCGCTATCACCAAGGACCAATATAAACACCTACTTTGGGCGAAGAAATAAAGGAAAGAAGAAAAAGAGGGATGGGGCACCTGGCTAGCTCAGTCGGCAGAGCATGCGACTCTTGATCTCGGGGTTGTGAGTTCAAGCCCTACATTGGGTGTAGAGATTACTTAAAAATAAAATCTTTTAAAAAATAAAAATGAAAAGAGGGATAAAGGGAAACATATAAAAAAGCACAGATCAGAGCTGAGGGATGGGCTCTTTATTGATAATATAGTTTATAGATAAGATGATGTGCGTTAACTAAAATTATTGAGGTGATCATTTTGCAAGTAAGTCATTAGGCTGTGCACCTTGAATTCTGGATGTCAATTACACATTGATAAAACTGAAAGAAAAACTATTTTAATTTAATTTAATTTTTAAACAATTTTAATAAATAATAAAATTTGTATTTATACTAAAAATTTATTACAAGGACTTCTTGTTGCACTTTAAAAAAAATTATACAGCAAAGTCCTACTCATTTGGTTTTGTGAGGTGGTGCAAAGCCTAAATGAATGGAAACTCTTGGTTGCATTTAATTACATAAAAATATCTTCAACTAAAAAAAAAAATCTTCAACTAAATGTTTCCAAAAAATGAACTTAGGGGAGCCATTATTATAAGGAGTTAAGAACATTGCATAATAAAGCCATGATTATTTTTACGTAAATGGCTGGAGTGGAAGTTCTGGGAAGCCTGTGGCTCTCTTGGGTTGCTAAATATTTCTTCTGTAACTTTGTTTCTGTTTTTATTTGCTCTCCTCATGGACAAAAGAGCTGTAGAGGGGTATTTAAGAGAATATGTTTGCAGGGTCAAATGATATTTAAATCTGAGCTCTGCCCTTTGTTAGCTGTGTGGTCTTGGGCGTGTTACTTAATTTTTAAAACCCCAGTTTTCTTATCTGTAAAATGGGGATAATAATACCTGTGTCTTGAGGTTTTGAGAGTTTTAAAGTGGTCATGTGGATACTAGCTCAATAAACAAACAGAAGGGCTGTAGTAGGGTTAAGTAAAGGAACAGCTGAGTGGGGAGGCATGACATTTGGGGGGTGGACGTAGGGAGGAGGCAGGCAAGCTGAGGACCCTCATGACGGAAGGCTAAGGGGCAAAGGCCCTCCCAGCTGCTCTGTGTCCGTAATTTTATTCCCCTGGTGTCCTGTCCTCTCTCCCTGAAGATCTCTCCCCTTTGCAGTTTTAGGAGGTGGGTTTTCTCTCTTCCTGTTACTCTGCCATTGGAATCCCATCTGCCTACCATCTTCCAGAGGTTCCTCAAAATTTCTGGTTGGCTGATGGCACCCTTTTCTTGTTTTCCAGTCCCGTTATAGATCTATTCTATTTCTTATACCTTTGATGACATTTCCAGAAACTGTGGAGAAGAAGAAATAGAACATAATGCTTCTTGTTCCACCATTTCAGACAAGCATCCCTGGACATTCTGAATACGTAGTTCCTTTCCCTTCCCTCTTGTGGGTAGAAAATCCGGGTAATTATTTGTAGGCTGGTTCTGCTGTCATTTCCCTAGGAAAGGTATTTAATATGTATTTCTGTGAGTACATTCCTTCCAGCCTAGGAGAAAACTGTCCCCTAGTCAATGAATGGCTCATGAATGGGACAGTGGCTTTGTCTGCAGGATTTCCTGGAGTTGGTCCAGACGTGGAAGACATTGACCACAAGCTCCTGCCAGCCCAGATTTATGGGCTTGGCTTAATGGCCTCTGCCTCAAGCTCCGGTGGTTTTTAAGCCCATCCTAGGTCCAGGAGTGTATGTCAGATGTCTACTCTGCAGAGCCATGGAGGGATCAATAATGAATAGGGAAGGAAGGACTGGAGAGAACTGAGAGCCACTCGGTGCCCTTCCAGCCTCTAAGTGGCAGAAAGAGTCTGAGGATTTGTTCCTGTGTTCACTCTATGTGAGTATATCTTCCGTCCCCATGTACACTTTCCATAATTACCCATGGAGTCCAACGTCCATCACACTGACACCTGAGCTTCATGGCCTTTGACAGACCTGACACGTGCTAACATTCACTGAGCGCGCTGCTGGGCACTGTTCCGGGCACCTCACATGTGTTGTCATGTAATATTCTTAAGTGACCCCATGGTGTAGGTATGTTATTATCCCCATCTTAGAGATAAAGAAACTGAGGCACAGAAAGGTTTAGTGACTCGCCTAAGGGCACACAGCTGTTATGTGACAGAGTCAGGATTCGAATCTGGTAGTCATGATCAAGTCACGCTACTAAGAGTAAGCATTAGCCTTACTCTTCTACATGCCTTCTCCCAGTCTTCCCCAACAGTGACACTCAGCAGGCTCAAGAAGCCAGCCAATGAACTGTTAACCCTCGAGAGGCAATTGGGCCAGATCCTCAGGCACCAAAGCACATCTGCCAGCAACAGAGACCAACGCAGAGCCCCCAGGATGGAGCCATCCCATGTCATGTGGTGGCAAATTATTTATACTGGACATTTTCCATTGCGGAAGGAGCAGTGACTCATCTTGATGGAACTGGCACATATTCTGGGTATCGGTTTGCCTTTCCTGCCCACGGGGCCCCACCCTGCACCACTATCTGAGGGCTTTCCAAGTATTTGACTCATTGACACAGAATCCCACATTAAAGTGCTTGGGACCAAGGGAGATGATACATAACAAAGGAGATGCAGCAGTGTGTATAGGACCGTGGAATCCCCTGGTCCTATCATATCTTATGGTACCTTGCAGCTGCTGGCCTGACAGGGGGATGGAACAGCCTCTTGAAAGTGCCATGGAGGCATCGGCTTAGAGATGATGCTCTATAAGGATGGGATACTGTCTTGCAGGACACAATATACCCTTAAATCAATCCCCATCATATGTGCAATATAGAAGGAATATGTCATTCTGAAATCAAAGAGTTGAAGGAGGAATTTGTACTTGCCCCACGTGTGGGGTTAGAGGTTCTGGTTCCCAGAGAGGGCATGCTTCCCCCAGGGGATTCTTCCCCTGCAAGAATCCCGTTCAACTTTAAGCAAAGTCTCCCACTTAGTAACTTTGGGTTCCTTGTATCAAGAGAGAGAGTTAGCATTCCGTCTGAAGAGTTGACCCTGAGCATCATGAGGTGGTAGGGCTGCTGTTATCTAATGGGGCACCCAGGTGACACACTGGGCATCTCTTGGTACCCCCCTGCCCAATTCTGGTGTTAAATGGACAAGCAGCAGCTACATCCTGGGAAGGACACAGTGACTCAGGCATGGGGTCTGGATCATCCCACCAGGTAAACCATCTCAATTGCAGAAGTGCTGGCCAGAGGTGACGGGAACCTAGAATGAGTAGCAAGGGAGGGACATACTGGACATCAGTGGTAGCTGGGAGACCAGCAGCAATAGCGGGGACTTTAGTTTATCCCACTAGCCATCCTCTTTTAAGTCTTCAAGGAAAAGACCAACCAGAATCCTGGAGAAACTGTTCCCAGATGGGATGGGCTTATATATGAAGGAAGGGGATCTAAGAGGTGCAAGGGGTGGACTGTGGCGGGTGCTGTGATGTACCACCTGGACTCACCCTTCAGGACGGAGGCACACAGTTCCTCTGGAATGACCAGGAATGTTACCTGCTAAGAGCTCAGAATTGGGTCCCTGGCAGGAATTTCTTGACCCAAAGCAGCTGCCTTGCCCAAGAACATGCTCCCTCCTTGAGGGCAGCCCATGTCCAGTGTGGCTGATGTGAAGGTACAAAAGTCCAGCTCCCATGCCTCATTTTGGAACAACTCTAGGAAGCCATCCCAGCTCTGGAACCCCTACAGGGTCCACTGTGCTCAACTCCTCCCTCTGCCCATTCAAGTTTTACTCACTCCCTTGCCGGTGCTGATCTCAATAACCACTTGCACACTAATCTCCATCTCACGTTCTGTTTTCCGAGATCCCCACCTATAACAGGGACCATGTCTATCTTGCTCACTACTGTATCCCCAGCATCCAGTACTAGGCCAGTGCCATAGTAGGTGCTCAAGAAATACTGGTTGAATAAATGGATAAACTGGTCCTTGTGGGAAATTTCTCTAAATTATTGCAACAGGAATTATTATTCCTGACCTTCAACTCTCCCTACCCAGCATTGCCAGATTAATACTTCTAAAGTACCTCCCCTGCTCAAGAACTCTCAGTGGCTCCCCACTGCCTGTAGGCAATCCCTTTGGCCTGGCATTCAAGACTCTAGGAAGTTTGCCTGGTCTACCTGTCCAACCTCAGCTTTTAGTTCTCACATATCTCACGGCAACAAACTAACCAGAAGGGATCATTAGCCTTCCTCGGACTCAGCTATGGCTTCCTCTTTTCATTCAGGTCCCTTCCTATGAAATATCCCACATCATCCCCAGTCTGCCTCTGGGTCTTTCCCGATCCTTTACATCCTTAATAGAAAGGCAGTACAATGCAATTGTTAGAGCCTCGGCTCTGGAGTTAGAAGGCCCGAGTTCGGATTCTGGCTCTGCCTCTTCCTGGCTGTGTCACCCAGGGCAAGTCACTTTACCTCTCTGTGCTTCAGTTTCTGTATCTGTGAAATGGGATGAATAGTAGAACTCACCTAGGATATCTTGGGGGGATTAAATGAAATAGTCTAGGGTGCCTGGGTGGCTCAGTTGGTTAAGCGACTGCCTTCGGCTCAGGTCATGATCCTGGAGTCCCGGGATCGAGTCCCACATCGGGCTCCCTGCTCGGCGAGGAGCCTGCTTCTCCCTTTAGCCCTCCCCCCTCTCATGTACTCTCTCTCTCTCATTCTCACTCTCTCAAAATAAATAAATAAATCTTAAAAAAAAAAAAAAAGAAATAGTCTAGGAGCCAGATAGTAAATATTTTCTCTACTGAGACTACTCAACTCTGTGGCTGTATATGAAAATGGGCATAGTTAATATGTAAATGATGGGTGTGTCTGTGTTCCGATAAAACTTTATAAAACCAGTCAGCAGGTTGGATACAGCCCACATGCCATTGTCTGCCAATCTCCCAGGACAGAGTAACTTATTCCTACAACTGTGACTACTCTCAGTACTTTGACAAAAGCACCAACAAACTAACACTCGATTTGCATATGGTTAAGCCCACCCCTGCCTTGAGCTTAGGTTAGAAGGGGGTGGGGGGCCTTGTTCCGCTCATGATGGTTAAGAGCATGGATGCTGTAGGCAGACAGACTCGGGTTCTTAGTTCCAGTACATACCATATGACTTGGGCAAATGATCTCACCCATTGAGTTTTGGTTTCAACTGTAAAATGGAGATTACAATCACTTGATAAACACATACCTCCCGGGGCTGCTGTGAAATGTCCAAGAGAAATGTCCAATCAATGCTAGATCTATTAATTTTTATTATTATTTCACATTTATGACCTTCCAGTTATTGTGTTGGGGTTTTTTTTTTTTTAAAGATTTTATTTTATCTTTTAAAAGATTTATTTATTTGAAAGAGAGAGAGAAGTGAGTGAGAGAGCAGGAATAGGAGCAGAGGGAGACCCCAAGCAGGCTCTACACTGAATATGGAGGGAGCCCGATACGGGGCTCAATTCCAGGACCCTGAGATCACAACCCTAGCCAAAACCAAGAGTCAGATGCCTAACCGACTGTGTCACCCAAGTGACCCTTAAGATTTTATGTTTAAGTAATCTCTACACTCAATATGGGGTTCGCACTTACAACCCCGAGATCGAGAGCCACACGCTCCACTGACTGAGCCAGCCAGGTGCCCCTATTGTGTTGCTTTTGTACTGTCAGTCATTACAATTCTGATAACGGTAGTCCTCTCTGGCTGCATTATACCTCGTGATACCAGAAGCCCAAGTGTACCATCTCTGCATCTCCCCCAAGGCCATGAACATAGTTGACTGGCTGTCTTGCTGGATGACCAGAGCTGGGCATTTACTTACGACTGGGGGACCCCTCCAATCCCGAAGCCCACCAGGCCCCGGAGCACCAGGATCCAGCTGTACACGGGCGCGAAAGCACTGAGGATGCCATAGTACAGAGTCCAGAGCACGCTGATCTTCAGCCCCTGCAGAGAAGGAAGACACCAAGTCACAGGGCTTCTCAGCACTGCCAGGCCACATGGCCCCTGAACCTGCTGAAAGCCATCAATGGGGTCATGCTAAACAGTAATCCATACAGGCAAGGGAATACCAGGGATTCTCCGTGATGCTGCCAATCCCTGAGGGCAGGTGGTGTGGGAAAACTGTGGGACATTCTTGGTTGTCCCAATGATTGGCATTTAATATATAGGGCCCTGAGATGTTAGATGCCCCACAGTGCACGAGACTCAATAAAGACTTGTCCTGCATCCTGCACCATTGCAAATGGAACTTTCTACTTGACTCTCAATGCAGGTGAAAACTCTATGATTATCTGCACCTTGGCTTTCACTCTATTTTATATAGAAATAAGATTTGGGGGAGGAGCATAGTTTGAATATACACTTAATTTTGCAGGAATGCAACTTCTAGGTAAATCAAAGGAAGTTTGTGTGTGGCTTGATCTGGAACTTTACAAAATTGCTCATCATTTCAGAAAGCCATGTTGTTAATAGCAACACTGCATATGGGGTTTGAGTCACTGAGGGAACACTTCAGTATCTGTCTGCATTCACTGGGTTTCTACGTTTATCTATGAATAGACTGATCTAAATCTATTTCAAAATGTCAAATATAAAGAAAAAAGCATCAACAAAATTCAGTTAAATACAAGTTTATTTATAACCAGGGACAAATATTAACTACTTCCTTTTATTATCCAGGCAATTGTGCATATGCATATTTGCATATTGAAAATAAACCTTATTTAATTAATTGCCTCCTTTAAAAAAAAATCCTCCATCATATCATACTTGGGGCATTATAGCTGATTTATTTTATTATTTTATTTTTTTATACATGGCTTCTTTTAAAGATTATACAAGTGGCTACTTTATTTTATTTTTGAAATTATTTCTGGATAATTAAGGGGCATTATTAAAAGTTCTCATAACAATTTCTAAGTAAAAGGAACATTGCTTTTGATGGGTTGAGAACCACCTAAGGACACAATGCTACAAGACAAACATGCATATTCCCGCAGTGTTAATTACTCTTAGAGATTGAGAAAAAATTAAGGGTGAATGCAATTTAAAATGTTATTTTTATATCAAAATGAACACCCAACATATTATGGAGTAGAACACAAATTTTACATGGATTTTAGACCTGCAACATGGTGTCTGGGCAGGTCTCTCTCTGCAGTAATTCTCCCAGATCCAGCTTTGAGTTCATTCTCCTGTCCCCCTGGGGACACTTCAGGAGGAAAGTGTGAAGCACACTGATTTTAGATTTAAAATTAAAATGAACTGGGGCACCTGGCTGGCTCAGTCGGAAGAGCATGCAACGCTTCATCTCAGGGTTGTGAGTTCGAGCCCCATGCTGGGTGTAGAGATTACTTAAATAAACTTAAAAAAATTAAAATGAATTTAAAAGGACTAGAGAGGAAACCTGTCAGTCTGCCAGATGATTTCCAGTCTCTTGGAAAATGATTTTAAGTGGGAGAGGGAATATTTTAAATAACTTGCATTAGCTTGCAAGAAAGTGATTTCTTTTTCATTTCAATCATTATTCTTCTGATTATGTCCAAGAGAAAGGATCCATGTGGAGCCAGTCTGTCTTTAAGACCTTTTTAAACACCCACTAAGCTCTCTTTTTAACAAACAGGGCAGAGGGGCAACTGTAACCAACTAGAATTTAGTAACATTGTTTTATTTTCACTGTATTTATTTTTGCAGGTATTTCCTATTTAGGGCAATTGCTACTGATTTCCTATTTAAGACTCTCTGTAAAGTTTCCTTTTTCAAAAACATGCATTTGAGGTGTTTTTTTTTTCCTAAGATTTTTATTTATTTATTTTAGAGAGAGAGAGCACTCGGGGGTGGGGGGTAGGGGCAGAGGGAGAGTGAGAGAGAGTATCTCAAGCGGACTCCCCACTGAGCATGGAGATCATGACCTGAGCCAAAATCAAGAATCTGACGCCCAACCGACTAAACCACCCAGGTGCCCTGGTTTGTTGTTGTTGTTTTTAAGATTTTATTTTACTTTTAAGATTTATTTATTTCAGAGAGAGAGCACACAGTGGGGGTAGAGGCAGAGGGAGAGGGAGAGAATCCCAAGCAGACTCCTCGCCAAGGGTGGAACCTGACCCAGGGCTCAACCTCACCACCCTGAGATCATGACCTGAGCTGAAATCAAGTGTTGGCCGCTTAACCAACTCAGCCACCCAGGTGCCCTGTTTTGTTTTTTTAACAAAATGGGTATAGAGATCAATATTAAGTACATAACAAAACAGGTAGGATAGGAATTATTAAAGGCTAGGGCATTTCTGCACCCCTAAAATGCATAACTATGAAATCAGTAACTTGCCATATATACCTACTTCCTTTCTTTTGGCTTAAGCTAACTTAAGAGGGGTTTGCTTCCTTGGAACCCAGGAGTCTTGAATCAGAAATAGGACATCACTGGGGACACCTGGGTGGCTCGGTCAGTTAAGGGTCTGCCTTCGGCTCAGGTCATGATCCTGGCACCCCACGATGGAGCCCCGCATTAGGCTCCCTGCTTAGCTGGGAGTCTGCTTCTCCCTCTCCCTCTGCCCCTCCCCCTGCTCCTTCTCTCTCTCTCTTAAATAAATAAATACAATCTTAGAAAAAAAAAAGAAATAGGACATCATTAGCAGCAGAGAAAATGAAAAGAGGGAAAACAGAGCAGGGGGAGAGGAGAACATAGAGAAGAGGCACCAAGACTGGTGCCTGAGAGCTAAGCCTCCCTCCAGGGACTGCCTGGGAGCTGCGTCATCCCGTTGGGGTTCCCGCGTGACCCCATGCCAGGCAACAAAGACCTGCATGTGACCTATTCTGTAGGGTCACAGCAGACTGCATCTGGCTCTGCATTGGCCTGCTGATGCCAGGGCTTTCCAGATGGCCAGGAAATGTGGACTCAGCAACCATTTGTGAGTATCATCGTGGCTATGCAAAGGCATGGGTGCTGCCAACAAGCCCCATCCAAGCACTGCTCTGGACTCTACAGAAATGTCTCCTGGGCTTTTGAGCTTTTTATTAACCACACTTGTCATTCTGCTTAACATCTGTCCTGCCTGTCAGATTGTTGGTCCCTTCTCCCCCCCACCCCTCTCTTCTTCTCTCTCCTTTTCTTCCTTCCATATTCATTAACTGAGCATCCCCTGTATGCCAGGCTCTAGAGATAGAAGCACAGACATTATGCATTCATTAAAAATTGCTCATTCAATTATTCATTTAACAGTAAACATATATCAAGTGCCTGCTGTATGTGAGGCACTAGAAATAAGGCTATATATTATTCATTCATCCCATATACATGTATCAGACACCTGCTATGTGCCTAGCACTAAACGGACGGTATGCATCATTCATTCAATCATTTGTTCAATATACATGTACTGAGCACCTGTCACGGGCCTGGCATACATTGAGTGCCTGCTGGTTGCTAAACACTGGACCTTGTCTTGGGCTATAGCAGGGAAGGTGACAGCCAGAGTCTCTGACTTCATGGACCTTTCATTTCAGTTTTGTAAATCACTGTCCCATGATTATGCTGGGTCCTCACAGCAGCCCGTGGAAAGAGGCTGCTATTTCCAGTCCTACTTCACAAATCAGCCCAGTGAGGGTCAAAGTAGTTGAGTGATTTGTCCAGGATCAGCAGAGTCAAACCTGGAGTCAGGAACTTCCAACCCCAAATGCTGTACTTTGAACGAGCCACTCCCCTCCTCCTGGGGCTCCCATTGCCTCTGACAGAGAACATACATGATGGTGTTATGCAGCAAGGACGGGTGGGTCCGGGTGAATGCAAGAGAACTTGGCCTGTGTAGTCAGCCTCTGCTCCGCTCTAGCCAAAAGTTGCCATCACAGAATGTGGACCCCGGGTTGCCAGATAGCTCAATTAAAAAAAAGAAAAAAAAGACAATCCGCAACTCTTTATTTTTATGCATAATACATTATTTTTGAGACAGAGGCAGCTGATTCAAAATCCTGTACAGCGTTCATGGGTTAAATAAAACACATCTGTAGACGATGTTAGGTTCATGGCTCACTGGTTTACAACCTGTAGCCTGGAAAGGCTTCAAGCTTCTGCTCCAAGAAGCTGAAGGTCTTGCCACCAATTGGTTGCCAGGTCTGCAGCCTCCAAAAGGAGCATGCTGATGTTATCATCATGAGCATTGCTCACCCCTGGAAGGCTGTCAGCTCCGCGCTCCTGGTGTCCTCGGGGCATGCCCAGGACAAGGAAAATAGTCATGGGGCAAGGAGGCCTGGGGAACTTCAAAATATTGAGATGAGAGGCCTGTTGCCTGCCAGCCACCTCCTTTTCCCTCCTTACAGATAACATGAACCCATAGCTTTTGAACTAGCTAGTGACCTGATCATATTCTGAAATGTTTCTTCTTTGAGTCACAGCCAATAATAGTTACCATTGATCACGGGCTAATCATGGGTCAGTAAATACTGTTCTAAGTGCATTACCTCCATTTCTCATATAACACTCCCAGCAACCCTCTGAACTATTGCTCTTGTCAACCTGACTTTACAGATGGGGAAACTGAGGCTCAGAGCGGTGAAACAATTTGCTTAAGGTTCCCTCACTCGACAGAGGGGATGGAACATCTTCATCCCGGCAAGGCCACACACCCACAGCTGCCCTTCCTTTGTGAGGCTGCCATAAGCCCCCAGGGTATAGAAGCTTCTGTAGGAATCAAAGTGGCCCACTGAGTTCTAACCCCTTACTTGAGTCCCTTGCAGAGTCATGCAGTGGACGCCCTCCCAGAAGCCTCCCAGCTGGGCGGAGGCAGATCAAGGAGCTAGGAGGAGATTCTTGGCACTTGCTAAAGCTCGCCAGCTGCCAGGCTCACCCTCTGTTTCTGGAGGAGTTCTACAGAAGCTTTATAATTAGAACCTGATCCATCCTCCCTGCGGTTGGGTCAGAATTCCATGCAGGGAAGAGGGGGCCCTGCAGTCTGGGGGCGCTTTTCTCTTCCCTCCGGTTGGGAGAGCTAGAGGACCACTCTATAGGCACCCTCTTAGGCTTCATCTGTTTGGAATGGATGAATGTTGAACTGCTTAACTGAACTCAGGGGGACGATTCAGTTATATCTCACAGCAGCCACGGATGTGGACTCTGGAGCCAGACACACCTGCATTTTAACACTGGCATGACCATTTATTGTCATGAGCTTGGCAAATGATAGAAACAATGGGCATTTATGAATTGCTTCCTCTGGGCCAAGAGCTTTTTGTGCAAAGGCCCACTGACTCCTAGAATGCCTCTATGGAAGGGATACTATTATTATCTTACTAACAGATGAGGAAACTCTGGCACAGGGAGGTTGAGTAACTTGTTCAGGGTCATGCAGCCTGTCTGTGGAGGAGCCGGGATTTGAACCTTGGCAGTCTGACCTCAAAGTCCATGCTTTCACAAGGATGGCATGTTAGCATTTCCTTTATCCAAATGAGCACTGGAGGTAAATAGGAAATTAGGGCGGAGCAGTCCCAGGTGATGCAATACGATGATGCAGAATGAACTCTCCACAATAGTGCAACTTGGCATCACCTGTGCATTCACCCTGAAGCCTGGTTTCTCAATCCTGGTGCCCTTCACAGTTTGGAATGTCCTGTGGACTTTGGGAAATCGAGCAGAATCTCTGACTCACTAGGTGCCAAGAGCACCCCTCCCCTCCATTGTGACAACCAAAAAAAAAAAAAATCGTCTCTAGACATTGCTGAGTGTCCCCCGGGAGGAAGGGGGAGACAAAAATCTGCCTACTCCCTCCCCCAGTGAGAACTACTGTTCTAGAATTTGCCAAAATGTGTTCAGAACTCACAAGATTCAGTAAATGGCATTACTGAAAACCCATCTAGGAATCTTTTTAAAATCTGAGCTCTAGTTTTCTCCTCCTCATCATAAAACGAAGACATCTACATGCCATACCTCCTGGGAACACCGTAGGCACGACTGACGTTAGTGGCAGAATGAGCACGCTCTTTGGAAGGATGTCAGGATCGTAAACTAACAACCTTTTGGGGCTTCTCGGTAAACAGAAAACACTCATCAGTAAAGCCCCTTGCTGGTCTGGAGAGGATGAGAGAGCGGCAGAGAGTGGCAACAAGATCTGATTTTCATCCATCCAGCTCAGCCACTCGAGAAGTATTTATGGAGTGTCTGCTATAAGGCAGGTGCTCTGCCAGGAGCCCAGGGCCACCTCGGGGAGAAAACAGGCACAGCCACCTTCCTCATGGGGTTTACTGCACTCACCTGGCCATCCTCCTGCCCCTGGCAGACATCACTAATCGATCACAGCACTGTCCCACTGAGCCTTCCCACTCCTCAAGTCCATGTGTCTGGCATCCACTACTGAATGATTAGAACAGACACACAAGGGACAACAAACCCATTTGCCCTTTAGTTTCAGGAATTCAATAAATGGTAGCTGTTACTATCAGCTATTAGTAATCCAATCTCCCCTGACATAAAAAAGGAAACTGAGGCCCCAAGAAAGGGGAGTAATTTGCTTTAGTCACCCAGTGGCAGACCCAGGCTCCAAATGCAGGCTATTTTCACTCCTTCCCCCCTGTATTCCTCATGGCTTCATGATTCAGCAATTGGGTAACAGAATTTGGGGCACAGTAAAGTTCCTTGTGACAGGTTCCTACATTTTTGTGTGTGCATATGCATGTTTGCCTCAAGAGCAAGTAAATAAAAAATGTTTTTAGGCAGAGACAGAGGGGACAAGTCGTCCACAGTCTGCACAGGAAGAGGCCACATGAAGACTTTAGAAGAGCTTTCTCCTTTGATTATTTTAAAACTGCAAAGGCTAACGTTAGGTCCAGCCTCAGCCACATATTTGCAGTTTTCAATGCCGAAGTGCCACCCAAGAATGGCTCTGCTTTATTTTAAGAGGGCTTCCCTTTCCTCCCTCCCTCCCTCCCATCCTTCCTTCCTGCCTTCTTCCTTTCCTTCTAACCTCCCTCCCTTCTATCCACCCTTTCTTCTATCCCTCCCTCCCTTCCTCCTTCCTCCCTCCCTCCCTCTCTCCAGCTCTGGCTCTGTTCTATCTTCCAACCAGAAAATTGCTGAAGCAATGACTTACACCCTCCAGAAAAAGGAAGGGGGTGGGAGGGGGTGTATGGACAGAGTTTAGAGAGCTACAGCCTGAAAACCAGAGTCACCCAGGTTCTATTCTCTTTGGGAGGCCTGGAGAGGTCTTCCCAGCTGACCTCTGCAGCCTCTAAAACCAACCAGGAGCCCCTGTGCTATAATGGCTGCAGTTGGTTTCCCAGCCTGGTCACCTCTGGTCCTGCCCCAGCCGCTTATTGGTGGTTTTATAAGTCAATGTCTCCCAAGTGTCTGCTGGCCCATGTGTTTCCTGTCCAGCCACAGTGGGAGGGGCTGCAGCTGGACTGCACTGTTCAACCATCCATCTATCCATCCATCCCTCCATCCACTGAGCCAACATACATTGATTGAACATCTACAGATTCAAGCCATAGCATCATGGTTAAGGCAAGAGTCTAGACTTAGAAGGAGTGAGACCTGGCTGTGTGACATACAAACTGCGTGGCTTGGGCAAGTTGCCCACACCCCATGCCTCAGTTTCCCCTTCCATAAAATCAGATTGATAATAGTACCGGGGTTTGGGTGAGCTGATGCATGTATCACGCTTGGTACAGGGCCTGCCATACAAGGCACTGTGTTATTTTCAGTCTGTGGCATGCTGGTTACAGTAGACCCCACCTGTTACCTCCTCAGCATCCATCTCTCCCTTCTTCTTTCCTAACAGAATTCTAAGTTTGTTTAGATATCTACACTAGTCTAAGTCAGTTCTCAAAGTATGGGCCCCGGACCAGCAGCATCAGCAACCCCTGGAAACTCCTCAGAAATGCTATCATTGCAATCCAGTTCACATGTGTCCTGTGCCTATGATGTATCTGGCATTGTACAAAGCCTTTCAGACCTAGGTTCTCAACGAACCCTCCAATGTAGACTCCGTTATTTTTTTTCTTTATACAGAGGAGGAAATTGATGCTCAGAGAGGTCAATTCACTTGCCCAAGGTCACACAGCCAGGAGTGGCAGGATCGCGACTGAACCCAGATCCACCTGATTCCAGAGCCCAAGCATGTAACCAACTACACCATCCTGCCTCCAGAGAAGCTGCAGGTTGAGGAGGAGAGTCCAGGAAAGAGAATAATAAAGCAGTCAGGGGGTGCAATCACTCAGAATTGCACAATTAGTCCTGAGCAGGGCACTTAACCAAGTAGAGCCTGCCTAGGTTTATAGAGATCTTTTCTCCCATCAGGCCCAAGTTTATGGTTTGGAGGACTATAATTTCACCTGCTGAAGGATTCAAAGCACCCAGGGGCACCCTAGCAAAGCAAGAGCAGTGTGAAATACAAAGGGGACCATGAAGTAACAAACCGATAAAACAGTAAGAGCTCAATGCGATGCCAGACCTGTAAGTTCCCTCCTTCCTTCTTGTTTACAAATCCATTTCATGTCATATCTGAGGCTGGGCTTCCCCCAAAGCAGACCCTGACACAATAATTCTAGTACAAACGGTTTATTTAGATGGTGATCCCAGGAGGAGTGGGGAAGGCAGACAGGTTCTCACGGTGGGCCCCGGAGTTCAATGCTGCTGGGATTGAGGGATGATTCATTTAGGTCCAGAAAGTTGACGTCTTTATCTACCAGCCCTTGACAGCCCCCAGCCTCGTGTAAGGGAATGGTGAGCGCCAAGGGGACCGGGGTGGGAACCGACAGCGTCTTCGGCATTCTGAAACGTACACGCTTGGGCCCCACTAGGCATGTGTGATTTCGAGAGTCCACGGCCTCAGAGCAATGTCTTCTCACTGCATTTTGACAGAGCTAATTGGGCCTCCCCAATGCTAAGCAGCACTGTTTTGCTACTTGTCAACGCCACCATGGAGATAACCCAGAGGACATGCACTTAGGAGAGGTCGCCTTACTGTTTTCCTGCCGTACTGGTCTGAGATGTTTCCCCAGAGCGTGGAGCTGGACATCATGCCGACAAAGACCACCTGTGGATGGAAAGACAGGGTCTGTTAGACAGTGACACATAGCATCGCAGAGAAAAGGAACAATGACGTGAACCTGTCATATCACATCCTAGTAACACTAATGAGCCAACATTGGCTGAGATCCTGTGAAGGTACAAACACTGTTCCGTGTGCTTCATGTTATTGTTTAAGCCTCACCACAATCCTGTGGGGTGGGTGATAGCTTATCCCCAGGTGACAGAGGAAACCGAGACTCACAGGGGGACGTCCCTTGCCCAGGGTCACACAGGTGTAAGCAGGACAGCCTGGGCTGGAATCAGGCAGTATAGCCACAGAGCTGGCATCTTGCCAATTTCTCGCCATAAAATCAAGGGTAGAGTTTGGAGGGTGCGAGAAACAGAAGACAGAAGGTTGGGATGAGAACTGTAAGCTATTTGTAAGAGGAAACACTCATGGAGTGCTCACGGTGTGCCCCGCAATTCACTGTTACCTTGTTAATTTTTGAACAGAGCCGATGAGGTTTGAATGATCATACCCATTTTATAGATGGAGAGCCCGAGGCTCAGAGGGTTAAAAAAAACCTGCTCAGTACCCTGGGGGGAGAGGGTAGAGCCAGGTCTTAAACCAAGGAAGGCTGGGTGGAGCTTTCAGGCTTGAGTCCTATCCTTACCCTCTGCAAGTGTGGGATAGCACGCTAAATGCTTTGTACTCACATCTTACCTAATGTTCATGGTGGCTTTACGAGATGGGTGCCATTATCATCCCCATTTTGCAGATAAGGCAACTGAGGCCCAAAGAGGTGAAGGCACTGCCCAGTGCTGTCTGACCCCCAAACTGCAGACATGACCTGGGGCAGCGGGCTGCAAACGGGGGTTACACAGAGGCAGGTGCTCCAACCAGACATGGCTATTCTTAAAGGAATTAATTTCCAGGTCCTCAACTTCCATATAGACTCTTTCCTGAGAACAGGCTAGGGGTCGTCTTGCCTGTTCCCTGCCCCACTCTCCCTTTCTCAACCACCCCTTCTCGCTTCTCACTACCTCCACCTCACAGGCCAGTGCTTTGAGGTTAAACCCTCTAGGACGCCTCCAAAGGGACACCAATGACAAGTTACAAATCCTTTTGCGAGTCATCTTGCTGCCAATTCCTTTTTAGTATTTTTAACCAAATTGAAAGAGAGCCTAATCAAGCTGTCAGCAAATTAGATCACTAAAAATAACCTTTCATAAGCAGTTGCTGTGTGCTCTCCAGCATATAACTTGGAAGTTGCTGAAAAAAAAAACCAAGTGGCATTAGTTTATTGAGTTATTACAAGACTCCTTCAGTCCCCCCTCAGTTTTTATATGAAACAAAGTAAAAATGAAAAATAGGAAAGGAATTGCCGCCAAGCCCTATCTCACTTTAATAGAAAGTCATCATCCAAGAATACGGGATGTAATTGGGAGACGCTCCACACCACTCATTACAAGGTAGATTCCTGATAAAAATTCACTTGTGTTTAACAATTATTTACCAAAAGTAATTCTTTCTCTTTTTTTAAGTAATGCTTTCTTGTTTCGATCTATTACATATTACTAAAAACTATCATGGTAACTCAGTGCAGGAGAAAAATGTCAACACTTAAGAGCCTATGAGCTCAGAAAATTAAAAGCGATATAAAATTTATGTATTCTGTCCCAGAAAATTCTGACAGGTGATAAATGGCATGGTTTCAAGTAGAGTAAAACATTGCTATGATAAAATGTGGAGATGTGGAATGGAAATGCCAGTCCAAGAAGAAAAGAAAACAAGGCAAAATTTCCAAATACTTCTGAAGACCTTATTCGTATTATTTTAAAACAGAGGACAGCAGGTATCAGGTAAGTATTTCAATTCCACTGGGCACATTTTAAAAAGGGATATGAAATTTTACTCAATTTTTAAAATGTTTCAATACACCAGAAATCATCGAATCTGTAACCTGCAATTTAAAAACATTTAACATTGGGGTGCCTGGATGCGACTCTTGATTTCGGGATTGTGAGTTCGACCCCCACATTGGGTGTAGAGATGACTTAACTAAATAAAACTTTAAAAACATAAAAACATTTAAGGTCAAAAAAGTTTTTAAAATAAAAATAAGGGGCGCCTGAGTGGCTCAGATGGTTAAGCGTCTGCCTTCAGCTCAGGTCATGGTCCCAGGGTCCTGGGATCGGGTCCCGCATCGGGCTCCCTGCTCGGCGGGGAGTCTGCTTCTCCCTCTTCCTCTGCCTCTCCCTACTGCTCCCGCTGTCTCTCTCTATCTCTGTATCTCTCTGTCTCAAATGAATAAATAAAAAATTCTTTAAAAAAATAAACAAGAGTAAAATAAAGACATTTAATATCCATTTTAAAATCTATGAGAGTCCTGGGGCCTGCATAGTTTTTAGAAAATTCTTTTCTAGATAACCTAGAGCAAAAATGTTTGAAGATTGCTGTCTTGGGGTGAAGTGTTGCCTTAATCATGTGCTAAGGGATATCCCTGCCCCCTGGAAGAATTAAGCGTTCCCCGCAAACACGCAATTCCCCCATGTTCCCTCCCCGGAGGGAGGGATCTAGGCACAGCAGAGCACCAGTTGATACCACGGTAGTTACGGTAATATTGCACCATATTTCCTATGACAACAGTGTGGGTCCTTCTTATCCTCCTTATGTACATTATGCAGGTAAAGCAACTCCCGCTGCGTTCTAACTTTCCCACGGAAGCTTGGCCAGTAAGTGGTGACTGTTACAGCCAAGAAGTCTCCACACTGCAAAAATACAGCCCTGTGGGTATGCTTCAGGGGGGTATCAGTGCTGATATCAGGCCTGGTTGCTGAAGGCGCTCAAGCCACTCCAGAACACTTACAGCATTCTGGGGGGTGCTCCTAGTTAGCTATGACTGTACTCTGCCAGTAGCTGGGCTGTGTGACATTTTGCGAGTGACTTTACCTCTCTGTGCCTCATTTTCCTCAGCTAATAATAGTACTTACCTCCTAGGGTTGTGAGGATTAAAGAGCACAATATATATTATGCATAGATTGCATGCAATATATGGAAAGCTCTTTGCACAGTAAGAGCTCAAGAAATATTAGCTTTTGTACCATTATTATTACCCTCTTATCCAGCCTGGCCATTCCCCTCCCTTTTAGACGGTTGCCGCTGGACTCTCCTAACAAATATTGAGGGTTCTCCCTCACTCTCCGTCAAGTCTTAATTCAGGGAGCAGCGCTCCCTACCATTTATTAAACCTCTACTATGTGTCAGGCACGGTGTTGTTTCAATCCTCAGATCACCCTTGTGCAAGAGGAACTGGCATCTCCTTTTTGCCATCAAGTGAGGTTAGGAGGTTCATGTGCAGGTGGGTTCCAACTTCCCAGCAATTGAGCAGAAAGTCTGGGACCCCAGGTCATGGGACCCCTGGGTGGAGCAGTGTTGGCTGCAAACCTGCCGGGATATGCAAGGTGCACAGCGGAGTAAAAGGAAGCTGGGGTCCCCATTGTTTCCAACCAGGGCTTAATTCTTTCCTGCTGAGCGCTTGCCAGCAGCAAGAGAGGGAGACACCCCACAGAATGCCCTAGGGGGTGTTCTGAACGCGCATGACCGGAGAGAGCGGCAGGGCTGCCTACCGAGGTCAGCAATGCAACCTGCCAGCTGGGGAGTCTCCATTCGCAGTGTAGCTGTGGTGCAAGGATGCTCAGGATCATCATTTCCATGGCATCGGCCATCTGCAGAGAGGAAGCAAACATCGTGAGGCCAGGATCTGCCCAGGGCTGGGGCCGGCTGCACCCAAGTCCATGATCCCTGGGAGAGCATGCAGAACCACCCTCTTCCACTGGCTGCTGAGCACCCTTCTGCACATCGAAACACACTGAAAGGTCCGGTAGTTCAAACAGTGTGGTACCACGTGGGAATTGACAAGTAGGCATTTAACATTCTGTGTGTTTCTGTGTTTAAAACAATAGGGGCATTCCCCAAATGAAGTGGGGAAACATTCTATCTCTAAAATCTGAGAAAACCTTTTGTAGAGGTAGAGAGACAATGACCTTTTCTCTTTAGCTCAATTAAAGACCAGTTTATCTTTGGTTTATAAACCTCAGGCAGAACTGTCAGTATATTTAACAAAGACGACCTTTTAATGTATTAACACACACCAGGAAGTCGCAGTAATTACACATCGTGGTACCTTTATGAGACGAGACAGAAATGAGAGACCAGAAGCAGACCCACATGGCCGTGAGAATGTGATGGATAATGCAGGTGGCTTTTTAAGTTAGGGGGGACAATGGTGTGGGGAAACTGGAGATTCATTTGAAAAAAATAGGTAGTTTGGTCACCATCTTGCAGCATTCATAAAAGTCAGTTTCAATTGTATTAAAGGTCTAGATGTTTTCTTTGCTAGAGGTGGATTAGGGGATTTTTAACAAAGGATCATGAAACTCTTGAAGCAGGAGGCACATTTTTATTTGTGCATGTTTATCTAGGGTGAGCTCCACAGACGACATCATAATCTTATGGCAGCCCTGAGTCCCAAATGGTTGAGAACCACCACTTAATTTAGCCAGAAGCTTCAAATCCACCTTGAGGGCAATCGCCAACTACACTCAAACTCTTGCCAAGGCTGGATCTTCATGATCACCGGGATCACGCAACATAAACTTTTGTTGATTCAAGCAAAGGCTCCATGTGGAGGGAACTATGTCCTTCCTTATGGCCCCTGGAAGTCAGTTGGGCAGCATGAGGTTTCCTGGAGACTGAATGTGAGGTTACCACCCCCAGAAATACTTGCCCAAGCCAAGCCAGTGAGAACAGACAGCTTCCATTGAAATTTTCCAAACCCAATGGCTTCCACTGCATCTTCCACCATGAAAGTATCTGGAAAGGAGAGAGAGAGAGCGGGGGAAGGAATGAGTGCATCCTGCACTTATCCTCATGTGGGGGGCTTGGGGGATGGTCTACAACCAAGCTTAGTAAAGACAGCACACACTACTTCTAGAAATGTTATCCTAGAGAAACACTCCTGCAAATGTGAAGAGATACCTTGCTACAAAGTCCACGGCAACATTGTTTGTAAAAGGGAAAAAAGGAAAACCCAGAAAGTCTATCAACAGGGGTTGGTTAGATAAATTATTATATATATCATAATCATATATACATGTGTATATATCAACATTATGAAATATGACCTGCCTGTTAAAAAGAATGTGCAGATACAGGAAGATGCATCCAACATATTGTTAATTAATTTTTGAAAACAAAGCAAAATGCACAGCATATTTAGTATGAGTCTCTTCTGGGAAATGTACACGCCTATTTGTATGTGTACGCATATGGATGGATGTTTGTGTCGGTGCATGGAATGTATACCAAACTTTACATTATGGTTGCATTTTTGTTGTCTTTGGAGAGAGGAAGGGAGAGATCCTATGAGATTTTAGCTCTCTTCGACAATGTATGGCTTCATAGTCAGGAAAGAAAGAAAGACTTTTTAAAAGCAAAATGCCACTGCATTTGGAAAGAAAGCTGTCCACATTATATTGTGAAGTCAAAAAGGTAACTGGGGAGAGGTATGTATCGTTAAGAGTGGTCTTTTGATAAAATTAGGTGTGTGTGTGTGTGTGTGTGTGTGTGTGTGTGTGTGTTTGTCCTCACACGCCATGCAGGAGAAGTAAAATTGAATGTCCACAGACTGTTAATAAGGTCATCTTTGAGGATGGCACTCACTTTCCCACTTTGTACCTTTCTCTAGTGTCGAAATGCCTTCCAAAGGAACATGTGTTATTTGTGTACTCAGAAAAAGTAGGATGTAATTGATATGCTAAGAAGTGTTTTTTGAAAAATATGGAAAGACCAAACACAATCTAGTAGGCTGGACGGTGTCCTGCAACAACACACCTGGAAAAACCGGTGAAATCTGAATAAAGTCTGGGGTTTAGCCAATAGCATGGCACCAGCGTTCATTCCTTCATTTGGACAAATGCACGGTGGCCAGGTGAGATATTACCACCAGGAGAAGCTGCATGAAGGGCATGTGGGAGCTCTCTCAACTATATTTCAACTTTTCTGTAAATCTACAAGGGTTTCCAGAAAAAGTTAATTACAAAATAAAAATACTAAAGGAGCGCCCTGGGTGGCCCTTCTGTGAGCTGCCTCTGAGGCTCTCATCAGCCCCTGCTGGGAGTTGTCATCTTTGTAGAATTTCAATCATGAGCCTCTTGTATCAATCATAATTTTCTCCAGAAGTGTGAGCTGGTGTTTATCACATCAGCAGGGGCTGGTTTCCTCCAGCAAACAAATACTGGGGAGAAAGCAGAGTGAGTCCTGGAGAGTCATCAGTAAGAAGAAGAGAAAAACATAAAGGTGCGCATCTGATTGCTCACTGTGGGCCAGGCACCATACAAAGACCTTGATGTTCACTGTCCCATTTAGTCCCTGTCTCAGCTATTAGTTCAGGCCCAGTCCAAGCTCCCTGTTGCAGAGGAGGACATGGACTTGCTCAGCGTCACACAGTGGCGGCACTGTAGCTCTGGGCGCTGAGCCCAGATCAGCCTGGGAATGAAGCCAGTGCCCCCAACCACTGCCTGCCCCCACCCCCAGCCACTGCATCCTTGGATCTCCCACCCCAGCCAGGTTTAGGGTTTAAGACATTAACCCTCTCTCATGTTGGGAATCTGGGGCCTTTCAGGAATGCCTGTAATGTTTTGGTCCATCAGCATCATGTGTGAGGGGAGACCAGGTCCGAAGGCCCCACCTCAGGTCTCCTGTTTGACCAGCTCTACTCAGAGGAGCACAAGGTCATGGGTCTGAATATATGCTCTGAGGCCAGATTGCCTGGCTGTGGACCCAGCGTTGCTAATTCTTAGCTGTGTGACCCCGGGCAAGATACTGAGTCTTTCTGTGCTTCAGTTTTCTCTTCTGCAAAAGGGGGAAGATGAGCATAATAATTCCAACTAGAACCGGTGTGAAGATTAAATGGGTCATATGTGTAAAGTGCTTCGCACGGTGCCTGGCCCAGAGTAAATCCTCAGCCGATGTCAGCTGCTCCTGTCATCATGGTCATCATCACCCTCATCACCACCAACCACCATCATCATTACACACTATCATCACCACCACCAGCATCGTCATCACCACCATCACCACCACCATGATCATCACCATCATCAGCATCACCACCATCACCATCATCATCCTATCATCCTC
>NW_027397103.1:762550-823862 GCF_003265705.2 Callorhinus ursinus | reverse complement strand
CCATGATCATCACCATCATCAGCACCACCACCACCACCATCATCATCCTCACTATCATCCTCCTCCTCCTCACCATCATCATCACCACCACCACCAGCACCACCACCACCACCACCATCATCACCATTGCCACCACCATGATCATCACCATCATCACCATCATTGTTGCTGCTGCCCTCAGCTGAGTGTTATGCAATGAAGCTGACTGGTGGGGATTGTGATGTAACCTTATCTGCTGGAGGAAGCCATGTAGGCCCAGCCCACACTTCCAGCATCACTTCTGGGCCCTCCGGGCCCTCCTACCTCCCCCTTCACTAGATGCCTCTGAAAGCAAGATCTGGGGAGATAACTGGCACTTCAGAGCCCCTGACTGTGGTCCAGGCTGATGTCCCAACTGCAGAACCCTCTCACCGTCAGTGGGATTAGCAAACTCCTTGGGCACAGCTGCCCCATCATCCAGCTCGACGGCCTCTAGGCCCATGCGGACCCCTTCAATCTGGACCTCATGCTCTCCCGAAGCTGCGTCATCCTCTGACCTTGCACTCTCGCCCGTGCGACGGAATTTCACCACCCTAGAGGACAGAGCAAATCTGGTCATGATAGCTAGAACGTCGCTTCAGTGGCTTTGCTGCACAGCTCTTGGGCCCAAGACAGGTGAAAGGCTTTTCCTAATGGTCCAGAGAATAGAATGGATGTGGGGGGAGGGGCATTGGCATTTCTATTGAGTTGGACTGGTGGGGTGTGTGACAGCTTCAAGAGTTGCATATCAGGGCTGTCACATACATTTGTATAGGTTGGGCACTGCACAACTCCAGGGGGGGGCCCTACTCACATGTTAGGCGATGTCAAAGAGAATTTTTTGTTTTAGATGTAAATACTGTTTGGAATCACATGTGTTTCAGAATTTAGATTTGTCTCTCTGTATGGAATGGAGGTAACAATTTGGTTACCTAGGGGTTACATTATGCCCACAAAAAATTGCCCACACAGTATTTTTTTAACTTAAAGTGGATGCCCATGTTTTTAAATTGGGAGAATTAATGTAAAAAGCCAGATTCCTCATGTCTCTTCCAAAAGTAAAGTATCTGGGGAACCTGGCTGGCTCATGTAACTCTTGATCTCAGGGTTGTGGGTTCGAGCTCCACATTGAGTGGAGTTAAAAAAAAAAAAAGAGTAGAGTATCTGGTCATCTGGGGCCCACATTCCTGTAAGGGATCCGTGTGGCTAGATCTGTCCTCCCTGTAGACAGGACGCACCACGTTGATCACAATCTCTTCCTCTCCAAATTACCTCTAGCCCTGAGGGTCTCTTGCCATTTATCTTCACATGTGTTTTGTGTTCCTCTTACTTGGCACTTATCCATTTGTCTGGCCTTGTAGGCCTTTGAGTTTGAGACCCATTGACTCCATTTTGCATACATTCCTTCAAATTATGCTACTTCTTGTTACTTTGGACAAGGCTTGATTTCTCTGAGCAGCAATCTCTTCATCTAGGGGCTCAGCAGCGAAATTACCTGTGTCTTTCCAACCCCTCACTCCCAAACACAAAACTCCTGCTGCTATCTGTCCTGTGCTGGGTTTGGGGGTCACAGCAGAGACAAGATAGAGTGTCCCTCCCATCACAGGGGAGAGTGATATTTTTTAAAAAATATCTTTTATTTATTTACTTGAGAGAGAGCAAGTGCGAGAGAGAGAGAGCGCGCGCACACAGGAGGGTGAGAAGCAGAATCCCCACTGAGCAGGGATCCCAACACGGGGCTCCATCCCAGGACCCTGAGATCATGACCTGAGCTGAAGGCAGACGTTTAACAGACTGAGCCACCCAAGCGCCCCAAGAGAGTGATATTAAATGAGTAATGCCCATTCTTATCAGGGCTTTGAAAAAAGAAGTCTGGGATGTCATGGACATGAATGGCTAGGGGGCAAATTTGGGCAGTGTTTTAACAAGGTAAAACAGGAGAAATATCTAAGTAAAACATACTGCTATTATTATTATTATTATTATTATTTATTACTTAATTAATTAACTTGCATTCTTCCATGTATTTCACCAAAGAATAAATGGGGCTCTGGCATAGAAAGGGTAAACTTGGAGAGGAGAAAACCATAGATGAAATCACAGCAATTTTGTAAATACCTGAACTCCCACTCGCTGACAAGGTTGGGGCCTGGAAAGCTTGGGCTAGAACCATAGCGCGGAGCACAGAGCCCTGGGTTTGCAGGCGGTCGGGTCCCACTGAAGCCTGGAGCTAACACTCCATCCCATCTAGCACCACCACCACGGTCCAGCAGCATCAAGCTCATGTTCCAGCTCTGTGCTAGCTCGGTGCTAGATGGCATTTTCCATGCACTTGATCTGCTGAGGTTGGGATCATGACCACCCCTTTCCAGACAAGAAAAATGGAGGCCCTAGACGTCATGTGACTCACCCACAGTCACACAGCTCAAGAGACACTGAGCCAGGGTTCTGCCTGATGCATGTCAGATCAAACCCTTGTATTCCCAGCCAAAAACAGGATGCTCCCCCTCCAAACCCTTCTATTGCTCCCTACCTACTCTAATTTTTATTCCATAAAAATATTTTATTTTGAGATGTTTAAAGCATATACAATTATATAGAAAACAATGACAGAAATATTTTTGCTTCTGCCCGTCCAGCCTAAGGACCAAACACTTCTATAAGGTTGAACCATGGAAAATTGCCAACATTCGACCATAATTCAGTTGAAGTCACCGTGACTCCTTTCTGGTTTCCTTCTCCCACATCTTCATGGGTAATGCTCATCCTTGATCAGTGATCTTTACGGGCATCATTATTTGACTTAATCCTCACAGAAACCAAGTGGTGGTGACTATTATCATTCCCACCTGGCTAAGATATATCTAAAGTCACTCTGAGCCTCAGTGTATCTCCTCTCTAAATTGGGTGTGATAATTGTGGCATAAATTGGATTCCTTAGAAGCAGAGCCTAAGGTAGGATTCTTTTTTTTTTCAGTTGTGGTCAAGTATACACAAAATAAAATGTGTCATCTTCACCAGTTGTAAGTGTATAATTCTGTGACATTAAGCATGTTCACACTGTTGTGCAACCATCACCACCATCCATCTCTAGAATTCTTTATCTTCCCAAGCTGAAACTCTACCCATCCAGCACTAGCACCCCATTCCCCACTCCCTCCAGCCCTTGTTAACCACCACTCGACTTTCTGTCTATGAATTTGCCTGCTCTAGGTGCCTCACTAAGTGGAATCATACAGTATTTGTGCTTTTGCGACTGGCTTCTTTCACTAGAGTAACATCCTCAAGGCTCATTCATGTTGTAGCATGTGTCAGAATGTCCTTCCCCTTTCAAGGCTAAATAATATTCCATTGCATGGCTATACCACAATTTTTAAACCATTTATGCATCGGTGGACACTTGGGATGCTTCTGCCTTTGGCTGTTATGAATAATGCTATGAACGTGGGTGTGCAAATATCTGTTTAGTCCCTGCTTTCACTTCTTTCGGTTCTATACCCAGAGGTGGAATTGCTGGATCATATGATAATTCTATGTTTAATTTTTTGAGGAGGCTGCATATTCTTTCCCAAGGCAGCTGCACCAGTTTATATTCCCATCATCAGTGAAGGGAGGTTCCAATGTTTCTACATCCTTGCCAATATTACTGTGTTTCATTCTTTGGATAAAAGCCATTATAATGGGTGTGAAAAGTATCTCATTGTGGTTTTGATTGGAGTTTCCCCAAAACTGATCATCTTTTCATGTGTTTATTGGCCATTTGTGTATCTTCTTTGAAATAAATGTCTGTTCAAGTCTTCTATCCATTTTTAAATGGGGGTTTTCGTTGTTGGTGGTATATATTCTGGATATCAGTCTCCTATCTAAGATGTGATTTGCAAATATTTTCTCCCATTCCGCAGGTTGGCCTTTAACCCTGTTGACTGTGTCCTCTGATGCACACAAGTTTTTAATTGTGATATAGTCCAGCCATCTCCCAATACCACGAGTCTTTTTCCTTATATTTTCTTCTAAGAGCTTTTCATAGGGTTAGGTCTTTGATCCATTTTGAGTTGACTTTCACATATGGTATAAGGTGAGGGTCCAACTTCCTTACTTTGCAGGTGGATATCCAGATTTCCCAGCACCAGTTGTTGAAGACTGTCCTTCACCCACATCGAACAGTCTTGGCACGCTTGTCAAGAATCACTTGGCCGTATATGTGAGGGTTTATTTCTGAGCTCTCCATTCCATTCCATCTGTCTTTCCTTAGGCCACTACCACGCTGTGTTCATTGCTGCAGCTTTGTAGTCAGGTTTGAAATCAGGAAGTATGAGGCCTCTAATTTTGTTCTTATTTTTCAAAATTGCTTTGGCTATTCTGGGTCCCTTGAGATGTCAAATGAATTTTATGATAAAGTCTTCCATTTCGGCAAAAATGAGTTGGGGATTCTTGTGCAATGATTTGTTAAGGAAGCGTTCCCATTGGGAAGTGAGGGTGACAGGACCAGGCAGGGGGACAAGCTAAATGGGTAGGTGGTTTCTGCTGGAATCCTATCCGATGGGGAGCTCTGGGATGGGAATTATGCCACGGAGAGGGTCCCACCCAGAGGTCTGAGGGCTGGGCTTACATGAGTCAGGCATTGGCACATCACCCCAGGGGTGGAGGGCATAACCTCCCAGGTTGTCCCCCAATGAGGCAGCTCCTCTCGGCTACGGACAATCTTCCAGAACAGACTGCAGCTGTGAGCTATCAGCAGCCAACCCTGGAGGCACCTGGGAGATGCACCAGCCCAGTAAAGGGGATCTAAGACAGGCACCAATGGCGTCTGCTACAAATAAGCCCCTCCAGAGTGATCAGGCCGACAAGTCTAAAGCACCGTACAAACATTGAATTCCCCTCCCTCAAAGTTCTTAAATAATAGCTCTCAAACCATACAGCTATTTTTACTGAGCACCTGTTTTATCTGCAGAGCTATGCTATAAGCCTTTCACCCTGACAACTCACCTATGAACTAGGTATTGTTATTGTCCCCATTTTACGGATGAGGACAGAGAGGTTAAGGCAGTCATTCAAGGTCACACAGCTTGAAGGAGTTGAGGATCAACCTGGTTGGCTTTCCTATTAGAGTCCTAGGTCTTGATCACTGGGCATCAGTTTCTCTCCCCAGAATTCACATGTGTCTGGGGAATGAACATGAGGCCTGAACGGAACTGACCTGTGTAGGAGACTTGTCAGACAGGGGGAAATGTTCTAGAGCAGGAATCAAAAAGCACAGTTCATTCCAGTCTGGCTGACAACTCTGCAGTTCATCACATTTGTGCAGGGGTTTTGATCTGGATGGAGCCTTAGAACCCCCACAAGGCTGGTCACAATACCGGTGGCTGGGCCCCACTCCCAGAGGGTCTGATTCAGAAGGTCTTAGCCAGGAACTGAGATTTTGCATTTCTGACACGTTCCCGGGTGGTGCTGCTCTTGCTGATCTGGGGACTGATTTAGTGCATCTGAGCCAGACGAACGATTCTGCTGTCTTCCTGCCCCATGCCGATCATGAAGCAGTTGTGCCAAGGAACGGAACCCCTGCTCTGTTGGCTGAGGTGGGTGCCTGCCTCATCCGACAGGCCCAGAACCCCCGAGATACAGACTCAGACAAATGTCCCTGCCACCTGGAGCTGGAGTGTCCCTGAGAGCCGGGAGACAGGTGTCACCTGGGAGCAAAGTCCAGGAGACAGACTTCCCTAGGCCCAGAAATCTGGTTAGAAGTTGGGGTCTGGGGCTTCACTTCAGCAGCCTTTGCCAACAAGAATACGGTTTTATTCTGAGTATGTATTTATTGGAGGTAGCTTTAGGGGGCCTGCTGATGGAGAGCATGGGCGTATTCTCAAGCCAGCGGTATGCCTATAAACGGAATGTCAAATAAAACCCCCCAAACCATAAGGATGTGTAGCATACGACAATATTCCAGGGTGACCCATTTCAACCTGTCAATGGTTAAATAACAGGCTCCAAAAATTTCTGAACGTTTAACAATCAATCTGCTCTTAGAGCTGGTATGAGTAGGCCGTAGCACGCCACTGTATAGGAGTCCTGAAGCCACTGACACCTGCTACAACACGCAGGGGTCTTGAAATGTTATGCTGAGTGAAAGAAGCCAGACACAAAAGGTCGCATGTTGTAGGATTCCATTTAGGTGAAGTATCCAGAACAGGCAAATGCAGAGACGAGACAGGAAGCAGTTTAGTGGTTGCCAGGGGCTGGGGAAGGGGGGATGGGGAGTGACTCCCTAATGATACAGGGCTTCCTTTTGGGGTGATGAAAATTCTCTGGAACCAGATAGAGGTGACAGTCACACACCATTGTGAATGTACACCCATGTGCACTGCAGCGTTATTCATGATAGCCCCAAAGGTGGGAGCAATCCAGGGGGTTATCAGTAGCTGAATGGATGGATAATCAAAATGTGGTCCATACACACAATGGACTACTATTCAGTCTTAGACAGGAAGGAAGGACCGATGCGTGCTACAACAGGGGTGAACCTTGAAAACGTCATGCTAAGTGAAATATGCCAGTCACAGAATGACAAATACTGTATGATTCTGCATTTGAGACACTCAGAGTAGTCAATTTCATAGAGACAAAGTAGAATAGCGATTGCCAGGGGCTGGGGAAGGAGGAATAGGCAGTTAGTGTTTAATGGGGCCAAAGTTTCAGTTTGAGAAGATGAAACAGTCCTGGAGATGGATGGTAGTGCCGGTTGCACAACAGTGAATGTATTTATTGCAACAGAATTGTACACTTATAAATGATTAAAATGATAAATTTATGTTAGGTGTATGTCACTATCCAAAAAAAAAAAATCCTCAACCCTTAATACAGCCACCAATGTGACTAGAATCCATTGGTTCATTTATTCAACAAATATTTTATTGAGCACCTGCCTTGTAGCAAGTCCAAAGGTAATGCTGGGATTTCAAAGGTGAGCCAAACAGACTTAGGCTCCTTCCTGTGGTGTTCATAGTCTGCTGGGGAAGGGGGCAGGCATTTAAAAAGGGGTGTGTGTGTGTGTGTGTATCACTACATATCTATCTTGTACATTGAGAACTGCTACAAATAACAAACTGCATGAAAGGCTAGCTGGGGGTGGGGGTGACATTTCCACTCTGCAGTCCGCTGAGTAAATGGGAAAGAATTGCAAATAAGTGGGACTCCCTGTCCCCAAGAAGAAACCCCCTAATCAGAAACATAAACAGGCCCCAAGGTATTCTTGGGAGATGGAAATATAGAGAAGTATCAGATGAGGGAGGGACATGGACATTTATGTGCATTATCACCTCACTTTCAGGGATGAAGGAAAGGTCGATGGACACCCTTGACTCTGAGGGGAATCTCACAGAAGGAAATGACTCTGCAGCCTGATAACCTTCCCTGAATTCTGCTTGCATCACATCCTCTCCTCAAGGACTGTCTGGAGTTCCACACCTCGTTTCCATGGAGGAAAAGTGACCGCTGCGACTTTGGGGAAGGTACTCTGTGATAGCTTTAAAAATTTTAAGTGCTCTGTGCTCCCACTCAGAATTGTGCTGTTGGCAATGCTTTGCAGGCACAGACACGAGTAGACGTTGACTTACCGTGCAAACAACGACTGATACGCGTTGTTAGCCTGCCATGTGTCAAGTGCCATGTTTGTGCTCTCCATTGATTTCCCTCACGTCATCTTCGCTGTCACTAATCCCATTTTACAGATGAGGACAGTCACACCCAGAGAGGCCAGGAGCTCACCTAAGGTCACACAGCAAGTGTCTAAGCCAGAAGTTGGCAAAGCCACCTGACTGCAGAGTCCCCACTCCCAGCCACTCTGCTATAGTTCCTTCTGGTGCTGTTTGCAGCAAAACCAGAAACAATCATCAGGAGAGGAATGGTTGCATAGATTATGGCACACCCACTTAGGAAAATGTGAAAAAAAATTTTTGTTTGTTGATCCGTATCACAATATCACAACAGTACAAGTGTCCATCGATCGATGGATGAATGGATAAAGTGTGGTGTGTACATACAATGGAATATTAAGCAGCCTTGAAAAAAGAGGAGATTCTCACACATGCCACACTGTGATGAACTTTGAAGATATTCTGCTAAATGAAATAAGTCTGACCTGAAAAGACAAATATTGTGTGAGTCCACTTATGCGAGGGGGCCTAAAATAGTCAAATTCACAGGGACAGAAAGTAGAATAGCAATTACCAAGGGGCTTGAGAAAGGGAGAGTTAGTGCTTAATGAGGACAGTTTCAGTTGGGGAAGATGAAAAGTTCTGGAGATGGACGGTGGTGATGGTTGCACAACAGTGTGAACGTACTTAACACTGCTAACTGTATGCTTAAAATTGTCGAAATGGTAAATTTTCTCTTATGTATATTTTACCACAACAAACACACACACACACATACACAAGAGTTGATCTGTAAGAGCCAACAGGAAGAGATTGTTGAGGCTTATTATTTTATTTTTTTAGAGAGAGAGAGTGGGAGCAGGGGTGGGGGGAGGGGCCGAGGGAGAAGGAGAGAGAGAATCTTAAGCACGCTCCACGCCCAGCACAGAGTCTGACTTGGGGCTCTATCTCATGACCCTGAGATCATGACCTGAGCTGAAATCAAGAGTCGGATGCTTAACCGACTGAGCCACTCAGGTGCTCTGGGGTTTATTATTAAATACACTAGAAAATGGTCCCGTGATCTAGGTCCTCTGTTACTGAGCTTTAAATGTGGTCTTGAACCAGGGTCCCCAGCATCCCCTACAGGCTTTTTAGAAATTCAGAGTCCCAGGCCCTGACCCAGACCTACTGAGTCAGCATCTGCATTTTAACCAGGTCCCCAGAAAATTTGTGTGCGTGTTCAAGTCTGAGAAGCACAGCTGTGGAGTATTTATGGTTCTACAGTCCTAGGCGTTCTGGAAGGATCCCTAAGAAACCAGACTGGTTGCTTCTGGGGAGAAGGACTGTATTGGAAATGGGGACTTTTTGCATGGGAAGGAAATTTTTTTTTTACTTTTCATTTTAGACCTTTCTGCAATGTTTGCCACTTTTAACCTGCGCATCTATTACTTTAGTAATCCGTATAAATAACAATAGCAACTATTTACAGAGCTCTTGTTGATCATGTGGCATCTGCTAAGCCTGTTACAGATGCGTTCATCTGTGGAATGGGAATGACAATGGGATCGCAGGACTGCTTATGAAGGTTAAGGGGAAAATCATGGGCATTGAGCTTCCTTTGACCTGGCCCCACTCAAGTCACCTTTCGGCTTGAGCTCGGAGTATTCGGACCTTTGTGGAATGTGACTCCGAGAAAGTGGCTTACCTCTCTGCATTCGTAGACCAGGATCTGTTCACATTCTTGTGAACAGGCACACCACTAGAAGCCAAGGCACCTTTATTTAGGAAAACTTGTTTTAAGACAGACGTACAGAGAGACCTTTGACACTAAATTACACTCAGAAATTGGCCAGACTGCATTTTGAATTGGTCTGGTTCCTAAAAGTATTTATCAACCATCGGAGCTGAGATTTCCCAAGGGGGCGGGGGGTGGGGGTGGGGCGGCAGGAAATGTGATACGAGAGAAAAATCGCAGTGACGTACGTTAAAGTGTATGGGGGCTCTGAAACAGGTTGGCTCACAATTTCTTGGCATTTGTTGTATATATACAGCATGTAATTTACCAAAATAGCAGAGAACATTTATTTCACATAATTTTGCTATTTAAAGAAGAGAAGAGCTCGAGGAGATGGCTGTCAACTTAAAGGTCTTGTTTGTACCATCATGTAATTCGCTCCAGTACCTTAAATTAGGGTCTGAGACTCAGTTAGGGTATTTCAGATAAGGAAGTTTCTTCTCTTTTCATCTGAGCTTCTGGACTTTGATCCTCTGAGTTGATGAATCTACCAGACCAAAAAGGCAGCTTACTCCTAACTGATTTTCACAGGGTAGCATTTAGTGTCCTGTCATGAAGAGAGGTGGTCTGGCCCAGGGGGAAGAGAGTCCAACTCTGGCAAACAGACCGACCTGGGTTTGGATCCCCTGTCATGCCCCTCCATTGCTGTGTGACCCTGGGTAGGTTACTTCAATTCTGTGAGTCTTCGTTTCCTCCCTGATTGGATGGAGACGGTAATGCCCACCTCACAGGGTTGCCATGGAGACGAAAGGAGTCAATATAGACAGAGTGTCTGGCACAATCGTTCAGTATTTCAGTGTTTACCGAGTGAGTGCTGACCGTGTGCTGAGTGCTGGGATAGATACCAAAGGGGACAAAAATAATAGATGTGGTCCCTGCCCTTATGGGGCTGGTGCTCTATTTGGAAAGATGATAACAAAGAAACTGTAATGGATTTGCACATGCATCGATCTTGAGAGGGAAACAAAAGGGGTGTCAAGATAAAGAACAACTGGAGGAAGGAGGAGTCAGAGTAGACCTCCCTAAGGAGGCTGAGATCAGGAGGGCAAGGAAGGTGGTGCACAGATGGTGGAGGGGGGTAGAGCAGGGAGAATGGCTGGTGCAAAGGCCCGGAGGCAGGACCAAGGTGTGGAGGTTGGAGAGACAGGCCAGATCACACAGAACTCTGGACACTACAGTGAGGATTTTCCATGTTCTGCTGAGACCAAGGGGCCGCCACCGAAAGCTTTCAAGCAGGCTAGAGAGGGTGGAAGATGATTAGAGTTGAGCTTGAGAAGATAACTCATTAGGCACATGTTTCCACAAGAGGAGGAACAGATTGTGGAGAGCGTTTTAAAATATGATTTTATTATTATTTAGGTATAGCAAGGCCCGCAGATCAAGAGACGACTGCTGGGGGAAAAAATATACCCTGTAATACTCCCAGATTGTAAGAGGAGCCCGCCACACCTCAGGCGCCATAAGGGGAAGCACCTGAGTTGGTAAAAAGGCAGAGGGAGTGGAGGGGGAAAGGTGGGCAAGAGCCCTTATCCTGGCTTCCACAGGAAAGAACAGGTGAGGCAGGGTAAGCAGGCTGGGGACTGGCCAGTTTGAATAATGTCAGCGGGTTCTGGGGCACAGGGGCTGTCTGGTACTTGGCCCTGGGGGTGATGAGAACAGGTGGAGATTGACTCTGGATTCGTTACTTTGTGCACGAACCCTGACAGGTGAATCATTGCTAGTTAACTCGGGGAGGGACAATTCCTCCAGGGTCAGCGAAGCCCCAAGATGTCAAAACTCTAGACTGTAGAAAATAAAAGGCATCCTTAACACAGAAGGATGGCAAGAAAGGAAGTGGGGAGACCAAGGAGGAGGCTGTGTGGTCAGCTGTGTGAGAGGTGATGGTGGCTTGATAGGGGGACTGCAGTGGGGGAATGATAGAGGGGAGCTGAAGCTTTTGTCATTTGTCCTCCCTCCCCACCACCCCCCAATCAGTAGAGGAAGACATCTTTCCTGGGAGATCCGTCTGCAAGGCATAACAAGTGCCCACTTGTTGGGGGAACTCAATCGGCAATGCTGATGACAGCACCCCTCCGTTTTGTCCCAAGAGCTCAGCTATGTCACACAGGGGCTCCTTTGGAATCTGAGATCTATTGGCAAATGAGATTAGATGCTGTGAACCCAGAGCAGTGGAAATTGCCAAGGTCCCTTAAAATAGGACTTGCTTTTTGTTTCCTTCAAGACAAGACCTGGGCACTCCCTGATCTCTGTGATTTGGGAAGCGCCTTTTCAGGGGCTGGACCTCTGTCTTCAAATATTTGAGGTCTGGGCATGTGAAGGATGGTGCTTGTTCAACTTGGACCCCGAAACCAGAGCTTGAGCTTCTGGGTATAGAGAAGAGGGGAGCAGATTTCAACAGTCTGGGGAGCCTTCTTAGGCAGAGAAGTCCAGAGATGAAAAAGGCTGCTTTTGAAGGCAGTGAGTTCACCTTCCTGACAGATGGTCTAGGAAAGTTGGGTATCCATCTGAGTGGACCCAGGGGTGATGATATTTAACATATAGCACTTTGGTATGCCTACATGCTATATATACTTACTGTCTTATATTATCTCTTCAACAACGCTGGGAGGGAGGTGTTATTAAAATCCCCAATTTATAGACAAGTAAATAGAAGCTCAGAGGTATTACACCAATTGGCCCAGGTTCCCTAGAGAGTAGATAGGGTACTACAGTCACTGGCCTAATTAGCTCCACAGCCTGTAGTCTCAACCAATTAGCTGATGCTTCTCTGAGGCCAAGAATACCGCTAGAGAACTGATGAAAATGCCAATTCCCGGGTCATTCTCCTGACCTAACACTGGTGCATCTCCACAGAGTAGAGCCCAGGGATCTGAATTTTAATAAGCCATTGATGGTGGCCACATAAGTTTGAAAGCCACCACTTGATGCCCTCCTGCCCTGGATTGGGGAGATAAGGTCTGAGGGCTTGGATACAATGGCTTTTAAGGTCCCTTCCATTCCTGAATGTCTAGAAGTCCATAATTAAGGGAAATTTTAGCTTTCTGTGGATTTTATTTGTTTGTATTTTCCTGCCAACGCCATCGACCTGGATAGCATTGATCTCGTTCCCTGGGTAGTGGACCACTAGTTTATATTCTGGACAAAAGTAACAATCACAAATAAATAGTAGTTAACTTTCATTAAGCCCTTACCATGTGCTGGTACTTCCACTAAGCACTTGAAACTGAGGCCTGGAGAAGAAAAGATTACCTTCCAATTTAGCAGGAAAGGTGGGATTTGAATCTGGGTCTGCTTGAGTAGAGAGGCCCCTGCACTTGATCATTCTGTGCCATGACTTCGGTGGAGGGGGGGCGGGGGACAGAGGTCTGTGCGACAACTTTCCAGGTAGTTTGTCTTTGTAACTTATTCATTCATTCAATAAGCGTGCTGTGATGACCTTCTGTGTGTGAGACTGAGCTCTTGTCCTCATGGACTTTACAATCTTTTACCAAAGGGTTACTGAGGATGGAGGGATGTGCAGAAGTTGCTGGAAGAACATGTACTAGGGTCCTGACATGACTAGGGTCAGAGAAATGAGGTTGAAAGAGAGAGACCCAAAGATGCTCTAGAAATAGAGAGACTGAATAATTCATTGCCTACACTAAAATACTTTAGAGTTGTAGTTCTCAATGGGGCGTGATTTTTGTCTCCTAGGGGACATTGGCAGTATCTGGAGACATTTTTGATTGTCACAATTTGGGGGGATGGATATGACATCTAGCGGGCAGAGGCCAGGGATGCTGCTAAATATCCTATAATGCATAACACAGCCCCCACCACAAAGTATTATCTTGTCTAAAATGTGAAGAGTGTCAAAATTGAGAAACCACGTACTACAGAGTAAAAGAGATGTAATTAATAATTACAACAGAATAATTTCCATAAACCAGGATGGTACCAGGCACACCCATGTAGAGAGCTTAGAATCTTAAAGTTGAAAATGCCTTTAAAGGTGGCCCAGGCACCACTTAAGTCTCAGGACAGTAAATACATTGCCTAAGATCACACAGTGATTCACATACAGATCTGCATAAATCTTTTAGACAGCCAGAGAAGAGTTTGATTGGGGCTGTAAAGCTACTCTCTAGACCAGCAGACCCTGGGACGATCCTCCCCAAAACCTAAGATTGTTCCCCTTAAGTCACTAAAGCACATATCCCCTAGAGATGAGGCTGGCTGGCATGTCTTTGAAATGTTGGGATGTGAGCAGCTTTGAGCTTGAGGTTTTAAAAGGTTTTGGTGGGTTGACCTTGAGGATCCCTAGGCTATTGAAATAACTCTCTGCTTTTTTTTGCCTGCGAAGTGAGTGATAATGAACATTTTCTTAGTGTTCTGAAAAGGAGGCCATGGCTTCTAGGTGATGTTGGAGGTTAAGGGAAACAAATCTAAAGTGGAGGAAGACAAATAACACCAGCACTATTCATTGAGCCCTTACTTGGAGCCAGGTACTGTGCTAAGAACTTCCCAGTGATGACTATCCTGATCTTCACAACAGCCCTGCCATGCAGATACTGCCATTATCTTGACTTTCTGGAGGAACACCCAGCCTTTGGGAGGTGAAGTCACTAACCCAAGGCCACCCAGATGTTTGAACCCAGGTCTGCCTGCCTCAGAGCCCACACTTTTACCCCTGCTGTTAATTAAGCCCAGGAGAAGTCAGTGGGAGATTCCTTGAGGTAATAGATTTAAGTTTACTCTTGAAGACAAAGTTTGTAAGACAGGAGGGAGAGAGAAAATAGATTGGGCAAACACAGGATAAAGTTCCAACTCATTGTTACAGGCTACAGGGCCCTGTATGGCCTGGTTCCTGCCATCCTCTGCAGCCTCCCTTGAGCCACTAGTTTCCTATGTTCCCTCCACTGGCCTGATTTTGAGATGCAACACTTTTCTCCTTCTTCAGTGCTTTTGTCTACACAGTTCCCTTTGTCCATAATACTCCTCAGCCCATCTCTTTCCTTGGATGACCCCTACACATCTCTGGGGGCTGAACTGCAATGTCATTTCCTCAAGGAAACCTTCACTGATCCTCCCCCTCACCCCATCTAGAACTAGTCTCACTGTACCCTGCACTTTTCCTTTGCAGCCCTTAAAACAATTCTCATAATTACTGGGCAATGATATGTGTTCAATGTCTGCCTCTCCCAGCACGAGTCCAGTGCTGTCCAATAGAATTTTCTGCAGTTAGGGAAATGTTTTAGACCTGTGCTGTCCGATATGGTAGCCACTAACCACATGTAGCTATTGAGCACTCAAAATGTGATTAGTGCAATCGAGAAAATGATTTTTCAAATTTCACATATTTATTTATAAGTTACATTTTATATTGTATATTACACTATAGAAATGATTTCATATCCAAATGACATAATTTAAGTTTAAACTTAAATAACCATGTATGGCTAGTGACGACCGTATTGGACATTGCAGCTCCAGACTGTGACTTCCTTGAAGGCAAGGACCATGTCTATCTTACTCAGTTGTAGAATCCCTTGTATCCAGGATGGTGCCTAAATGAATAAAATGAATGAATCAATCAACCAATCAACCAATGTAGTCTGCAAAAGTTGCTTTCAAGAAATCATCCTACAAAGGAGAGACCCAGAGAAGTCTGACTTGCACAAGGTCATACAATAAGGCAGAACTAGATACAAAATCTTAGTCTCCAGGGGCGCCTGGGCAGCTCAGTCATTAAGCGTGTGCCTTTGGCTCAGGTCATGATCCCAGGGTCCTGGGATCGAGCCCCGCATCGGGCTCCCTGCTCCACGGGAAGCCTGCTTCTCCCTCTCGCACTCCCCCTGCTTGTGTTCCCTCTCTCGCTGTGTCTCTCTCTGTCAAATAAATAAATAAATAAAATCTTAAAAAAAAACCCAAAAAACCTTAGCCTCCAGAATCTCCTGTACATGGTACTGTGCCTAAATGGACAGCAGGTGAAAGGCAGAGGTTGTTTGGGGCCTAAAATGAACCATCCTAGAGCTGTGTGAAGGAGCTCAAGTGTAAGGAGGGACTGTTTCCTTAGGCACCCTCATCCCCTTTCCCCTCCCTGAACCTTGTAAACTACTTAGTGGCTTATAATATATTAACACTTGGCTTCCCACAGGACTAAGTCTGTTCCAAAGTCCACTCTTGCCAACCCTCTACAGGGAATTCGGATTTTTTAAAAAAAACCATATTGCTCTCAGGAAATCTGTTGCCAGCAATCTGTACACAATATACACAGGGTGTGGTTTAAAAAACCTCTAAGTCGTGATTTGTAACCCACTCTGATTCCTGTAGCTGTTCCTTTTACTTCACTCCTTTTTAATAAATAGAAGTCAACATGTTTCAGGGCTAATTCTGACTTCATTCAAATTGCAGTTACGATTTTGAAGATTCCAGCATAGGGAGTCTCTATACATTTTTATAAATGATTTTTTGAGATGTAATAATAATATTAATTAATATATGTTGAGTGCTTTGTGTTTACCAGGCATTCAGCACACATTATCTCACCTGATCATTACAGTAACTCTGTGAATCAAGGGCTATTGTCTACCCCATTTTATGGTGAGGGAAGCTCAATCTCAGAAAGGTTAAGTCACTTGCTCAAAGTCAAATAACTGGAAAGTGGCAAAGCCAAAATCTGAACTCAAGCCTGTCTTACTCAAGAGCTAATGCTCTTAGCCAGACACAATTTGGCCTCGCTAATACATATTACATGTATTTATGTGTTCAAGTATCAGAGAGAATAACCAAGAAACTTAACCTGCGGTTTGGGAAGAGAGAGACTACCTTTTATTCTTGTACTTCTTTTTGAACTTTATTTACCCTATGTATAGATTATATTAGTACATTATATTAACATGAGTATAAAAAACTAAGTTAATTTTTAAATTTAAATAAATAAAAACCTCATCATTTTTACCTTCTTTTTAATTAAGGAAGGAATTGTCACAATAGTGTCATGTCTATACCTGAATAGAGTAAATATAAATGAATCTCTAGGTAATCTGCAAAGTTCACATGCTCTGACATTATTTGAAAATTTATCTCAATAAACTGCAGTTCCAATATGTATTGTATTCTTATTCTGAGTACCAGATTGCATATTTCAATTTCTGAATTATTTTTTTATTTTGAGATAATAGGTTTTTTTTAACATATTTATTTTCAACAAAAGTGGCGTTTCCCTCAAGAGACTTACAGTCACATATATATATTTTTATATGTTCATACATCAACCTCTGGATATTATAACTGAACATCCTTTGGCAGTTGTGAAATAATGCTGATTACATAAGATATGCTATTTGCAGATCAATTAATAAAAACTTAAAAGTAGAATTTAATTAAAAATTTTAAATGAAAATTAATTTTACACCGATTGAGAGGTAAACATTGACAATATCCTTCAGTATTCAGAGCCTCAGAGAGCTGTATCAGTCACACTAAAAGTCACTTGGGAGAATTTCTCCATGGCTTACAGAGGGAAAAAAAAAAATTAAGTCAAGAAAATACACATACACTAACAATGATGTATCCTTTACAACAAATCCAAACAGCGTCTACCTTTACCATTCAAATGGCTAGTGCTTCTAAAAATTAAAACAAAAATCCCCATTAATGCCCCATCTCATAGTCTTGGGATTTGCCTAACAATCACCAGGGGCTTGTAGTAGAAGAAATCGGTAAGCCCCTCCACAAGGCCCCTGTCCTTTCTGTTGCTTGGTTGTATTTCTCCAAGATGCTCAGAGTAAATTTGATGTCCCTTAAAAATTCCCATCCTCTAGGTTTGTATTCCTGATGTTCTCAAGGATAGCCTTCGACAGAGTCTCACTCTAGGTAGCTGTTACAAAATCCTTTCATTCAGGAGAAGGCAAGAGGTTTCAGCCCTCTCATTCACACACTTCATAAACAACAAGACTTTGCCCAAGCCTCCCCTCTAGGAAGGTATTCCGGCTTTTTAGAAACCACTTTGCAACAGCAGTACCATTCCCTTCCAAAATACCTTGCAGAAAAATTAGGAATTTCACAGCATAGGAGAAAAGGCTGGGAAAAACCAATGTCATTGCATGGACTCATCAATTCTGTCCACATTTTCAAAACAGCAGCTAATGCTTTCTTAAAACACAGACCTCAAAAACCCCTTTAGGATTGCGAGCAATTAAAAGGGAAAACATAACAGCCCTAGCTCCCCATAAGATTCTGACGGATCTGAAAAATTGAACTGAGTCAGAGATACAGAGGCTGGACTGTGGAATAGGAAAATGGCTTGTCTCCTTGGGGCCTAATTCTTTCCTCTCAGTTCCTTTTACATTCAAGAAGCCATGCAGAGATGCCCCCCTGCCGGTTTTCATTTTTTAAAGGAAAGCCTGTCTGCCTCTCCCTCGCCCCCATGATACTCACGGCAGCTGCCTTAGCTGGAATAAGTCCTCCTCCATGTCCGCGCTGCGCCAGGACGAGCCCTTTTCATGGCCCTTACATGGTGTTGGTGGATGACGAGCGGTCGGGGTTTCAGCACCGGGGTGCTGGACAGCTCCCGCGCCGCTTCCTCCCTCGGCGGCAGCTGTTCAGGGGAGGGAGCCGCCGGGGACCAGCCCACGAGACAAAGCCGCGGCCGCCAGGAGAGTGGGCGGAGAGGAGGAGGCGGAGGGCAGAGCGAGCTGCGCGGGGAGAGGGGGCGGGGAGAGCCCTTCTGGTTAGAGGAATTTACAGGCTCTCTGTGGTTGGCGATGTTTTACTGGGTGCCTATAGGGCACAACAGCCTGTGAAATGGCTGTCGAGGTACCAATGAGCACTCTTTGGTTGACAACCCCTCTCTAAATGTTTATTTGTAGGGATTCATTAGTGTTGTTATCGGTGTGATATTCTTGAAACCCAGGCTGGTATAGCAAATGAAGGGAATGAAAAATTTAAAGATGCATGCATTAAAATACTGTTTATTGAGCACCTACTGTATGCCAGGCACTGTAATAGGCGCCAGGCATATGCGAGACAAGTTACACATGTCATCGTCATCATGGAGCTGTCTAGTGAAATGGATCAAGAAAAAAAAATGTAAGTATGAGAAGCTCAAAGATCACTCATTCATTCATTCATTCATTCAGGAAACAAGCATTTTTGAGTGATTTCTACAGCCCTGACACTGGGGAATCAAAGATTAATAAAACCAAATCCCTACCTTCAAAATCCTCCCGATCTATGGTTTCCTCATCCTCCTCCAGCTACATTGTCTGCCCTCTTTAGAATTTAAGCTCCATAAAGGTTTGCTGATGTACCCCAAGGGCCCAGAACAATAAAACTTTATTTATGGACACTGAAATTGGAATTTAATATCCCTCACTAAACTCAACCCCAGGGCTTTGCATTGTGTACACTCAATACATGCTTGTTAAACGGAAAACAAACTGAACTTTCATTCCAGGTGAGTAGGGATTTGGTATCTATTTTAAGCCATGGAGAGCAAGGGTAATGATTTCTATTAGAGCTGGCAAGTTGGAGGTCCATTGGTAATGTGTCCAACTTGTCCTGGTTTGCCCAGGACCTCGAGTTTTAGCACTGGAAGAAGTTCCAAGTCCTGGGAAGACCTGAGTCCCAGGCAAGTCTCGACAGTTGGTTACTCGACAACCACAAGCCAGATCCACAGAGAGATGTGTTTTGAGTAGCCTGAAGGGTTAATAAGAATACTTTTAAGTGTAAAGATTCAAAACCATGAAACTCTTAGAAGAAAGCATAGGAGTAGATCCTCATGACCTTGAGTTAGGCAGTGGTTTCTTAGACACAACATCAAAAGCACAAGTGACAAAAGAAAACATTAAATATATTGGACCGGACCAAAGTTAAAAGTTTTCTGCCTCAAAGGACGCCATCAAGAAAGTGAAAAGACAACCCAAGGCATGGGAGAAAATACTTGCAAATCATATACCTGATAAGAGACTTACTTCAAACAATATAAAGCACTCTTACAACTCAACAATAAAAAGGCAATGTAATTTAAAAATGGACAAATAATATGAATAGATATTTCTGCAAAGAAGATGTGTGACTAGCTGGGGCGCCTGGGTGGCTCAGTCAGTTAAGTGTCCGACTCTTGATTTCGGCTCAGGTCCTGGTCTCAAGGTAGTGAGATCCAGCCCCACCTAGGGCTCTGCACTCAGCAGGGAGAGAGATTCTCTCCCTTACCCTCTGCCCCTCCCCTCACTCTCACATAAACTCTCACTCTCTTTCTCTCAAAAAAAATCAATAAATCTTTTTAAAAAAATGTGTGACTAGCCAATAAACAGTTGAAAAAAATGCTTAAATCATTAGTTATTAGGGAAACGCAAATCAAAACAATGAGATACCACTTCATACCCCCTGGAATGGCTAGAAATAAAAAGACAGGCCATAACTAGTGTTGGTGGAGATGTGGACTGGACATTCCCCTCATAGACAGTTCCTGGGAATGTAAAATGGTGCAGCTGCTATAGAGAACAGCTGAGTAGTTTCTCAAAAGTTTAAACCGAGTTACCTCATGACCCAGCAATAAAACTTGTAGGTATATACCCAAAAGAAATGAAAACACAGTGCGCACAAAACTTGTACACAATGTTCATAGCATTGTTATTCATAATATCAAAAAGTGGAAACACCCAAAAGTTCATCAAGTGATCATCAAATTATACACTTAAAAGAGTGAATTGGGGATGCCTGGGTGGCTCAGTCAGTTGAACGTCTGACTCTTGATTTTGGCTCAGGTCATGATCTCATAGTTGTGAGATGGAGCCCCACGTGAGGCTCTGGGCTCAGCACTGAGTCTGCTTGAGATTCTCTCCCTCCCTTTCCCTCTGCTTCTCCCCCTGCTCATGCTCTCTTTCTCTCCATCTCCCCCCAAATAAATAAATAAATAAATAAATAAATAAATAAATAAAATCTTAAAAAAAAACACAAAACAAACAAGCAAAAAGAGTGGATTGTGTGTATGTAATTATACTTCAATAGAGCTGTTCTTTTTTTTGAATAATGACTTTTAATAATTTTTAACAATAAGTAATAAAATTTGACTTCCAATTTTTTCAACATTTAAACGGAGAGATTTCATATAACAGGATTATCAACTTCTTGGGGAAGAGGGAAGCAGTGTTCCTCCACTGGGTCTCCCTTTCTGTCTGGCCACTAGGAAGTGGTGTTTGCAAGCACCCTGCCCGGCCTCATCAAAGCTCCAGCAAGCTTCACACATTAAGCATCCCTCACTGCCCTCTGGAGACTTTTGAGGTACCCCTGAAAACTGGGAGAACAGTACTCAGTACACAATAGGTATTTGAAAAATCCTAAAGAATTAATGTTTTCTCTTCTTTCTTAGAAACAGGGTTACATTTTTCTAAAGCAGTGGTTTCTGCCTTTGAGTGTGAGTGAGCATCCCCCAGAGGGCTTGTTAGCATGCAGATGGTTGTGCACCACCCCCAGAGTTTCTAATTCAGCAGGTCTGGGGTGAGGCTTGAGAGTTTCCATTTCTAACAGGTTCCCAAACGATACTGATTCTGTTGGGTCTGGGGACCCCACTGAGAACGCCTGTTCTAAAGTTATACCTGGATGAGATTATCAGGCAAGAAAAATACGACCCATGTTTGTTTATACCTCTGATCTTTGAGACATCCTTGAGCAGATATGAATATCATAAAGGCAGTTACTTCCAGCTCACCACATTATCCATCTGTCCGGGAAATGGGGGCATGCCAAAAGCCAGATGGGTTTTATTTCACATCAGAGTAATGCATCATGGTCTCTCCTCTCAGATTCTTAAAACAAAATCTATAGGGGCTGGAATAAAGACTGACAAACCGCCCCGTGGCCTGAAATACTGAATATACAATTATGTGCTATGAACAAGTAACTCTCCTATCAACTGTGATCTGAATCCTATTATTATTAAGACAATGGTCCACTAGTTATAAAAATGGCACTTAATTTTTTTAAAAGGAAGCCTGTGGGTTTAAATTCATAAAGAGATTTGTCTTTTTTTTTTTTCCCTTTGGAACTGAAATAGGATAAAAAACCAAAAGGGGCAAATAAGCCTTTGGTGATGGATCCCTGTTCTGCTAGCCATGCTGGTAGGATGGCATTTCCACCTGGAGTCATTCCCAGGTCCCTGGCATTATGCTGGGAGCTGTTAATTACCTACTGACTTTACCCAGGAGCCAGTAGAAAGGGGAGGCTTGGCTACATTAAAAAATATAGAGGTGTAAAACTTCAAAGACTCCCTTGGTCATATGCCTCATTCTTCTATGAAACACAAGATCTCTAATCTACAATGAGAGAGGCCTGAAGGGGGCAAAGAGAACCTATTTTCCCCTTCAATTCTGCCCTCTTTTTCTTCCTGTATTTTGGGGTAGCTGGCTCAAAAGACAAACTCTAAAGCTCTCCTTTTTTTTTAAAAAAAAGATTTTATTTATTTATTAGAGAGAGAGAGAGAGCACAAGCAGCAGGAGTGGCAGGCAGAGGGAGAAGCAGGCTCCTCGCTGAGCAAGGAGACCGATGCGGGACTCAATCCCAGGACCCTGGGATCATGACCTAAGCTGAAGGCAGACGCTTTTTTTTTTTTAAGATTTTATTTATTTATTCATGAGAGACAGAGGGAGAGAGAGAGAGAGAGAAGCAGAGGGAGAAGCAGCCTCCCAAGGAGCAGGGAGCCCGATGCGGGACTCGATCCCAGGACTCTGGGATCATGACCTGAGCCAAAGGCAGACGCTTAACCATATGAGCCACCCAGCCGCCCCCTGAAGGCAGACGCTTAACCAACTGAGCCACCCAGGCGTCCCTAAAGCTCTCCGAATAAAACCATGATCTCTCAGACATTGTATTTCCAGAGGGACATAAAATAAGCAAGAGGTAAATGTGAATCAGAGGCCAGAACACCTATCCAGACCTAGGGAAGAGATTATCAAGCAGAAGCAGTTCAAGATATCTGAGTCAACACTGAAGAAGTGATAGGTCTTTTCTTTGCAGTCTTGTGACTTGTATTTTCAATTTCTTTCATTCAAAGTGTTTCTTAATTTCCCTTGTCAATTCTTTGTTTACCTATTTATTATTTAGAAATGTGTTGTCTGATTTCCATGTATTTATTGGTTTCCCAAATTTCCTTCCATTACTGATTTCTAATTTCATTGCATTGTGGTTGGAGAGCATACTTTGTATGGTTGCAGTCTTTTTAAATTAATTGAGACTTGTTTTATGGCCTACTGTATGGTCTATCTTGGAGAATGCTCCATGTGCACTTGAGAAGAAAGTGTATTCTGCTACTGTTGTGGGAAATGTTCTGTAGATGTCTATTAGATCTAGTTGGTTTATTGTGTTGATCAAAGTTCTCTTTCTTTGCCGATCTTCCGTCTGGTTATACTATCCATTATTGAAAGTGGGGTATTGAAATCTCCAACTGTTATTCTTGAATTGTCTATTTTCCCCTTAAATTCTGTCTTCTTTTACTTCATGTATTTTGGGGTTGTGTTGTTAAGTGCATGCATGCTTACAGTTGTTATATCTTCTTGATGAATTGACGTTTTATCATCATAAAATGTCTTTCTTTGTCTCTAGTAACTTTTTTTTTTTTTTTTGGTCTTAAAACCTATTTTGTTTCCCATGGAGACAATTTGCATAGTCACCTCATCCTCTTTTGGTTACTGTTTGGATGGTAAGACTTTTTCCATCCTTTCACTTTCAACCTATTTGTGTCTTTGAATCTAAAATGAAAAAAAACTCTTGTAGACAGCATATAGTTGGATCATGTTGTCTTATCCATTCTGCCAATCTCTGGATTTTAGAGAATTTAATCCATTTAAATTTAATGTAATCATGGATCATGTAGAAAACAAATTATGTTTTATGTCTGTTTTGTTCCTCAGTTCCTCCATCACTGTCTTGTTTTGTGATAAACATATTTTTTAGTGTACCATTTTAATTCCCTTGTCATTTCTTTTAATATATATATTTTTAGTTATTTTCTTAGTGGTTGCTCTGAGGATTACCACTAACATCTCAATTTATAACAATCTAGTTTGGATTAATACCAACTTAATCTCATTATTCTACGAAAACTTTGTTCCTGTGTATCTTCATTTCTCCCACCTTTTAAGTTGTTTTGGTTATAAATTGTATCTTTATGCAAAATTAGTTACAAACAAAAACCACATTTCCATGTTTTATATATTTTTTTAAGATTTTATTTGTTTATTTGACAGAGAGAGACACAGCGAGAGAGGGAACACAAGCAGGGGGAGTGGGAGAGGGAGAAGCCAGGCTTCCCTCTGAGCAGGGAGCCCAATGCGGGGCATGATCCCAGGACCCTGGGATCATGACCTGAGCCAAAGGCAGACACTTAATGACTGAGCCACCCAGGCACCCCTCCATGTTTTATATTTACCTTTATAATACCTTTACTGATGCTCTTTATTCCTCGGGTGGATTTGAATTACTAACTAGTGTCTTTACATTTTAGTCTGAAAAATTCCCTTTAGTATTTCTTGCAGGGCAAGACTGCTAGAAACAAATCTCAGTGTTTATCTGGGAAGTCTCAATTTCTCCTTCATTTTTGAAGAGTCGTTTTGCCAGTTATAGGATTCTTGATTGACAGTTCTTTTTTCTTTTAGAACTTTGAATATATATCATCCTACTGCCTTCTGTACCCTATAGTTTCTGATGAGAAATCAGTTGTTAATCATATTGAAATCCCTTCTGCGTGAGAATCACCTCTCTTTCTGCTTTCAACATTCTCTTTGTCTTTTGACTGCATATTTATGAGTCTAGGTGTGAATCTCTTTGAATTTATCCTGGAGTTCACTGAGCTTCTTGGATGTGTAGATTATTGTTTCCCATCAAATTTTGGAAGTTTTTAGCCACGATTTTTTCAAATATTCTTTCTGTCCCTTTCTTTCTCCTCTTTTCTGGGACTCCCATTGTGCATGTGTTCTATGCTTGATGGTGTTCCACAGGTCTCTAAACCTCTGATCAGTGTTCTTTATTTATTTTTCTCTCTGCTCCTAAACTGGATAATCTCAATTGATCTATTTTTGTGTTCATTGATTCTTTCTTCTGCCTGCTCAAATCTGTTGTGGAGTTCCTCTAGTGAGTTTTTCATTTCAGTTATTCAAGTCCAGAATTTCTACTTGATTTCTTTTTATAATTTCTATCTCTTTATTAACATCCTCTATTTGGTGAGACATTGTTCTTACCCTTTCCTTTAGCTCTTCATACCTGTGTATAGGAAAAACCTGCCCAGTTTTCCTGAGTAGGGAAAAACCCAGCTCTCCTTCTTGTGTTTCTCTTTTACTTTTCAAACTACTACCACATTCACTACACTTCTGCCAACAGGTTTCTCATACCATGATTTCCCACACCAAGCAATTGTCTGTAACACCAGCTGGATGTCTTACAATTTAACTCAACCCTGACACAATTTACCTGGAGATACTGTCAGATCCTACAGGTTAAGGCCTCAATCCCATAAGAGTGCTTCTACCTCACTACAGATAACAACTGCAATTAGGTTATCCACAACTTCTGTCCAATTTGGCTACAGATTGGAGGCTCCCATGACCCCCTCCTCAGGTTCAATTAATTTGCTAGAGTGGCTCACAGAACTTGGGGAAACAATTCCTTACATTCATCAGTTTATTAAAGGATATGACAAAGGATATAGACGAACAGCCAGATGAATAAATACATAGGGTTGAGGACTGGGAGGGTCCCAAAATGCTGGAGCTTCTCTCCCCATGAAGTTGGGGTGCATTTGCCAACCTGGAAGCTCTCCAAGCCCGTACTATTCGGATTTTATGGAGGCCTCCTCATATAGGCATGATCAATTATTAACCCATTTCTACTCCCTCTCCCCTTTCTGAAGGATGGAAGGTAGAGCTGAAAATCTCACCTTCTAATCATGGCTTGCTCTTTCTGGTGACAAGCTCCCATTCAGAGCCATCCAGAGCCCACTCAGAGTCACCTCAATAGACTGAAAGATGCTCCTAGTGCTCTTAACACTTAGGAAATCACAAAGGTTTCAGGAGCCTTGTGCCAGAAACTGGGGGGCAGATACAAACACTTTGGAAAACTATTTGGCAGTTTCTTAAAGTAATGTGCTAAGATCTTATAGGACTACTGTTTGAATAGGAGTGGGTGACTTCGAATGCCATTCTTACTGGGGAAAAACAAAGAAAGGAATCCAGTCACTGTTTGACAGGACATAAATTAACGGCAAATAGGAGGAAGTGTACACAATTAACCATATTCAAGTTCTAAAAAGCCTATAGGGGCTTGCTAGTTTAAGAAAGTGAATATACACAATGTATGAACTGATCAGTCATATAAATTATGTAATGATTACTGTAATTGCTTATTGCAAATTATTTTTATAAAGGACTTACATTGAAGAGCTACCTAGAAAGGGTTAAATATGGGCTCAATATTGTCAGGATCTGAGGTAAGAGGAGCTTAAAAGCTGAGTTTTAGGATTCCTCTGGAGACCGGACATCAACCAGGATATGAGTTACAAAGGTTACAATAATCCAGAACTATTGCTTACAGAAAGAAGAAATCACACATATAATCTTCTCTTAAAAATTGGTTTTCTAGGGGTGTCTGGGTGTCTCAGTCAGTTAAGCATCTGCCTTCAGCTCAGGTCATGACCCAGGGTCCTGGGATCGAGCCCTACATCAGGCTCCATGCTCACTGGGGGTCTGCTTCTCCCTCTCCTTCTGCTCCCTCTCAAGTAAATAAATAAAATATTTTTAAAAATTGTTTTTGTAATTGTAAAAGAAATAAATGACCATTTAGAAATTCAGATAACATGCAAAAGCATTCAGAAGAAAATAAAAATTATTACTATATACAACAAAGAGATAACCAGAGTTACCACTTTGGGAATATATCCTTCTAGTCATTTTTTGATGCTGGGACACCCATACATAAATATCTTTTTATAAATTTGAAATCATATTTATCCTATGGAGGCTTGCTTTTTTCACTTTTCACAAGCTTCTAATGAACATTCCTGACCAAAAGGAATGTCAATTTTGATACTGTTTCCCCTATGTTTTTCAAGTTTTAAATTTTTAATTATTTTTTGAATAAATAATGCATGCACATGGTACAAAATTCACAAAGGGCAAAAGGATGTCTTTCCCTGTTCTCAGTAACATAGTTTCCTTACAAGAGGCAAACGGTATTCCTGGTTTCTTGATTCTCTCTATATTTATAAACTCTTAATTTTTATTCTCTCCCACAAATAACAGTGTTCCATTTCATTGTCCTACAACTTACTGTTTTCTCTCAATGTCTTAGACTCTTAGAATCTTAGGATCTTCCTTGTCAGTCCACAAAGAGCTGGTTCATTATTTTCACACTACCCAGTACTCTGCTGCATGGGTTACCATAATTTTGCTGAGTATCTTCTAATCTTTTAATATTAGCAACAAGACTGCAATAAATATCTTTATTCTTACCTCTGTATGATAAATACTTAGGTCACAGAACATACAGATTCTTAATTTTTCTAAGTGGTTCAAATTGCCTTGGATGGAGATACTCATTTATGCTCCCACGGGATCCCCAAGAGTACCTGTTTCCTCATATAATTGCCATCACTCTATGTTATTGTGTTTTTCATGCTTTCAATCTGATATATATTCAATCAGAGAAAGAGAGACAGAGACCGAGAGATTCATTTTTAAGGTATTGGCTCACATGATTTTGGAAGTTTGCAAGTCCAAAATATTCAGGGTGGGCCAGCAAGGTAGACACCCAGAGAAGAGCGAATATTGAAGTTCAAGTCTAAAGGCCATCTGCTAGCAGAATTCCTGCTTGTTTGGGGGAGATCAATCTCTTTGTTCTATTAAAAACTTCAACTGATTGGATGAGACCCACCCACGTTAGGGAGGGCCATCTATATTACTCAAAGTCTACAGATTTAAATATTAATCTCACCCAAACATCCAGAATAATGTTTGACCAAATTTCTGTGCACCATGACCCAACCAAGTTGATATATAAAATAAACCATTACATCCAGGGGGAAAGATGAATTGCTTAAGTTCACACAGCCAGCCAGATGGAAGTTTTGGTCTATATCTAGAACCAAGAATCTCTTTATTTAAGCCCAGTTCAGGCTTGTAGTTTTAATACTAGTAACACTTACATTTGACTACCCAGAGGGTCCAGTTTAAGCAGAGAAACCCTTTTCACCTCTGCTAAACATTTAGAAATCTGAGATAGTGCTTATCCTTCACCCCATCCCCTTCTGGCCCTGGGGTCAACTCATAAATTCATCCAGGGAGGAGGGAGAACTAGCTTCAAGAATGTGTTGGTGACGTGATGAGGGCCAACTGTGTGGTCAGAGGACTTCTGGGAAAAAACATAACAACAGAAGAATGCAGGAGAGTCCTGGAGTGTTGTTTGAGGCAGATTTTACCCATTTTTGAGCCATTTTGTTGTTATGTTTTTTGGTTTTTGGTTTTCTGGGGGGGAGGATGTCTACGAAACAACCACATAAGAAAAAAACCAATAACAACATTCTCCTAATGCTTGTATCTTTCTGTTTTTATTTTCTCTGTCTGGAAATAAAAGCAAGTGTTCCATTCGTGTGGAAAGGATCTTATCTTCTTGTCTTTCCAGAACAGACATGTAAGCCCAAAGCTGAGGATAAAAGACAGCAAGTGCTACATAATCTAAGTTGAGAGAGTTGCCAGCCAGAGCCAGGCTTTGGGGCCAGTCCTGCCCTCAGGGTTTACTAAGAGGGGTTGGTTCAGTGAAGCTTTTGAGGAAAGGGGCACCCAGGTCTCTACTAATGAGAATGCCCCAAGGAAAAGTCTGTGTTGAGCCCTGCATCAAGTTCTAAAAACTGGAAAGGAATTCGATGTTCTTTTTCATAGTTTACCTATATGGTAGGAAAATACAGCACGATGATAACTTTTAAAAATATTAAAAAGACGCCCGACTGGATTCTAGATCTTTCTTGTGGCTTTGTGTGACAATATGATTACAGTTTCTGACATCTGTCTTCTGAGACACAGGGGAGCTAGCAGAGGGGGTGGAAAAGGTATTCAGAGCTGGACTTCTCTCTCTTCAGGTCACTCTCTCTTCTGGAGTCTGGGAGAAGACTTTTGAATCACGTTTGAGTTTTAAATTCAAAAATAAATGGGACAGTGATTTAAGTATTGAAATGAGATGGATCTCTGAAAGTAGCTACATAGTTGCATTATTTATGGACCTACTCCATGGTGTGAAAGGAGGAGGTCCGACTTAGTATAAGTGGGGGCAGTTGGAAAAAGGTTCAGGTTTTTATCCCATGGAGTTTAGGATCTCAAATAAACCATTTACCTGCAAAATAATCCCAGCAGCTGAGAGATGCCAAAGGCTCTGACAGACGACCTTGTGATCTCCCAGGATGCTGCAAATCCTTGATCCATCTGATGGATGTTAGAGCAGGCACTGCCTTGTTCCTGGCAGCAGCTATCATCATAAATTAGTAATGTATCCTTATTTTTAAGAACTTCTATTAGTCAGTGGCAGCCACACCCCTACTGGTTAGAGGAGCAGCAAGGACCAGGCTGCAGGCATTTTTAACTTCATGGACTGTGGAGTACAGATCTTCCTTGACTTGTACGGGGCTACATTCCCATAAACCCCCTCATAGATTGAACATATCCTAAGTCGAAAATGCCTTTAATACACCTACCCTATTGAACATTACAGCTTAGCCTAGCCTATCTTACATGGACTCAGAACACTTATGTTAGCCGATAGCTGGGCAAAATTATCTAACTCAAAGCCTATTTTATAATAAAGTGCTGACTATCTCTTGTACTTTATTAAATACTTTACTGAAAGTGAGAAACGGGACGGTTGTACGGGTGCAGAATGGCTGTAAGTGTATTGGTTGTTTACCCTCCTGGTCGCCAGGCTGACTGGGAGCTGTGGCTGGCTGCCATTGCCCACCATCATGAGAGAGCATCGAACTGCATATTGCCAGCCCAGGAAAAAATCAAAATTCAAAATTCGAAGTAAGGTTTCAACTGAATGCATGTAGTTTTCACAGCATCGTAACGTCAAAATATCGTAAGTCAGATCATCATAATTTGGGGGACTGTTTGCACTGTTATTACTCGAGGGGTCACTGCAAGAATTAAATTGAAATAAGGCATATAAAATGGTCAAAATTCTGTGAATTGATTGACTATACTCTCTAAATGCCAATTATTTAAAATAGCTTGGTATGTAGACTTCTTAGCATACTTGTCAGTTGGGATGGCAGAATATTCACTAGGCAGGTTACTGTAGCAGTTCTCAAAATATAGTTGCAGGACCCCATTTTGAGGACCTTTTCAGGAGCTTATTGAGGTCAAAACTATTTTCATAATAACACTAAAACGTTTTTTTTTATTTGCCTTTTCCACTGTCACTCACTCATCAGTGCGCCCTGGAGTTTTCCAGAGGTTCACAGCAGGTGATGAAGTCACAGCTTCAACGTCTAATGGAATGTATGCTTTGGTATTCTTGGATTTTAAAACTTTTCTCAGCCTTAATCAGTGGTTGCCAAGGACTGGAGGTGGGTGGAGGAGTGGACTACAAAGGGACAGGCAGTAATTTTATTTGGGGTGGGGGGGTGAAGGTGCTATACCTTGTTTGTGGTAGTGGTTACACCACTATGCATTTGCCAAAATTCACAGAACCAAATATAGGTGAATCTTACTGTATAAATGATACTTCAGTTTAAAAAAAAACCCAAAATTGTTTCTCGATTTTAATTTCTAATAGTGTACATATACTTAGATATAACCCACATACACAAAAGATCTCAGAAATTTTTAAGTATACCAAAGGGTCCTGAGACCAAAAACTTTGAGAGCCACTAAATTAAAGCTTTGATTTCTTTACTAAAGCAGGTGCAATCACTTGCTCCGGAGTTGGGGAGAGTGATTAAAAGGGAGCGCAAATTCTCTCTGGCTCTAAGGTTCTAGAAGCTGTGTTGTCCAACGTGGTAGCCACTGGCCACATGTGGCTATTGAGCGCATGAAAAGCGCCCGGTTCAAATCGAGATGTACTTAGTACAAAAAAGAATGTAAAGGATCTTGTTAAAAACTATTATAAAGAAATGACAATATTTTGGACATAGTGGGTCAAGTAAAAGCTAATGTTAATATTAATTTCATCTTTAAAAAAAAACTTTCACGTGGCTATTAGAAAATTTAAAATGTGGGGCGCCTGGGTGGCTCAGATGGTTGAGCGTCTGCCTTCGGCTCAGGTCATGATCCCAGGGTCCTGGGATCGAGTCCCGCATCAGGCTCCTTGCTCAGCAGGGAGTCTGCTTCTTCCTCTCCCTCTGCCTCTCCCCCTGCTTGTTCTCTGTCTCTCCCGCAAATGAATAAGTATATATATAAAAAAAGGAAAATTTAAAATGTGGCCTCCGTTATAGTTCTACGGGACAGCGCTGCTCTGGAGAGTCTTCACCGCCCATCTCTTGTTTCCACCACTTACAAGCTACTTCCTACTTCCTGTGAAGTGTGGGTCACGTTAGGGTCGGTGTGAAGGTAGAATGTGAGTAATGCATGTGACGTACTTAGCAATGCATGTAAGTAAACAGTAAGTTCGGTGGCTATTGTCGAAGGCCTCGCTCTCTCTACTGATGCCATCAGAGGTGGGCCAGCCTGCTCAGTAAAGGCCCTTCCTCTGCGACCTATTTACACTCTGATGACAACAGAGGGTGATAACTAAGGGTGGCCGAGGCCTGATCCCGCCTTCGGGCGGGACTGCCCTCTTCATAACGAAAAAATTAAAATGACCCCAGGAGCTGGAAGTGGGACATCTGTATTTAGAATGCACCGAGCCAGAGTAAAAGTTGAACACCCAGCGGGCAGCGGGCCGCAGGCCCTCCCTTGGTAACCGACGCCGGCGCCGGTTGCTAAGGGGAGAAGGGGAAACAAGGATGTGGTCCGTCGGCTCTTGTCCTCCGGCGGCAGCTGCTTCCGCTTCTCCGGGCAGCCCGTACTTCCTCCTACCTTCCCCGGAAGAGCTGGGACTGCGGCTGCGGGTTCCGCCGCCTCGGGAGCCTTGGGAGCCCTCCGTCCAGCGCGGTGGTAGCGGCGGGGCCGGCGGCGGCTCTCCCGCGCGGCAGCGATGCTGAGCTCCCGGGCTCAGGCGGCGATGACCGCGGCCGACCGGGCCATCCAGCGCTTCCTGCGGACAGGGGCGGCCGTCAGGTGAGCCTTGGGGGGCGGGGCGGCCGGAGAGGCCGGGGCCAGGGTCCCCAGCTCGCGCCTGCGGCGGCCTTTCACCGCGCTGGCAGGGTCCCCAGGGCCGGAGCGAGCATTCCGGAGGCTTCTGCGTCGGGCTCGGTTGGAGGCCCAGGCTCCGAAGCGGGACGGCGGATGGGCCCCCAGGCCCTCCAGTTCTTCGGCAACGCCAATTCTGTCGGCCCTTCCCAGTTCTGCTAGCGCCCCAAATTCTCAGTGCCCTGCCTCCCACCTGCCAGTGCCTCCTCCAGACCTGTCCTGTCCCCCGAACTTCCAGACACCCTCAGGCTTGTCAAAGCCCCGAATTCTGCCAGTGTCCCTCCGACCTCTCAGTGCCGCGCAGGCCTTCCAGGACCCCTTAATCCTTTCAGGGTACCCCCAGTCCTTCTGGGCCCCCCGGTCTTGTCATTCCCTGGGCCGCCAGCGTTCCGCAGTCTTGCCAAGCGCCCCAGCCCTGCCGTGGTTCTCACAGCCCTGCAAAGCGACCCGGGTCTGCTAGCCCTTACCCCATTTTGTCAGTACCCCTATTCCTGTCATCCGCCCACCCCCCAGTTAAGCCAAGGATCCCTTATTCTGTGTGGGTCCTCAGTCTTATTAGTGAATCTCTATCTTGCAAGGGTTCTGGAACAGATCAGGACCCCTTAACCTGTAAAGGCTTCCAGTCCTGTTAAGGTCTCCCATTCCTGCTAGGAACCCCAATAGTATGGGCCCCCAGTCCTGTCAGGGACCCTATTTCCCTTCTTTTCTTCATCCTCCCATGGGCTCCAGTCTTGAGAGCTGAACACTGCACCCCCGTTACTGACCCGAAATGACTGAGACCTGTTGCTCAGCCTAGCTGCTTTCCCCTGGAACTGGAGCAGGTTTAAAGAGCTTATTAGTCCAGGGCCGGGAGCTCTTAATGGCTATCCTATCCAGTGCCCCCATTCTGTAGATGGGAAACAGGCCTTCAGATGGCTTTGCCCGTGGCCCTACAGCTGACCTCAGAGTAGAGCTGGGGGAGAAGACAGATCTTTTTATTCCCAGACCCCACTGCTCTCCTTGTGTTGTCATTTTGCAGAGGAATGGGGGTTCCAGAGTCACCAAATTTCACTGGGTTTATTTGTCCATACCTTGCTGAGGAACCTGGGCAAGTCCTCCCTCCCATCCCTTCGACACTCTGTCCTTCCGTTTCCCTCACAAGGTTTGTGGTTTTAAGCACAGACTTGGCATGAGTTCAGATCCACGCTGCCTCACTCACTTTGACCAAGTTGGCTACATCTCTAACATGAAAATGAAGATGAAAAAGAAAGAAAGAAAGAAAATGAAGATGATAGGGGCACCTGGGTGGTTCATTCGGTTAAGCGTCTGCCTTCAGCTCAAGTCATGATCTCAGGGTCCTGGGATCGAGTCCCACCTCTGGCTCCCTGATCAGTCTGCTTCTCCCTCTCCCTCTGCCCCTTCCCCTGCTCGTGCTCTCGCTCCCTCTCAAATAGATAAAAATCTTAAAAAAAAAAAAAAAGGAAGGAAGAAAGAAAAGAAAATGAAGATGATAATAGAACCTACCTGTGGATTGTTTTCAGGATGAGATAAGATGATCACAGTGCCTGGCATAGAGTATGCACACTTAAATATTAGTGTTTGCTTAGAGGATTTAAAGCAGTTGTAAAAGTGCTTTAGAATTTCAGTGATGGTTCTTTTTAACCTTTCCAGGCACTTTTGTTAATACACCTGTTGCGTGGAAGTCAGCACAATAAAGCACTAAGAAATTCAAGGATAACTTTCCCGAATGAAATTGAGATGATAATAGTTAATAATCATAGCGGCTAATGTTTATGAAGCCCTTACCTTTGCCTCCTATGCCCTAGCACTTGTTTGATTCTCAGAACTCCATGAGCTAGGTCTCATGGTTGTCCCCATTGTACATGTGACAAAGCTGAGCCTGAGACGCTAAAATGATCCTCTAAGGAATAGCAGAGCCAGAATCGAACCAGATTAATGCAGTGCCCCTTTCTTAACCAAGTTCTCTGTGCATTCTGTTGACTCTGTGTTCAGAGAACAAAGATTTATTTGGAATTCAGTTGTCAGTTATGTATCATACTAGTTATGACATTAGGAAGATGTTGGTTTAATGTTGACTGAGCTGAGCTCAAAACAACATTCATATGATCCAAATATTGGAATAAGAACATATTACACACACAAATACACATATCAAACACATGTATACAGGTATATATTACACATATATATATTCACACACATATCGTTTGTCTTATTTGGTGGAAATACGTAACTTTGTATAAAAACTGTTTTAAATTGCTTAAATGTCTTCATTTGTAGTAAAAGAATAACTTCAGTGCTTAAGTCAAGTCTCAAGAAATTTTTGATTTAGTAAAGATTTAGAAGATCCTTTATGCTATTGTTTGCCTCCTCCCTGTTTAATATTCTAAAAGATAAATTCATTTCTATATGTTTTCTCCAGTATCCAGTCATTCAGTAAATACTGTTAGGGACCTCTTAGGTGCCAGGCATGATCTAGAGACTTGGGATATGTCAATGAGTAAAACAGACAAAGATCCCTGCCCACAGGGACTTTGCTCCCCAGTGAGGGACACAGACAATAACCGTAGTTAATAAGTGAATGTTTATGGCAGAAGGTGGTAAAAAGAAAACGCAGAACTGGGTAGCAGGGACCAGGAGTGCAGGTTCTCACTGTTGGTTAGAAATGCACGGGAAGTGAGCGAGAGAGCCATGCAGTGATCTGGGGAGGGGGAGAGTATTCCAGGCAAAGGGAGCAGCCATGCTAAGGTCCTAAGGTAGCCGGTGTGGGCGGTAGAGTAAGGGGGGAAAACCTGGGCTCCCCCTCTGAGTGAGATGGGGCTTCTGTGCCCTGACTTAGGTTTTAAATCCTGTCTGAACATAGCTGATTTTCAAGACATAATCCTGTACCGTATGATGACTTCAGCTTGAAAGTTAGGTATCGGGTGGGCCAGTCGGTTACTTTGATGAAATGTTATTTCCTCGTATCTCTATCTGTATTTACACATGGTGCGTTTGTGATGAGGGAAGACAGTAAACCTATTTTTCTTTCTAGGTATAAAGTCATGAAGAACTGGGGTGTTATAGGAGGAATTGCTGCCGCTCTTGCTGCAGGAATCTATGTGATTTGGGGTCCTATTACAGAAAGAAAGAAGCGTAGGAAAGGTAAGAATGAGGTCATTAACCCCGTACTGTCCCACAACAGTACAATAAGGGGTGGGCATTTTTTTGTTCTCTTGTATCTCCAGCTTTCGGACAGCGCTTTCTTTTAAGCAGAAATTAATGACTCATTATTTTAGACCCTATAGTACAAAGATTTCTGTCCCCCCCCCCCCCCCCCGTCAGATCTTGAGTTTGAGACATGCTGTGTCACGAAAAAGTTCACATGGCTTAACTGACTGTTCTCCTTCATCTGGTGCTTGTGTTCAGCAGTGCGGCTGACTGATTGTGTGATGCGTTTTTGTTCTCACTGCTGAGCTGCTAGTCGGCTAGGAAGAGTTTCCAGTTGGCATCTTTAGGACAAAATTCTATTTCCTTATTTTAAAACAAGCCCCCTTTTGTAAATGCTACTCTCCCTATGTTGATTAGAACTCAGCCACAACAAGCAAACAAAAAAAGGGATCAGTATAGCAAAATGTTGATCGTTGTTAAATCTGGGGGTGGTTATGATTGGAGGTGATGATATATATCCTCTTCTTTTATGCATGCGTGAGGACTTTCCTAATAAAAAGTTTCTTGGAAAAGTTTCAGCAGAAAAGGGAAGTATGTCAGATTTTGTCGCTCTCTCTGCAGAAAGACTGATCAAAATTGTTGTGGTGGTGTCTTTCACACTGATTCCAAGAACAAAAGCATTGTCCTGGGGAGCAACAAAAGAACAGTTGTTTTCTTCTGTTCTGATGTTGCTTTCTTATCAAAGGAGAGAGAGAGAGAGATGTTACGAAGTGTTTTGTACAAACTGTGCCAGACACCGTGGTGGCGGTCAGAAGTAACCCATGACAGGGGACCTGCCCTTCTGTCACTTCCAGTCTTCTGAAGGAGCAGCGCTGGGACCAGGCCTCCATACGGACAGAATGCCTGGTCCCCCCCCCCCCGCCCCAACATCTGTGAATAAGGACTTTCTGAGATTGGGATTTTCAGTGTCAGGTTCCAGTGCAGAAAGTCTGGCTCCCAAATGGGAGAGAAAGAAAGAGCAGGTCCAATGTGATATGCTTTTCTCTTCTTCCCCCGACTTTTTTTCAGGGCTGGTGCCTGGCCTTGTCAACCTAGGGAACACCTGCTTCATGAACTCCCTGCTGCAAGGCCTGTCTGCCTGCCCCGCTTTCATCAAGTGGCTGGAAGAGTTCACCACCCAGTACACCCAGGATCAGAAGGAGCCCCCCCCCCACCAGTATTTATCCTTAACGCTGTTGCACCTCCTCAAAGGTATCTAGCTGGGAAGTTAAAGGGGATTGTGTACATTTTGAAAGCAGCAGCCCAAATGACAGGCAAAGGGTTAATAGCTTTTGTGTGAAAAAAGATCATGCAGATCATCATGAAAAAAACAAAACACACTAAGGGCCCAGTAGATACAAACAGCTATTTAAAAAAAAATTTTTTTTTAAAGATGTAACCATTTATTTTTAAAAAATTGTCAGTGTATTAACAGCTTTTTAGGGAAGAGAACAAATCCACTGCCACTTAAGCATTTTGATTGTAAGAAGTCCTCTGGTTAATTAAAGTTTAGAAAAAAAGAAGCGTCTTAGCCTAAGAAATAAGGTGGTTCGCAGAAGAAATAGTACAGACTGTATTTAGGTAGATAGTAAGAGTATCTAACGGGCACTCAAATACTCAACTTGGCCATCATCAAAGAAATAGAAATAACATAGCGGTGAGGTTATCATGTTGCCTGTCAGCAAAGACTGAAAACTCCACAGTCCTGCCCAGCTGTTGGATGACACGTTCAGACATGCTCGTGGCAGTGTGACCCAGGTCCGGCTTTATGGAGAGCAGCTTGGAATGGCACGGTGATAGCTTGCAAAGTGCTCAGTACCATCTGACCTAGGAATTCCGTTGACCATGACTGACGCTAGCCTGAAATGGAGTTGTAAGAGCAGATGAGCCCGGGAGTGGCTGACCAGCTGCCCTGAGCTTGGAGAGTCACAGGTATACCGGCTTGGCACGCTTAAAGCCGTCATCCATCCACCTTCATTTTTAAGCCAGCTTTTTTGCCTGTAGAACTAGTTTTTCCTCCCATAACATCTCTGAACGTCCTGAGGACGTTCCACAGAACACGATTTGGGAAATGCTGTGATGTGCACAAAGATTTCCCAACACCTGGTTACAAAGGAAGGCCGGAGAGGAGAGCGTGTGCGTGTCCCAACAGCAAAATGGTTAGGCAGTCACTGGAATATTACATAGCCATAATGAACCATCTTTGTCAAGTGTTTGTTGTTGTTGTTGCTAACGTGGGAGAGGCATAGGCTATAACGTTAAGTTTAAAAGAGCGGTGTTTGAAATATGTTGTAATTTGACTTCAGCAAAGCAAAGATTTCCACGGATAAAGGCTGGACAGAAAAAGACCAAAATGTTTACTATGGCCATTTGACAGTTTGGGAACCTTAAAACAAACAACCATATTTTTAAAGCTCTCAAAGGTAAGCACGTATTACTCTCACAGTGAGAAAAAAATTGGATTTAGAAAACGCTTGGCTCACTGTTGCTTTGCGGAGACATGTTCCCAGGTGATCTCAGCTTGACACAGAAAGCGAGTTCTGCTCTTCTGTGTAACAGGCGAATTGAAAGTAATTTCTTCTGCTCCCCTGTTTTAAACAAGTACCATCCCCGAGTGGAAAGCTGAAATGCGGGCGGGCGGTATAATGCAGGTTCAGGACGTGTCCTAGCGTGACCGCCAGTTCCCCCCTCTTCACATGCATGACCCAGAGCTGGGAACCAGAGCCATGCGGGCAGCTACACCTGGAATCTAGGCTCCCTTCCCTGCCTCTCCTTTGCAGGGTCATTTATTTTGGTTTTTAGAGATAATTTTTAATTTCACAAGTAACGCATGAATACATTCTGCTGGTAAAAATGAAAGCATCACGTGTAAGGCGACAGTTCCCTTTATCACTGCCCCACTCCTGTACCCCTCATTTCTTTCCCAAAGAAAATACAAGTGTATCTTTTCAGACTGTTTTCTGTGCATTTTAATATGTTTCTAAGCACCCAAAGAAATTAACATATTGTTTATGTTTTTTCATAACCAAATAGCATAATAATATCCATGTTGGAGAAATGTCCATTCCAGTACATGTAGCCCTACCTCATTCATTTCTTTCTCTTTGTGAGTTTATCAGTCTTATGTCTTTTGTGGGTTGCCTGCTCATTCCCACTGCCCAATTTTTAAAAATTGTGATAAAATATAACATAAAATGTACCATCTTCACCATTTTTAAGTACACATTAGGTAGCATTGAGTACACTCACATTGTTGGGTAACCATACCCACTATTCTCTTCACCAGAACTTTTCCATCATCCCATCGTGAAACTCTGTATCCTTTAAGCAGTGACTTCCCATTCTCCTTGATGCCCAGACCCTGGAAACCACTGTCCTACTTTCTGTCTCTGAGTTTGACTCTGTATCTCACAGAAGTGGGATCATACAGTATTTGTCCTCGTGGGTCTGGCTTATTTCACTCAGCATAGTGTCCTTGAGGTTCATCCACGTTGTAGCATGGGTCAGAATTCCATTCCTTTTAAAGGCTCCGTATGAATAATACCCCATTGTGTGTACACACTGCATTTTATTTGTCAATTCATAAGTCAAGAAACATTTGGGTTGTTTCCACCGTTGGCTATTGTGAATAATGCTGCTGTGGGCATGGGTGTACAAATATCTACTCATGTCCCTGCTTTTAATTCTTTTGGGTATATACCTAGAAGCGGAATTACTGGATCAGATGGTAATTCTGTTTAATTCTTTTAAGGGCTTGCCATACAGTTTTACAGGGCAGAGGTACCATTTTGCATTCCCCCCAACAGTGCACGCAGGGCTCCAGCTCTCCCACATCCTTGCCAATACTTGTTATTTAGTCTGTCTTTTTGATAGTAGCCATCATGGGTGTGAAGTGATCATCTCATTGTGGTTTTGATCTGCATTTCCCTACTGGTAAGTGATGCTGAGTAGGAGTTTTCATGTGTTTCTGGCCATTTGTATTATTGTGGTTTTATTGTGGTTTTTTTGTGTTTGTTCCTGTTTTATAAATGTCTACTCAAGTCCCTTGTCCATGTTTGAATTGGGATGTCTGCATTTTTATTGTGTTTCGGGAGCTCTTAATATGTTCTGGATAGCAATCCCTTATCAGATCTGTGATTTGCAAACCTCATTCACTTTCACCGTTGCACAGTATCCATAATGTCAAGATATTATTATTTAGCTATTTGCCTCCAGGGCCTTGTTGTCATAAGCAGGCTACAGTGAATGTTCTTGTTTGTGCCCATAGTGCACACAAGCCTGTGTTGCCCTGGCGTAGATCCTGGGAGAGTCGGATATAAACTGTGGGTTATGAAAAGTAGTAGACATTGCCATATCGCCCCACAGCATTTTAGGCAAAATTAGGCTAAGAGGGACTTAAAATTTTCCTTCAGAGGAAAAAAGCTAACCGACAGGCTGCCTGAGGAGCATAGGAGGAAGAAGAAGAAGGGAAGTATGGTTGCCTTCTTAATGGGCTCCCTTTGTTCTGGAGGGTAAAGGTCTGACACCAGGCTATGTCTGCCCCATTAAGATGAGCCTCAGGACTTAGCAGTGGCTAGCAGGGCTGCTGCTTCTCCCCTGGTTACCACCCTGAGTCACCACCACGTTCAGGTAGGGATGGCGGTGGCATTGCTCAGAACCTCCCGAGTCAGAGCCAAAGGAATGTCTCAAGTTCACTAAGTGCAAATCAGAAGAAACAGGCTAGCTTAGTTTTCCCGGAGTTAATTGAACTTGGGAAGCTGCCCTGTGCTGGCAGGCCCCTGTATTTTTTTTTTTTTTTTAAAGATTTTATTTGGCAGAGAGATACAGAGAGAGAGAGCAAGTAGGCAGAGAGGCAGGCAGAGAGAGAGGGAGAAGCAGGCTCCCCGCCGAGCAGGGAGCCCGATGCAGGGCTCGATCCCAGGACCCTGGGACTATGACCCGAGCTGAAGGCAGCCGCATAACCGACTGAGCCACCCAGGTGCCCCAGGCCCCTGTATTTTTATCTCCCACACTCTAGCAGTACTGGCCCAGTGAAATATACTGTGGAAGGGAGCGGGCAAGATCAGGGATCAGCGAACTATGGCGCGTGGGCTACGTCTGCACCACTGCCTGTTTTTGTCAATAAAGTTTTATTGAAACAGCCATGCCCATTTACTTGCTCTTTATGGCTGCCCTGGTGTTACAGCAGCAGAGTTGAGTAGTTGCTGCAGAGCCCGCAAAGCCAAAAATGTCCCCTGTCTGACCCCTGACTGAAAAAGTTTGCCAACCCTTGATCGAGCTGTAATTATAATATAAACTCATAAGCCCCTCACACTTCTATTTTTGTTCATTCGGCTTGATTCTACTTATGACTGAAAAGTAAACTCAGGGGTGCCTGAGTGGCTCAGTCAGTTGAGTGTCTGGTTCTTGGTCTTGGCTCAGGTCTTGATCTCACAGTCATGAGTTTGAGCCAAGCGTTGGGCTCTGTGCTGGGCGTGGAGCCTACATAAAAAAAAGGAAAAGAGGGAAAAAAAAAGGAACGGAAAGTAAACCACTCAGCAGCCCCCTTCAGGCTGCCATGTATGACTTGCTGTTTTACCATGATAATCAGAAACTCCAGGGAGACGGACACAGGTGAAGGCCCTGTGGCCTCAGAGAGAGTCCTATAGAGGGGAGTCAAGCACGGAGTGTGGGTTGGACTAGATGAATGTTTAAGGGCTCTCCTGCCCTCAGAACTGTGAGTAAAAACCATTTGATTCACTAGGAATCTTGCAACAATTTATATCGATGATGGAAATTCAAATAGCTGCAATCAGTTACTTCGTTTAAATGCTACGGGCTCATGAAAAATCACGTTCATTCAGGAAACACACAGTGCCTAACCGCCCTCTAAGCCTTGGGTAAGACTACAAAGAGGAATACTGAAAGAGCTATAGTCCCAAGGTGAATTTTATAGTGAGATGCTTAATTAACTTTGTTACGTTGTGCAGGGCAGGTTCCCTGGTTTCTTGTGCTAGTGATGCAATCTAATAATTGCATTACCTTTTTGGTTCCCAGCTCTGTCCTGCCAAGAAGTCACCGATGATGAGGTCTTAGATGCAAGCTGCTTGTTGGATGTCTTAAGAATGTACAGATGGCAGATCTCTTCATTTGAAGAACAGGTGAACACCCCATTCAAAATCCTGCCCGCTAATGCGCCGGGGCCTGAGCTGGCAATGACGGCTGGAAACTAGCCTTGTTGCTGCCGCGTGAGGAATAAATGCCAGTGTTGACCTTGTACTTGCCTGGCCTGAGTGTACATTTCTGGGGCAGTTTAGGATTCTGGGACCAGATCACAAACTTTGTTCCTCTTCTCCCGACCAGAGGAGGAAGACAGCTGTTTTTGTTTCTGGTTTTTTTTTGTTTTTGTTTTTGTTTTTTACCCAGGGAGTGGCAAGGTTAGCAGGATAGGGTTTGGACAGTTGCCAAAGAGCGAGCCTCCTTTTCGTCCTCGAGTGACGTTGCACTTGATTACCTGGGTCCTTCAGAGAGCAGCCGGTGGCTTTACCTTAGAAGCTTAGAGGTTCAGGTGAGACCCTTTTTTGAACCATACCCTCATTTAAAAAAAAAAAAAAAATCGTTTCTCGAGGCTAGATTACTTGAAATGGCCCCCGACCTTGAGCAGCCGTCATGAGCAACCCCAGGGCCTTACGCCAGCCCCTCGTACCCGCTTTCCCGCAACTACAGATTCACTGCCTCTTTTGGTCCTGCCCACCCTCCTCCTCCTGGGACCGCTAGTATGGACGGTGAGTCTGAGGCCGAAGCTGAGACAGTGAAGTTGTAGAGACAGGTCATTTAGCTTCCAGTGATGTGCAGGTACGCCCTCCCTGGCCACACTCCCAGGCCAGCTTTGGCCAGCTTTGTGTTGGCTGCTTCTGCCTCCACCATCCAGACACTGGACCCAAGAAATGGGAGACGGCCTTTAGGCTCCCCAAAGGGTGGGACCGGAGTGAAAAGCATTTAGAAATGCTGGAAAGGGAGGTGGGAAGGCTCTCCATTCCCCTTATTTTATAAAGACTACCTCTGTTTCCATTTTAGTCTGAAGCCACGTAGGTGTTCCTTTTTTTAAACATGGTGTTGAAGGTACCAACTTTCTTACAAGGCATCTCGATGAATCCCTTGTATATTGAAATGTTTTTCCGTTTAGAAAATACTTATTAAATCCTCCTCTGGTAGCTGCCATGATTTAGCTGCGTTTTCCTCTCTCTAACCTGAGAGAGTGACTGCGATTTAGTCCCAGGGACATCGGATACCTTGTCTAAGTCCCGCTCTTCTGTCAAGGACCCACTGGCGTGCCAGTTCCTCCGGGCAGTGTTTCCAGCAGCCTGAGCCTGCAGCAGTCACTGAGGCCCGCAGCTGTAGCGGTCAAGGGAAAGAGGCATGGCTGGCTGCTGGCCTCTGCCTCTCTGAAGGCAGCCGGAGCTTCTGGCCCGGGGCCTTGTCCACATCATTATTCCTGATCTTGTCAGTCAACGGCAGACACTTTGCAGTGTCTGGAGCTAGAGCTGTGGGGCAGGTATCGGGCCAGGCGCTTGCCTCGTGTGAATTCTCTGAGTTCATCCTCACGGCAGCCCTGTAAGGTCTCACCGTTACTGTCCCCATCTTGCAGATGAGAACACTGAGGTTCACAGAAGCCCAAAGTCACACAGCTCCTTAAGTGGCAGAGGCAGGATTCGGGCCACTCGTGCTCAAGTGCACAGCAAAGCTCCACCCTCTTCTTCGAGGCATTCCTTTTGTCAAGGCCAAGTAGTTCCATGGCCGACAGTGATGGAATAGGGTTTGGGTCTGACTCCAGGCTGTGTTGGGATTCTTCTCCCTGGGGAACCCTTGCTCCTGCTTCACAGACAAGATGCCTTGTCTGTGAGCCTCCTGGAAAAGCTGGTCCCCTTTCAGGCGGTAGCACCACCGCTAGATAAATAGCCAGGCGGCCCCATCTACCCCTGGGTTGTGCGTTCCACGAGGGCCTTGCCTTATTTATCTTTGAACCTTCCATCACTCTCTTGCTAACTGCCATTCATGGCCTAGGAGGGGATTCTTGTATATGGGCCTCAGATGTTTATGGAATGCCTGCCTCAGGCGGGACCCGTGGAGGGCCTGGGCTCGTGGTGGCAAACAGGACTTGCAGGGCTCCTGCTCACAGGGAGCTCCCATTCTAGTGGAGGACTGTGGACAGTAAAAGGGTCCCGAGAAGACAAGCGTGCTGATGGGCCGGTGTGAGTGTGGGGGGCCTGGAGCTGGGGTGAGGGGCAGAAAAGCAGTGGGGAGACTCCTTCAGGTAGGGAAGGCGCTTCTGGAGATGCGAGGTTTTTGCTGAGACCTGAAGTCTGAAAAGAAGGGAGGCCTGTGAGGAGCTGGGTGCAGAGTGTTCCAGACGGGACTGCGCAGGGTGAGACCTTAAGGATGCCGCGTTGGGGAAGGGCAAGGTGGCAGCGTGGCTGTGACCAGGGGCAGGAGGGCAGCGGAGGGGAGGGGCTCAGGCCGCGGCAGGTGGCAGATTGTGCAGGGCCCCAGGCGCTCTGCGCCGGAGCTGGGCTTCTGCTCTGTGTGCAGTGGGGACCCACTGGCAGCCTTGTACAGGGACTGATGTGACCTGATCTGTGTTTGAACAGGGCCTGCTGTCCCGGAGGGACTGTAGTGGGCAGAGGGAGCAGAGAGGAGGGTCGGGAGGGCGGCCGATGGCCTGGCTCAGACTGGGGTTGAGGCAGGGCGGATGGAGAGTCCTCGGGATTTGGGGTGTGTCCTGGAGGTGGCTGCACCGGCAGGAGGTGGCGGGGGGGGGAGGCGGGGGCCGGCTTCTTATGTCAGGGAGGGTCCTTGCAGGAGGGTCTCCTTCAGGACGTGCCTTCTCAGCAGAAATTTGAAGGATGAGAAGGAGGCAACTGTGTGAAGATGGGGGCGGGCTCCTCCAGCCAGGGTGCGGGAAGAGCAGGCCCCGAGATGGGAATCTGCGTGCTGGCTCACGGGGCGGGAGGAGGCCGGGTCGCAGGCCTGGTGAGCGAGGCCGGGAGCTCGAGGGGCCACATCACGTCTTTGGGCTTTGTAGGCTTCGGGCTTTGTAGGCTGGCTGGGGGTGGGGACTTACCCACCAGGGAAGGCACTGGGAAGTTGAAAGCGGAAGAGTAAAGGCACTTGCCTCTTAAAAGATCACCCTGGTGACTGCAGGGAGAGCATAACAGGGGTCAGTGCCTCCGGAATTCAGGGGAGGAGAGACCCACCCATCTCAGAAGAGTCAGGGATGGCTTTGGCTTTTGGGGAGAGCAGCCCCCTGCCATATGATGCAGCAATTCCACGTCCGGGCGTATGCCCAAAAGAACTGAAAGCCAGGACTCCAGCCGATACTTGTCCACCCATATACATAGCCGATCATTCACAACAGCCAAAAGGTAGAAGCGGCCCGGTGTCCAGCAATGCACGAATGGGTAAACAACATGCGGTGTGTGTGTGTGTACACACATGCAGTAGGATATGTATACGTGTGCGTACCTATGTATTCATATACACACACAATGGAATATTATTCAACTTTACAAAGGAAGGAAATTCTGACACGTGCTACACCGTGGATGAGCCTTGCAGACATTGAGCTCAGTGCAATAAGCCCAATCACGGAAGGACAAACACTGTATGATTCCTTATCCAAGTTTCCACAAGTGGCCCAATTGCTGGAGACAGAGGTGGCCGCCAGGGGCTGAGGGAGGGGGATGGGGAGTCAGTATTTAATGGGGACAGAGTTTCGGTTGGGGAAGCTAGAGAAGTTCAGAGGATGGGTTGTGCTGATGGTCACACAACAGTGTGAATGTACTTAACCCAGCAGGAGTGTATGCTTAAAAATGCTTAAAATGGCGGCTTGGACATCATGTGTGTACTTTACTGCAATAAAAAAGGAGTAGTCCGGTGGCGTGGAGGCCAGGGCCATGTTGACAAAGCTGAAACAGGCTCAGTCAGAGACAGCTGGTGTGAAGGCAGTGCTTCCCCCCTCCCCCCCCACAGCTTGCTTTCCTTCTCTCTCCCTTTGGGGCCCTTAGTTGAGGGCCTTTGTCGTGAAAATGTCTGGGATATAAATTTGCATTTAATGGGCCTAACCTTGAGAAGATGGAGAGCAGGGGCGCCTGGGTGGCTCAGTCAGTTAAGTGGCTGCCTTTGGCTTAGGTCACGATCCCGGAGTCCTGGGAGTCCTGGGATCGAGCCCTGTGTCGGACTGTCTCCTCAGCGAGGAGTCTGCTTCTCCCTCTCCCTCTGCCTGCTGCTTTGCCTACTTGTGCGCTCTCTCTATCTCTCTGTCAAATAAATAAATAAAATCTTTAAAAAAAAAAAAAGAGGGGCGCCTGGGTGGCTCAGTCATTAAGTGTCTGCCTTCAGCTCAGGTCATGATCCCCGGGTCCTGGGATCGAGCCCCACACTGGGCTCCGTGCTCGGCAGGAAGCCTGCTTCACCCTCTCCCACTCCCCTTGTTTGTGTTCCCTCTCTCGCTGAATTTCTCTCTGTCAAATAAATAAATAAAATCTTAAAAAAAAAAAGAAGGTGGAGAGCAAATTCTGCCCCGTTCGCTGCAGGGGGTCTGCCTGGTGGTGCACACAGGGCCCCCTCGGGCCTCTCTTAAGCTGCTTTGCCCTTTGACAGGATGCCCACGAGTTATTCCATGTCATTACCTCATCCCTGGAAGACGAGCGGGACCGGCAGCCCCGGGTCACCCATTTGTTTGATGTGCATTCCCTGGAGGTAAGCCCTTGGTATTTCCAAGACTTGTGTGGTTTGTGCATTTTCATAGGGATAGGTAGAGAACACGAGGATAATCTTTGTACAACTCTAAACTCAAAAGTCTCGGTAAAAATCAAGAGTGGGGGCACCTGGGTGGCTCAGTCATTAAGCATCTGCCTTCGGCTCAGGTCATGATCCCAGGATCCTGGGATCGAGCCCCACATCGGGTTCCCTGCTCAGCGGGATGCCTGCTTCTCCCTCTCCCACTCCCCCTGCTTGTGTTCCCTCTCTCGCTATGTCTCTCTCTGTCAAATAAATAAAATCTTTAAAAAAAAAAAATCAAGAGTGGGCGTGGGGCTGGGGGATTGTCTTATGCTGCAAACTTTGCAGTTGGTGACTTTGGGTAGGGGTGTCAAGGCTCTTTAAAATGATTCATTGCTGCAATTTGTGGTGGCTTTGAGAAGAAAAGGTATTTTTCCCCCTATTTAATACAGGGAGCAAGGAGCCATAGGAATGCTAAATGAATCCTCATTTCCCTGGAACATGATAAATATTAGGGAGTTGATAAAAGTTAACTAATAAAGGGGTGGGGAGAAATATTCCAGAGAGAGGAAATGTGTTTTTCATTTGATGAAGGATTAGGTACAGGAACCAACCAGAGAGAATCATCAGGGCTACTTTCAGGATCTGGTTAAAAATTGGGTTTAAGTGGTACAACCAGCAGAGAAACTTGTAAGCTTCAGGAGCAGGTGAGGGGGTTAAAAGGGATCGCAGCTGGGTTTTCAGTCTGGTTTTTTTTTTTCTTCTTTTTTTTCCCTACAGCAGCAGCCAGAAGTAACTCCTAAACAAATAACCTGCCGCACGAGAGGTAATCATTCCCTTCAAACTATAAGATGCAAGACGGGTACTTTTGAGATGTGACAATGATGTGCGTGTTTACAAAAACAATAACTTTTTTTCTGGGGACATCCAGTCCAGCTTGAACTGTGTGTACTTGCAAAGGAACTTGGGTTTTAGAAACAGCTCTACCTTGTTCCCTTGGGCCATCTTGAATTGTTCCCTCACACCTTGCTCAGTTTCCCGCCTGGAAAAAAAGTGACGGACTTATTTCTACTTCAAACAAGGGTTTCCTTTCTACCTTCTTGAATTGATCTCGTGAAGAGCTTCTTAGGCTGAAACTGTCATATCCTCAGCAAATGATCACTGTCCTCGTTAGAAGGAGATTGTTGTTTTCTTAAGACCTAAACTTAAGGAAAAAAAAAAAAGAAAAGACATGTGAATTCCTTTGTGCATCAGTAGTAATAACAGTGGTTATCTTTTGAGGCCCAAACTGTGTGCCAGGCACTGTAGCATCTCATTTAAGCCTCACAGCAATGGTGCGAAGTTGATCGTGGGGATAATGGGTTAATCATTGTCCTCATTCCCAGTGAACCAAGGTTCACAGAGATGAAGTGACTTCCTGGGTCATAAAACTAATAAGAAGCAAAGCCAGTTGATCGTGGGGCTAATGAGTTAATCATTGTCCCCATTCCCAGTGAACCGAGGCTCACAGAGATGAAGTGACTTCCTGGGTCATAAAACTAATAAGAAGCAAAGCCAGGATAGAGCCCAGGGCCGCCTGACTCTAGGATGTGTGTTTCTGACTAGCCTGCCACACTGTTGATTCCTCCAACTCCTGTCCTATCCAAAAAAAAAAAAAAAAAAAAATCCAGTTTTTCAGAACTTACTTATTCTGATGATTTTCAGAAGTTTATCTCACTTTCTGGAATGTTCCCTTATGGTATCCTTCCTTGGACATCTCAAACATCTTAAGCAAATGTTTGTGAAAATACATTATTCAACACCAGTTCCTTTTTTATTTCATTTTTTTTCCTTTCAAGATTTTATTTAAATTCAAGTTAGTTAACATATAATATAAATTCCTTTTTTAAATGTGGCTGTACCCATTATACAGAAACCACATTTAAGGACTTGCATAAATTCTCCTGGGAAGGGGATGGGTTGCCTTTTTGATGGAAGTCATTAAGGAAAGCTATTTCAGTTTACTTTTCAGGAACATTTTTCTTCCTAAAGAGGGAGTTGCTACCAAATACTAAGAAGGAGGGTGAGTTTGGAGGTTGGTGCCAGAGGGCTCAAGGTGGCATAGCAAGACATGTTCTGTGTTTCCAGGCTCACCTCACCCCACGTCCAATCACTGGAAATCTCAGCATCCTTTCCATGGAAGGCTGACGAGCAACATGATCTGCAAACACTGTGAACACCAGGTAAATACAATACCAGCGCTTGATATTTTCTGGCGAGGTTTTCTTTCAAGTCGAGACTTGGGAAGTATCTAGTGAGTGTGGACTGACGTTGGTCGGGGGCGTTTGTGGTCGCCTGGGCTTTGCGCACCTCGTGGACAGAGTGCCTCCCTTTAGTCAGTGACCCTCGGGTGGCCTCTTCTGCACCGAGAGCAGCAGACCCACTGTGGATTGGCAGGAACTGAGTCTCAAGGTTGGGTCTATACTGACAGTAGACACAACAGATTCTGTTGTTTGGTTGGGTTTTTGGGGGCTTGGGGGGGTTTGCTTTCAACGTTTTAAAGTAATTTTTATTTGGAAAATTTCCAACGTAAATACAAAAATAGAAAATTGTGTAACTGTTGCCTCGATCAATTTTAGGATATTGCCATCCTCCCCACCCCCACCAAAAAAAAACCACCTGTGCCCGTTAGCAGCTACTCTCCATTTCCCCCACTCTTCTAGCCTTAGGCGACCACTAACCTACTTTGTGTCTCTATAGTTTTGCCTATTCTGGATATTTTATATGCACGGAATCATACGATACATGGTCCTTTGTGACTAGCTTCTTTCACTCAGCAGCATGGTTTTCTTTTATTCCGTTAATGTGGTGAGTTGCAGTGATTGATTTTTCTAATGTTAAACTAGGCTTGTGTTTCTGGAATAAACTCCACTTTATTGTGATGTACTTTCTTACATGTATTACTGGATTTGGTTTGCTGATATTATCTAAAGGAGGTTAGTGTCTGTTTGTGCAGAATATTGGTCTTAACAGTTTTCTTGTAATGTCTTGTCAGGTTTTGTTATGAGGATTATACCACCCTCATAACATGAGCTGGGAAGCGTTTCTTCCCCCATTTCCTGAAGGACTTGGGTTTAGATCAGTATTGTTTCTTCCTTAAATATTTCCTAGAATTATCCATTTCTTTTTCTTTCTTTAGTTTTATTTTTACGGAGTTTTTTATGAGACTTTGCTGTTAGGTACACTGTCTTGATAAAATGTCCCTTTTTATCTCTGGTAAGACTCCTTGCCCTGGAGTCTATCTGAGTGGTGTTTCTTTCTTTCCCTTTTTTTTTTTTTTAAATTTTATTTATTTATTTGAAAGAGAGAGAGCAGGGGGAGGGGCAGATGGAGAGGGAGAATCTCTCAAGTAGACTCCCCGATGATCATGGAGCCTGATGCTAGGCTCCATCTCAACCCTGAGGTCATGACCTGAGTCGAAATCAAGAGTCAGATGCTTAGGGGCACCTGGGTGGCTCAGTCGGTTAAGCGTCTGCCTCCTGGCTCAGGTCATGATCTCAGAGTCCTGGGATCGAGCCCCGCATCGGGCTCCCTGCTCCGTGGGGAGTCTGCTTCTCCCTCTCCCTCTGCCTGCCACTCTGCTTACTTGTGCTCTCTATCTCTCTGTCCAATAAATAAATAAAATCTTTAAAAAAAAAAAAAAGAGTCAGATGCTTAACCGAGTAAGCCACCCAGGCACCCCTAACTAGTGTTTCTATAGGATATCTCTTTCTGTTCTTTTATTTTTGACCTAACTTTGTCTTTGTATTTAGAGTGTGGTTTTTGTAGATAGCATATATTTGGGTTCAGTTTGACAATTTGCCTTTTAATTGGCGTGTTTAGTCCATTTACATTTAACATTTTTATGTGGTCGGATTTAGGTCTGCTAGTTCACTGTTTGTTTTCTATTTGTTTCATAATTTTTTGGTAACATTTCTTATATCCCTTGGCAACAAATTCACTTAGTTTTCATTTCTATGAAAATTCTTCTGTTTTGCCTATTTTTCCCCCCCAGGAATAGTTTTGTTTGGTACAGATTTGGGGGTTGACAGTGTTGCTGTTGTTCGGGTTCAGTTTGATTTGGTTTATTTTGTTTTTTTGACTGAAGTCATTTGGTGCCTCTGTTTCCAGTCATGGAGTCTCGTTAGGAAGCAGATGACTACGGAAGGTCGTCTCAGTTTGTGGAGGGGAAGACGAGCCAGACAGAGTCTGTGGTAGCGATTGCCTTGCATCATCTTACAGCACACGGAAACCTTATGCCCAGATTCCCCCCACTGCTGACTTGCTGTTTCACAATGGAGGGAGATGGAGGGGAAGATCTAGGTGGAGGATGGTGCAGGAAATCAGACCTTCCCGAAGTCTCCACTCTCCACACCTTGCCCACTAGCTCTGAAAACCACATTGCTTCTTGAGCGGCCTGGCAGGGGCCGAAGGAGCCTCTCAGATGCACCACGGGCTCTCAGGCTGTGACCGGTGAATTTCCAGCAACCCTACCCTCTCCTCGCTCCCCGCTGTTCTCCCCACCCCCCACGCACCCGCTGCTGGTTGTGCACCTCTTTCTGATCCCCGCCACAGCCACCTGTTACGAGTGAAGCAGTCTACAGATTGCACTTGAGCATCAGGCAAAGAATAGCTGAAACGTGACATGTGGCATCAAAGCAGGAAGATAGGCCTAGAAGCCTGTGCGGGAGGGTGACATCTCCCCTGCAGGGGCGGAGCCGAACCCTCGAGGGCCTTGTCTGCCCTTGAGCTTCCACCCCTGTTCCCACCAGTCAGAGCGCCCCCCTGAGGAAATGCGACTTGCCCGATGCCACAGAGCAGCAGAACCGGGGCCCTACCTCTCAGGGTCATTCTCTCTCCCAGCAGCACCCCATCCCCTACCGTGGAGGGGGCACCCGCACGCCTGCCTTGGTTACTTTCAGTTCGTCACTGTAAAGGTGTTCTCTTGGCTTCTGGCCTCCACCTTTTCTGATGCACAGCCAGCATCATTCACGGCGTCCTCCTGTACGGAGTGTCACTTTTCTTCCTCTGCCAGCTTACAAGATGTTCTCGCTACTTTTGAGTTTCAGCCGTCTGTCCACCCTGTGCCTCGGTGTCCTTTTCTTTGTATTTGCTTGGAATTTGCTGAACTTCATAAATCTGTACATTTATGTTTTTTACCAGATTTGCACATTTTTTTGGCCATTATTTTCCAAAAAATTTTATGCCCCATTCTCTACGTGTTGGTCTGCTTGATATTGTTCCACAGCTCACTGAGGCTTAGTTCATTTTTCTTCAACCTCTTTCCTCCATGTTCTTCAAATTGGATAATATCTGTGGACTTATCTTCAAGTTCATGGACTCTCTTCTCCATCTTCACTTTGCTTGTCCAGTGAACTTTTCTTTCTTTTTAAAGATTTTATTTATTTGACAGACAGCAATTGTGGCACAAGCAGGGAGAGCAGCAGGCAGAGGGAGAAGGAGAAGCAGGCTCCCTGCCGAGCGGGGAGCCCGATGCGGGACTTGATCCCAGGACCTTGGGATCATGACCTGAGCCGAAGGCAGAGGCTTAACCAACTGAGCCACCCAGGTGCCCCCCAGCAAACTTTTCATTTTAGTTATTGTTCTTAGTTGTATAATATCCATTTGGTTCTTTATAGTTTCCATTTATCTGCTGAGACTCTCCATTTGTCCCCCACCAGGACTAAATAACTGTCTTCCTTTGTATCCTTGAGCTTATTTGCCATAATCCTTTTTAAGGTCCTTGTGCTAATTTCAGTATCCAGGTCATCCATAGGATCCTTCACCATGGGTCATATTTTCCTCTTTGTGCTGTATGTCTAGTAATTTTTTATTGCATATTTAACATTGTAGTAGAGACTTTGGATTCTGTTATGTTTCTCTGAAAAATAATGAATTCTGTTCTGATGTGCAGTTAACTTGGCTGAGCTCAAAGCCAAACTGTCTTTCCCACGTCAGGCAGCAAAATCTGCAGTTTTCTCAGCTTCTAGCTTCTGCTTTTTTGCCAGGCTCCTGGAGTTTCCCTGTGTGGGTGTGTTTGTGTGGGTGTGCACACGCGCATGTGTATGCCTTGGAATTGGGCAGGGCTTATACATTGATTTGGGGGCTCATCCTCTTGGTGGCTCCCCTCTTTCTGGGATTTTCCCGAGCCTCTGTACCAGCCCCGAACCCTGTCTTCTGATACCTCCATCCTGTGAGACTGCAGCTTTTTGCCACCTGACACTGAACTGCAGAGACCCGGGAGTTCCCTCAAGCGAAAAGTCACACAATGCAAATCTCACAGCGGAGTTCCTGTTTCCCAAGAGTTGACAGTAGCTCTCCAGTCATCCAAACGGTTGTGTTTTGCTTTGGTCCAGAATTTATATGCCTTATCTCAAGGAGAGCTAGTCTAACCAAGCTACTGTGCCATCACCAAAAGCAGCAACTCTTACCCTATTTTATCATCTGGGTTTTTTTTGCAGTTAATAGCAGAACAGGTACATCTTTCCATACACTCACACATTCCTCTACTGTGCTATTTTGAACAGAGCATACTGTTCTGTGGACATGACATAATTTATTTAATCATTCCCTAGAAATTTCAACTATTCATATTTTGCTGTTATAAATAATGCCAGGATGAACATCCTTATAGTTTTGTCCATGGTTATTTCCTGAAGATAAAATTCCTACATTGCTGGGTCAGGTATGTTCTCTTAAAGTTATCTCATAAGCTGTCCTTCAGTATCACTGTACCTCTTACGTTGACAAGGTTGTTTGTAATAGAATTTGCTTCTAGGTAAGTACGCCATCTTTCATTATGTCAGTGTTGGGCATCTATATATTACACTGTTTCATAGGCATGTGTCCCCCCATCTCTAAAGCTCTGACTTGAACCCATGTCCTTTCTGGATTTTCTGCAATGTTTATTTCAGAGTCCTGTTCGATTTGATACTTTCGACAGCCTTTCACTGAGTATTCCAGCTGCCACGTGGGTATGTACCGAGCGATGGTTTATTTGGGGTCCGTTGTGGAGACATTCAAATCCGAACGGGCTTTGAGACATGTTGTGTAGCCAAGGTACTATGCGTTACTCAGACACATGGTTGGCTGAACCCGTCTTGGTTGTCACGTGTGGTACCATGGCCTGATCTGGGGGGAGAAGAAAGTGGATGGTTTTTCTCTGGCTGCAGGAATTTCGGCGTTTTTCAACACACACACACACGTATTAATCTCAAATTCAAAGATCTCTAAAACAGTGTGGGAGTCCATAAGTTTCTGCAGTGTTACGTACGTCCTCCTAGCCTTGAATCCACCCATAATAGCAAGCCTAGGATGCGTTGAGCTCCACGTTTGCTCAGGGACCGTCCAGTTGCATCTGTGAAGCTTTATTGCCCATATAAGCAAAAATAAAGCTCTGGGATCACATTGCCTTCTGTTAATAGTTTCATTGTAACTGAACTGTAATCATACATCTTGTTTTCTGGTGCTAAAGGGGCATCCACTGACCCTGGACCACTGCCTTCACCACTTCATCTCATCCGAATCTGTGCGGGATGTCGTATGTGACAACTGTACGCAGGTAAGCCTCTAACGCCTGGTGTCACCCCCTAGCTGGCCTGTGTGTCCTGATGCAGCACCTCTCCCACCACCGCTCACCACTGGCCTGAGCTCCTCTGACTATACCCAGGGGCCTTTTCGGCCATAGCCACGTAACTTGGCTAGGAAACTGGTAGCTCTTCCCCAGATGAGTTCACTTCATCTGCAGAATAGTTAAAGGAAAACCCTGAGGGCTGTGCTTTGAGATAGGACCTCCCCCACCCCCCCCACCCCCCGCCTCCCGACCGACAGTCACCTGCCTGACTCCCCTGAGCGTTCGTGTGTCATCCTCTGAAGAGGAGCCGTGGGCAGAATTTCTGAGGACACGGAACAAAATAGATGACGCGCCACAGCAGAGTTCCTGCATCGCACTGTCGTTTCTCTTGTCCCCACTGTCACTGTTACTTAACGACTAAACCAGTGCGAACAACTCACGATTAACTGGGCAGCTGAGCTCCTTTCTCAGGTCAAAGTCAGGTGCCAGCTGAATACAGGTGTAGCACCAACCTGGCTGTGGCCCTCCCCAGATGTATCGTTTCAAGAAATTCTGCAGCGCGATCTTTCTCTTATTTCAGATCGAAGCCAGAGGGACGTTGAATGGGGAGAAGGTGGAACACCAGAGGACCACCTTTGTTAAACAGCTGAAACTAGGCAAGGTGAGCCCACTCCACACGCCTTGTCGGCTTTGCCCTCGGGGACCCCTGTGTCCCACCCCCGACACTCAGCCGCGTCCGGTTTCTCTCCCGTCCCTGCAGCTCCCTCAGTGTCTGTGCATCCACCTGCAGCGGCTGAGCTGGTCCAGCCACGGCACACCCCTGAAGCGGCATGAGCACGTGCAGTTCAACGAGTTCCTGATGATGGACATCTATAAGTATCACCTCCTCGGGCACAGACCTGGTCAGCACAGCCCCAAGCCCAGCGAGACCGCGGGGCCCACCCTGGACCTGCAGGACGGGCCGGCCGCCCCCAGATCAGGTGTGTGCCCAAGGGGCTAACGCACGGAACTTACAGCACAGGGAAAAGGAATTTGGTGTCACCACCTTCTGGGGCCCTTAGGCCACGAGGGGAGCTAGTCCAGCGGTTGCTCAAGTTCTTGAGAATAGCAGGATTGGGGGTACGGGAGGGAAGATTCCTTAAAAGAGGTTAAACTTATATAGTAAGAAGGTGTATGGTTTTAAAAACAGCATCACAGTTGAAGAAATATGGGAAGAAAAACTTAAGATTGCTGACAGGATGGTAATTGGCCCCTAGCATTCCAATGAATTTCTTCCCCCACCCCGCCCGGTAGGGTCCTGTCGCTTATACAGATGCGGGGAGGAGAAGTTCTGGCTAAGGACCACGTCTTCGTTACTGAGCTCCTTCCTGATCTATCTCCACTGCTCTCCTCACTTGAGACTAATTACCGAGTCGGGGCCCCCGGGAGCAGGTAGCTCTTACTGCCCCCAGTCTTGGCTGAGGGGAAAATCAAGGCCCTGGGAGGTGAAATGACTAGTCACAGAGCAAACATCAGTCCACTGGGAGGACGGGCACCAGAAGGCAGCGTTGGGCAGTTTTTAAAAGCTATCTTTTCTAACTCTTTGAGTTCTTTAGAATTACATAGACCAGGAAAACCCACCGACTCTGAGGGCTCCGAGCCCAGACTCCCCGCCCGCACCTGCTCCCAGTCAAGCCAGAGGCCTGGCTTCCCCGCACCCCGGATGCTCCTGCTTAGCGTCCCTTGCTGCTTTTATTCTTTCCCGCCTCCACGGTTGTGTGGCCTGGCAGGACACCATTCACAGGGAGACTGTATTTTGCCTTTGTTCAGCGGATCAGTAGACGAATGTCAGAGCAGCCGTGGTGGGAAGAGGGCCCAGGCTTTGGACCGCCTCACCCTGGATCCCTGCTCCCCCGGCCGGGGCTGCGGGTCTGCTCATTGTCGCAGGGTGCTCGCTGTGGCTACTATACGGCCCACAGGGACCTGCTGGGTACTTAAAGGGCCCCGCACAGGGCACTTGAAAGGGCAAGACAGGTCAAGATCTCCTTCGTTATTTTATCTACACCCATCAACATTTGGCAACACGGTTACATGTTGGTATTCTTTAGAAGCTGGCAGTTAAAGAATAGAGAATGTTGAGGTCCGTGGTTCTCATCAGGGACTTTTGTCCCCCAGGAGACATAGGGCAGTGGCTGGTGGCATTTTTGGCTGTCTCAACCAGGAGACGGGTGTTAGAGGCCAGGGATGCTGTGAAACCCCCAAGATGCCCAGGACAGCCCCACAACCAAGAATTAACCCAGCCCATGTGTCAGTAGCGTCAGGGTTGAGAAACCTTGGTTTAGGTTGCGATGCCAGGAAATTAGCTACAGCTTAACTCCGGCGCATCTTTAGCAAACAGGGACGGGGGCTTCAAGATCCACAAAGCTGTCCAAGTGAGCAGCAGACCAGGAGTTAGACCCACTTTTCCTACTCGAGATTAAGAAAGTCAAGGACAAAAAGGAGGAGTGCCTGGGTGGCTCAGTCGTTAAGCGTCTGCCTTCGGCTCAGGTCATGATCCCAGGGTCCTGGGATCGAGCCCCGCATCGGGCTCCCTGCTCAGCGGGGAGCCTGCTTCTGCCTCTCCCCCTGTTCCCTCTCTCTCTCTCAAATAAATAAATAAAGTCTGGGAAAAAAGGACAAAAAGGTAGGAGTCAACCTAACACAAAATGAACTTTTCTCTTTGCAGCATTGTTGGGGAGTTAAACTCAAGGTAATGGAGGCCGCGGTGTGTTCTCCCACAACCACTGCTGCGGTAATTGCCTTGGGCCTTTTTCTCTTTCAGTTCTGGGTCAGCCCGGGGGCCCGAAAACACACATTTTTATGAATGGCGCCTGCTCCCCATCTTTATTGCCCCCCCTGCCAGGCCCGATGCCCTTCCCGCTCCCGGTGGTTCCTGACTACAGGTGAGCCACCCCGGAGAAGCACAGTCTTCATTTCTCGTAGCTGCTGATTCTCTTGGTTTCCAGAATTAGCTGTGCACAGAAACGGATGACAATGCAGACATTTTTCTTTCATCTTCAGGTGTGATTTCACCATTACACATTCCTGTTTATTTTTGTCCCAACTGGAAAGCACTTCAAAAATAAGAATTCTAGAAGAACATAAAATTTAAATATATGTGTTCTGTGTATACATGTGGGAATGCATCAGTCTGCGTTTTAAGGGTCGTGTAGTGTTCACTTGTATGGAGGTACCCTGTGTCAGTCCCCCATCACTGAACAGCTAGGATTCTTTCACCTTTCGGTTTTGCCCATGGCCCTTCTTTTTTGTTATCTGTAAACGGCTTGCATGTGTTCCTCCCATTCAGCTCCTCCACGTACCTCTTCCGGCTAATGGCAGTTGTGGTCCACCATGGAGACATGCACTCGGGACACTTTGTGACTTACCGACGGTCCCCGCCGTCAGCCAAGAACCCTCTTTCAACCAGCAACCAGTGGCTGTGGATCTCCGACGACACGGTCCGCAAGGCCAGCCTGCAGGAGGTCCTGTCCTCCAGCGCCTACCTGCTGTTTTACGAGCGTGTTCTTTCCAAGATGCAGCCCCAGGGCCGGGAGTACAGGTCCGAAGAATGACGGTCCTGCCCCAGAGCCGATGGCACTGTCCCCGCGGGCCAGGAACCAGGCAAGATCTGGCTGTGTGTGCGTGCGCAGGTGGCCCCGCTAGAGTCCTCAGCCTTCTGGTGTGTTCTCAGAGCAGGCTCCGTGCAGGAGCCGCTGGCCCCCAGTTCAAACCAAATCTGGCCCCCTGAACAGCTCTGGGAGCGTGCGCTGGGTGGTGTCCTCACTGAGCTCCGACAGGAGTCAGTCTGTCTAGAACGTCTTTTTACTCAGCTGATACAGGTAATTAAAAGAAACCCGGTTCCGGAAGCCACCTTTTTTATATTCGGCTATGTTAGGTGTTCTCAGAGGGGAGGTAACTTTGTCTAATCCTCCAATCGGTTTCAGCATAGATCTTTTATTTTTAATAAGCAGGCCCAAAAAATTGGTGAAATTATTAAAGGCAACAATTTAGAAGAAAAAGTGCCTTTCACTTTCGATTGCTTTTGTAGCACGTCCATTCTGGAAAACACACATTGTCTAAGAGTCCTCTGAACAACTTTTGAGAAAAGCTCTGCTCCTTCCAAGTTTCTCTGCGGAGAGCAACAGGACGCCTAAAAGACGCCTGAAGAACACCCGCCTTCTCTTTTTGTGGGTCTTTTCCAGTCTTTGGATTCTTTCTGTCATCAAAGTGCACCTGCCAAATCTGTCCCTCCCCCGGGGGGGTTAATTCTTCTGCTGCTCTGTCAGCTGTGAGCTGCTTCCCGCTTGCTCTTAACTGTCGGCACACTGGACGGGAGACGTGACGATGGCCTGTCATCAAACTGTGTGAACAGTGGGCACGGGGCAGCGTCTGTGCCGACCCCTGCACCTCCTCTGCTCTGGACAAAGCCCGTTTTTACACCACCACCACCACCACCACCACCACCACCACCCGCCCCCCATGGACGGTTATTTCTAACTCTGTTGCCCCTGCAGCGCTCCCGAGGTTTACAGGTGTAGCTGGGGGCTGTATGAGATTCGGGAGCTGGGGGCTGGCAGGGCACTGACTGCAGGGCCACAGTCAGGCTTCCTCGTTTGGCAAGGGAAGGCTTAGGCTCAGCGAGCATCCAAACCCCAGCCCTTTCCACAAAAGAGAAGAAAGTTTTCAATTTGTAAAAAACGTATTCTTACAGCTGATCATCTAGTCCTGTCATTTTGTTATAGGTCCGTACTCTACATCAGCTGTACAAAGACTGTACTGGGCATTCTCTTCCCTCTTGGGAGAAGGCTCATGGATGCAGCCCAGCACCACAGGAAGTTTGAGGACACAGTGGAATCTATGTTCTAGCTAGGTTTTTTATAAAAAAAAAAAAAAAAAAAAAAAATTCAAACGGACTCTTTAGAGTTAAGATTTGGAATTCGAACTTTCTAAAAGGTCACCCGAGGTGAGGCTGAGAGGCTGAGAACCAGGCTTCCCCTGGTGGGGGTGGGCTGGCAGACACTGCTAGACCAGGCCTGGGTGTCTGCAAAGAGCGCAAGGGGCCCGGGTGATCGCCGTCCTGCCGGGCCCAGCACGCACCCCGAGGATTCACAGCTCTCGACCGACTGAACACACTGGAAGGTTCTCCAGGCCCCGGACGTCCGGGAGAGAAGAGCAGCGTGAAGCGTCCTTCCCAGTTCCGTCGCAGGCCCTGGCTTTGATGTTGCCTCGAGTACAGCTGTTTTGCCTGAGTCCGGGGGACAAACACCCGGTGACGTGACCCTTACACCGCACTGCAAAACTGTAGCTTTCAGTAACTGCTCTTCTGCCGCCGTTCCCCCTTTGAAATCTGCTGTTAAAGAGATGCCGGGCCCGGAACGTTCAGCTGTTAAGTGGATGGCGGGTCAGAGGCTGGGGTGGACATGCACGGTCTCTGACCCAGACTCAAAAGCTGACTTCTTCATTTTGTAAATTATTAGGCATTAAGTAGCAGCCACCTCATCTTTCTAGCTTTAAGTTATTTACAGAGCAGCTTCTCTGGGCAAAAACCTAAGTTAAACTAGTAGTTTATGCCATAATAACTTCTGATTTATGTATTTGCTAAAGGTACCTTTTGTATCTGCTGTGTATTATAGTAATAAAAGAATCTTTTTGTTAGGAAAAAAAAAAACCCAACTGGTATTTTTTCATAATTGACCAACTTGATACAACCATCCTCTTTCTGAATTCTGCATTGTTAGGTAATAAGCCCCATGCTTGGATGCAGCCTTTCCTATGTTCCCTGTTGGGAAGAGAGAAGCCAGCTCTGTCTTGGAGTAGAGAGGGGAGGAGGAAAGAGAAGTACAAACCACCGACAAAGTTTTTACTTTTTAGCGGGCAGAATTTTGCGAAATGTCAGATTGACCCGTGGAGCTAGAATCTTCTTTCGTACGGGGAGACTGTGGTACCAGTGAGTGTTGGTCGGGTGGTTCATCATAAGCAAACTTCCGTGGGCCAGCTGAAGCCTGACCACCTCCACCTTCCGGGTGGGCTTTTTCCCCCGAGAGTCCTTATGCCGGAAGAAGAAGTCTCTGCAGGCCCCAAAGGAGACAGAAGCTATGGGGCTCCCGGGAGCCAGTTCTCGTTCATCATCTCGGTGCTCACCGATGTGGTCACAGCCGTCTTTATACCTGCAGTGAGAACACAAGCCCCGTTTACAAAACAGCCCTCTCCTGGGACCCGCCAACAGGGCAGAATCCTCATTTTCCCCCAGCGTGACAGGTGCCACGAGCAGCCCCTGCTGTGGGTCTGTGGGGGCTGGAGGGCCTCATCTGGGTCTACAGATGAGCCAAGCCTGAAGCGCTTGCACTCGATCTTGTCCTGTTTGATCATGTGCTTTAAAATGTAACTCACCAAAAGCAGCCAAAAACTCATCTTGGGGTTTTCCCAGTCCATGTATGTAAACCTTCAACTGGTTTCTCCCCCACTTAAGAATAAAAAACCCTGACTCCTTGCCAGTTTGGCCCCTGCCCGTCTCTGAGCTCATAATAGCCCTCTCTCCCTCCCCTCATTTGCTGCTCCAGCAGTTATCAGTGGGATTTCCGCTCCTTACACACTCCAAGCCCCCTCTGCTCTTCCTCAGGACGTCTGTGTGGCTTGCTCCCTCATTCCATGTAGTCTCAGCACCTCAGGGAGCCCTCCGCTAACCACCTTCCCCTAAACTCAGGGTTGGTAAGCAGGGTGGTTCTGTCCCCCAAGGGACGCTCGGCAGTGTCTGGAGACATGCTGGTGGCTGTGACTGGGGAGGGGATGCTCCTGGCATCCAAGGGGTGGAAGCCAGGGAGGCCGCTCACACCCTGCAAAGCACAGGGCAGCCCTGACAACAGAAGTATCCGGCCCAAAATGTCAGAGTGTTGCTGGTGCGAAACCCTGCCCTCAACCCAGACCCCTTTCTCCTAGCCATTCTCAGCAATATCAGCCTGTTTAATTTTCTTTAAGACACTTATCAGCATCTGAAATGATCTTGTTCAACGGTTTGTTCATGAGAGAATCACCTCTCACTTCCTCTGCAGCGTGGCCTCCACGAGGACCAACTGCTGATGCTCCCCAGGCCACATCCCTGCTGCACTAAGGGATTTGTTGCACAAATGAATAAAATATGGTGGATCTTATCTTTAGAGAACAAACTGAGGGCTGCTGGAGGGGGGAGGATGGGGCAACCGGGTGATGGGCATTAAGCGGGGCACGTGATGTGATGAGCACTGGGTGTTATATGCAACTGATGAATCACTGAACCCTACATCTGCAACTAAGGATGTACTTACTCTGTTAGCTCATTGGATTTAAATTTAAAAAAAAAAATGATGGAATCCTAAATTCCCGCCTTCGGAAGAAGCAGATTTATACAATTCAGTCCAGTAGCCTGAAAAGGAAAAAACCAGGTAGAGTGTCACCTGTTGACAAGCACAAAGTTGAAGGTCTCTCCTGTCACCATAGAAACACGATCCCGGACGTGCTCTAGAACTGGGATCCAGGGCTTTGGAGACAGAGTGAGGCCCGAGAACGTGTAGGTCAGCCCCACGTTGCCATAGGTCGCTTGCTTCCTGGGCACACTGTGCCACTTCCCGAACACCTGGACCCTGGCCAGCGCACCTGCACAGATAAAACACGGCAGCTCAGAAGAGCAGGCAGGCGAGTAGCCCGCACGCTTGCTCCCTGAGGATTCAGGATCGAGAGGGAACTGAAACAGGAGTAACATTTCACTTCCTGACCAGGGACAGAAATCACTGCGGCTTGCCCAAAATGTTCACGTAAGAACAGTGGTTCTTGTCCTACACTTAGAGAAAGACGCTCTCGTCCAATTTTTTTTTTAACACTATGCTTTAATTGCCTAAACTCCAGTAGAAGCATAATAAGAGGCTGAAATGCAAGCAAGCCGAAGTCAGGCTACACGCTAGGGTGATTTTGCCAACCGTGGGGACTAAGGGTGTGGGGCCCCCAAGAGAGATGAAGCCAATGCATTTAAGGC
>NW_027397103.1:700720-762450 GCF_003265705.2 Callorhinus ursinus | reverse complement strand
CCCCCCCCCCCCCCCCCGCAGCTACTCCGATTCTCGGGTAGAACCCAGCATCCCTTTTGTTTTTTACCTTTCCCAGCTGATTCTAATCAGCAGCCGGGTGGCAAATCACTCCCAAGTCTGTCAGCTCCTGGGCAGGCAAACTTTTCTCCAGTTTGTATCCCAGGCACCCAACATGGTGCTCGGCCCATAGGTGCCCAGAGAGTATGTGTTGAATCAGTTAATGAAGTCACCGGTTCAGATTTCCCCAAACACAGAGCACTAGTTTTATCAAACAAGTCCTCAGCTTACCTGTAAAATACTCCACTCCTTGCTCCAGCTCCTGGAAAATCTTGTCCGCTTCAGCTTTGCCAAACAGGACTGTGTAATCACAGCTCAGGCCCTCGGCTCGGATGTGCCGCCAGCTGGGGCCTGCATTCCCTGGGGTTTCTGCCCTGGGCCTCTTCCTGCTGCTCTCCTCCTCTCCTCTCGGCCCTGCTGGGCCTTCTCCACTCACCTCTCGCTCCCTCTTTCCCAAAAGGCCCCCTAAAGCCCCCTTCACCAGGAACCTGTCCATTCTGTCTCCCTAAAGCAAAGGCCTGGGAGTCGGCAGCAGGGCAGAGAAAGATTGCCCAGGCTCTGTCCCAGATGCAAAAAATTGGCTTGGTGGCCAAGTGGGCCCACAGAACTTCTCGGTGTTTTCAAGTTCCCACTTTTAACACCATGTCCTAGAAAGGAAGTAGAGGATGTTGAAGTTGGAAGGGTCGCTCAGCATGTCCTGGGTCCCCCACACCTGGCTATGCATCACAGTCAGCTGGCTGGCTTGCAAAACCCCAACTGCCTGCATTCCACCCACCAAGCACCTGACCTTTTCAAGAATGCCCACCCTGGCACGCCTGGACAAGGGAAGGGGTTTGCCTAAAGTCACCCAGAGAAGCAGATTCCCGGTCTCCTTTCCCCCGACTACTGACCGGCCCTCCCACGCCAGTATCCCCTTAGGTAAGTATAGTGATCCTGGAACGGCTAGGATTCAGAATCTGATCCCAAAACAGTTACACGTGGTCACACGCACGCCGAACTCCGACAGAAAATAAAGACTGTGACACCGAGCAGGGGGCGGAGCCTCTCTTCGACACCGCAGACAGCGGCCGTGCCGCCCCGAGCCCGGCAAACACCGGAGGCGGGGCTGGCGGGAAAGAGGCAACACCGGGGCCGCAGCGTCACTTCCGGGTGGATTTCGGGGGCCCGCTGGGAAATGTAGGCACCTCGGCGAAACAGTGCGGCGAGCGGCTCCCTGGTGCCACCTGTTGGTCTCCTCGGCGCGCTGCGGGCACTGCAGGTTTTCCGCCTAGCCACTTACTCCCTGGGGAGGTGGGCCACCCGGTGGGAGCTCGACCCCATGGCTTCTGTATTCGTCTCCACCCCTCGGGCTATGTGGTTCTTGCAGGTCGCTTACCGTCCCTGGGCTTGAATAGCTTCCCCTGCACGGTGGGGGCTATAAAACCTCCGCGGTGAGAGCACTGTGAGGATTAGATGACAAGATGGGCCAGGAATGCGTCCGGGCTCCAAATAAATGTCAGGTTCTGTTACTGCTCTTCATTTTTGTTGAATCTCTGTCTCCCCCAGTGCAATGAAAGCTCCGTGGGATTCGGGGCCTTTGTTTTTAATCTTCTTAGTGCGCGGTTCTGCAGATTTTGACAGAAGTACACAGCTGTGTGACCACCACCACGATCATGATCCGGAGTGGTTCTGTCACCCCACAAAATTCCCCCAAGCCTTTTAGTTAGAAACTCGCCCTCGCCCGATGCTAACCCCCGAGCCCCTGGCCATCACTGAGCAGTTTCCTGTCTCCATAGTTCCGTCTTTTCCAGAATTTTTTTTATTTTTTTATTTCTTTTTAAAGATTTTATTTATTTATTTGAGACACAGAGAATGAGAGAGAGAGAGAGCACATGAGAGGGGGGAGGGTCAGAGGGAGAAGCAGACTCCCTGCCGAGCAGGGAGCCCCATGCAGGATTCGATCCAGGCACTCCAGGATCATGACCTGAGCCGAAGGCAGTCGCCTAACCAACTGAGTCACCCAGGCGCCCTCCAGAATTTTTTTTAAAGATTTTATTTATTTCAGAGAGAGAGAGAGAGCACAAGCAGGGGGAGCAGCAGAGGGAGAAGCAGGCTTCCCGCTGAGCAAGGAGCCCGATGTGGAGCTCCATCCCAGGACCCCGGGATCACGACCCCAGCGGAAGGCAGACACTTAACCTACTGAGCCACCCAGGCGCCCCTTTTCCAGAATTTCTTATGAATGAAATCATACAATAGATAGCCTTTGACGTCTGGCCTTTCGTTCAGCTTAATGCTTTGAAGCTATACCCTTGTTTGAATCGGTTGTTTTATTGCTCAGCAGCATTCTGTTGTACGGATGCCCCACAGTTTGTTTACCCACTCACCGAACAGCCCCCCACCGCCCCCCTCCGTCGAGGGACCTTTGAGTTGTTTCCAGCTTGGGGCAATTACAGGAAGTTACTATATCCACTCCGGTATAAGCTTTTCTGTGAATGCAGATTTTAATTGCACTTGGGTGAACACCTGGGAGTGGGATTACAGGCGTACATGGTGTTATGTTTCACTTTGTACCCAAACTGAGATGTATTTCGAAGTGGCTGTAAGGGCACATGATTTTGAGTTATGAGCTTCTGCCCTGACACACCAGGCTCCTTGCCCTAGGCGCTGGAACACGACCGTAATGAGGATAAAGTCCCTGTGATGTAGTTTCTGGAATATGGGTGAGGTTCGGTGGGGTCCAGAGCTGACGGCCAAGAAAGGATTCTTGAGATGTGTTGGGTGCAAAATGGTGGTTTTATTAAGGCATGGGGACGGGACCCATGGATAGGATGAGCTGCTAATGCCTTCTGGTCCCCACCGCCCCGGGACCATGAGGAGCAACTGACTATATACTTTGGGGTTGCGGGAAGAAAAGATCAGGGGAGTTCCAAAAGGATTCTCATATGCTAAAGAGGACTCATCGGATACCGGAGGCCTTGCCACTGTCAAACTAAGGTTGCTTTTCCCTCTAACAAGGAAGGCATTGACAAAGACCGTTTGGAGCTTCTGGGAGGAACATTATATACTCTGCCAGCCTCAAGTATTTGTCAGTGGGCTGCAGGTTATAAGGACATTTAATTTTATCTATGTTTCCTTCTGCCTTTGTTTCCCACCTCATCTGCCCTCAGCAGGGTTAAATTTTTGGAGATGGGAGACAAACAAGCCAAGAATGCATAAGATAATTTAAGATAGTACAGAAGCTATTGTGTTGGTCACACAATAGCTAGAATGGGGGGGGGGGGAGGAGAAGGCCTTCCAGAGGAAGGGACCTGAGTTGAGACCCAAAGCTTACCAGGTAGGGGACAGTGTGTGCAAGAGAGTACAGGCCACACAAGGGATAAGCTGGCTGTCACCTCACAGGAGTTAAGGGCTTGGGTTACAGGGACACAGCTCGGCCGGTGGGATAAGAAGCTGGGGTTTATTCTAAAACTTGGAAACTGCAGGGAGGATTTTTACCTGGGGATTACCATGATGTAATTTACATTTCAAAAGGATCACTCTCCTAAGAAAGAGGAGAGCCGCCGGGGATTGTAGCCAGGTGATGAAGAGCGGCAGTTGAATCCGGGATTTATTTTGCATATAGAACCAAGAGGACCCGCTGTCGGTTTGGATGTGGGGAGGGAACGAACGCGGGAACAAGAAGGATGGCAGGTGCACGGGGCTTGCGGGGGTGCCTTGAAGAGGATGCAGACTTTGGAGTTTAATCTTCAGGACCTCAGTTAAAGTCTCCCCCAGACCTTACAGGTTAGGCAAAACGCAGGACCGCACTTGGCGCTAGTTTACGGCCAGTAAAATAGGTTGTGAAACTGGATGAGAGCAAAACAAACGACTGGTTTAATGCTGATTTCACTCCCACAACAACCCCTCGGGTAGGTACTTTTTTCTCCTTTTCACCCGCGGTAGAGGTGGAGGGACGGGCTCCAAGGCAGGGGTGTGATGACTTAGTACAACGAATGAAAGAGTAAGCACAGGAGCTAACGCACCCAAAGACCCCGCCTACCACCTGAGGCTTCCAAGCCCCACCTGGTCCCAGAGGCGTCCCGCGCAGCCCCTCCAGCACATGCGCACTAGGGCCCCCGCCGCCCCCCACCACCCCCAGCCCCCCGCCCACCCCCGGTCGGAGCATGCGCGGGGCGTTTGGCGCCAATTTCGGACAGCCGCAGCTGGCGCATTACCGCGGGTTCTCCGGGCGGCGCGCGTCCGCTCTCCTCGGCTCCGGGATGATCGGCCAGAAGACCCTCTACTCCTTCTTCTCCCCGAGCCCCGCCGGGAGGCGACGTGCCCGCAGTCCCGAGCCGGCCGACCCGGGGACCGGCGTGGCATTGGTAGCTGAGGAGAGCGGGGATGCGGCGGTGAGGCGCGGCGGGGACCGGGCACCGGGGGCAAGGGACGGGGAGGAGGGCGACGGGCCCCGCTCGGCCGAGGGGTTGCAGGGACGCGCCACCGACTCGGTAACCTGGGTCCCTGCGTTCAAAAGCGGACTGCACGTGTTCAAAACAGCCTGTGCCGTTCCCCGTCGGCGGCCATTCTGAGGGGCCAGCCAATGGAGATGGGCCTCGGGGCCCACGGCGCCAATCAGAGGCGAGGGGGCCGCCCTGCTCTGCCCGCCGTCCAATCAGAGGGGAAGGAGGCGGGACTCACTCCGGGAGGTTTTTGCCGCGAAAGGACCACGTGGGAACGCGGGAGGGGGCGGGGCGACGGGGTCAGGACCTCCCTTCCCGCCAACGCCGCGGTAGACGTCGCGGGCTTTGCTCACCGCCGCTCTCCCTGCTGCAACTTAGTACCAAATTCAAGACTGGGGGCAGCGGTGCCTTCCCGGACCTGACTCCCAGAGTCCGCTTTTGCTGCGACTTGCCGCGTGGAGGCGGCAGCCCCGCGAATGGGCGTGCTCCGCAATGGGCCGTGGAGTTGGGGGCGGCAGCTGCGGGCGCCTGGGCCCCGCCCGCTGCAGCTCCTGACCCGCCTGTTCGGGGACCACTTGCAGGTCAGCCCCCCCAAGAAGGCCCGGGCCGGGCAGGAGGACCCCGGCACGCCGCCCTCCTCGCCGCTGAGCCCCGAGCAGTTGATCCGCATCCAGAAAAACAAGGCCGCGGCCCTGCTCAGACTCGCTGCGCGCAACGTGCCGGTGGGTTTCGGTGAGAGTTGGAAGAAGCCGCTCAGCGCAGAGTTCGGGAAACCGTATTTCATCAAGGTAAACCTGGAGGCTGCGGGCCCTTCGGTCTTGCTAGGATAGCTTGCGGAGAGTCCACGTTTGTAGGCTCCTGTATTCCCTCTCTTAATTCCTTTTCCCGGTAAGAGTTAGGTAAAATAACAGCCACGGTGTTTGGCGTTCGTACGCTTTATTGAATTTTTTTAAAAGACTGTAAGGTGGCATGGCTTTTTGTAAACCATTCGGCGGTTCTGCTCTCCAGGAAAGGGCGGCACAGTAAAACCGCAAACCGGACTGCTTGAAACCTGGTGCAGCCTTTACAAAAAGAGGGAGGGCCTGTCACCCAATAGGAAGTGAAAGCAGCGAGACCAATCAACGTAGACCCGGTCCAAACAAAGGGGAAGGGCACCGAAGCGGAGGGACATCTTTGGTGACCTGCAAGTCTGGTTTTTATTTCTCAAGAGAATTTGGATGTACAATGTGGCGGAGAGCCAGATAATGCTCCGGGTTAGCTTCCACTGTTAGCTTCCTTATTGGATTCTTAACACTTGGCGGTGAGAATCTGATTTGAAATCTGATTTGTCTTTACGTCAGCTAATGGGATTTGTCGCGGAGGAAAGAAAACATTACACTGTTTATCCACCCCCACACCAAGTCTTCACGTGGACCCAGATGTGTGACATAAGACATGTAAGTACAGGTTGGGGGTGAGTTTTAGTAAAAAGAGGCATGGGAGTCAAACAGTATGTACTCGTTAGTTACGGACGCTGCAGGCAAGTGCCTGTCCGTGGTGGAATAATAAATAAAATAATGAAATTGTGAAGTTTGGCGGGCTATGTTTTAGCCTGTTAGCTTTCTAACTTGAAGCATGTGCTGGCAATGCAGCAAAAAAGGAAATGTCTGTACATAGACCTGTGTCTGTATACTCAAGTTTTTTGCATTTTATTTAATCCTGAAACCAACGGCATACCAACGTTAGGTCTTTTTGTGGTGATGTTGAGGAAACAGGCATGAAGCACTGAGGTCTTTTGCAACTGGTTAGTCCACCCCTCACCTTAACTTGCAGCTCCGTATTCTATCTTTTATAGTTGACGCTTTCAAGCTCTTGACTTCTGGCCCAAACAGTTTTACTGTTTTACTAATCCAATAGGATTAGTGTCCTTATAGAAGAGACCCTAGAGGGGCGCCTGGGTGGCTCAGTCGTTAAGCGTCTGCCTTCGGCTCAGGTCATGGTCCCAGGGTCCTGGGATCGAGTCCCGCGTCGGGCTCCCTGCTCCCTGCTCCTTGGGAGCCTGCTTCTCCCTCTGCCTCTCTCTCTCTCTCCCTCTCTGTCTTTCATGAATAAATAAATAAAATCTTTAAAAATAAATAAATAAATTTGGTATTAGTTTGTGCCTTGTTTGAGCTGTGGGTCCTGTTTTGAATACCAATCACCAGTGTCAACAGGGAGGAATAGGAGAGCGTGAAAGTGCCGAGGATCAGATGGCCCAGCGAGGCCGCTTCACAGAGAAGCATGTGGAAGGTCGGGGAGGTGGAGTGGCTCCTTCAAGGTCATCCCTTATGCAGGACCAGAACCCAATAGCTGCCCTGCTGGGATAGGCTGCTTCATGAGGGAGAATCTCCTGCGTTCAGAGTGAGCACCAATGGTAGCAACAGTGAGGTCCACAAAAGGTCCCTGATGTCTGAAGGTTAGGTTTTGGGAAGGATGTAGTCTGTGTGGGCTACGGGAGGGTTCTGAGAAGGAACACCATGGACAGAAGCAGGAGAATGACGAGGAGGTGGGCAGGCAGCAGATCAGAAGGACTAGCTGTATCTTAAAACTGCCAGTGACCTTGATCTCATTACTTTCATTGCATGTTGCCACCTTCTCCATGACCTCATTCTCTCTGGTTTCATCCCTCAGAGGATGTGGGGGGAAGAGGCGTCTTCCTATGTGGCTGGTAGGGAATTTGAATAGCTTCAACTCATTGAAAAAGCAATTTGGTACATGTCTATGCAGATTTAAAATACACTTGTCCTTGGACCAGCACCTCCTATTTTGAGTCTGTTCCATAGAAATAAAAACAACAGGATGTAAAGATAACATGTACTAGAGTGTGTTTATAGAATTGTTTTTTTGTGATGGAAAAAACTAGGAAATAAGCCAACTAGCTATCAGTGAGAACTCTGGGCATTGAAGGATGCCTAAAAAGCATGATGTGAGAACTACAAAAATGTAGGGTGATGAGTACCATCACCCCAGTTATATAGGTAATTTTACAGGGTTGAAGCAGGAAGGGGAGAGGGATGAGTGGAGACAACAAGCCACTTTATGTGTTTCTGGATGGTCGTACTTGGGCAAGGGCATATTTTTGTAATCTGAAAAAGGAAGGAGGTGGACTTATTTTCACACACCTGCATCAGAGAAGGAGTAGGGCCGTGTAGCAGGTGATGGAGTGGAAGATGACTTGACAGTGGAAATTAATGGGGCCCAGTCACCCACTCCCTTCTGGGGGTTCTTAGTTTGGGTCGGGGAGAGGGGGGGCTGCCTTTCTCATCATCATGGTCCTTTGTACAGGTTATCAGCCAGGTGTTTGTTTAACCTGCTCGTGAGACAGTATTTAATTTCTTGCCACCTGGTATTCACAGGTGAAGGTTGTCATCCTGGGACAGGATCCGTATCATGGACCCAACCAAGCCCATGGGCTCTGCTTTAGTGTTCAAAGACCCGTTCCACCGCCACCCAGGTACGATTGCTTGACAGATGGCTCGGGTCCAAGTGTAATTACTTTCAGATGTGTACTTTGCAGGCTCTAGGTACACTTGTTGGGGGGACTTTCAGTAGCCTTTGGAGCAGGATTTCTCCATCTTGTTACTGTTGACATCAGGGCTTTGGGTGTTTGTGCAGGAGAGGTTTTGTTCTGTGCACTCACTGTAGGATGCTGAGCAGCATGCCTGGCCTCACCCACGAGATGCCAGCGGCAACACCCCCGCCACCCCCGCCCCCCAAACAGAGAGAGCTAGTAAAATGGCAATGAAGAATGTCTTTAGACCGTGCCTGAAGTCCCTTGGGGGGCAAAATCACCCCTGGTTAAAAACCACGGCTTCGGGGAATCTTACAGACAACATATGTGAATATAACCAATACAGAAACATACCAAACCATAAATATTAGTTGAGAGGTGGTAACTCCTGGGCTGATGTACCTAAATCTTCCAAAGCGCGCTATTCCTTAAATCTGAGTCTAAACCAAAATAAAGATCTTTGGCAAGGTTTCCTATCAGAAGGAATGACAGTGCATCCTCCTAAATCTGTGAGGTTCTTGCCGCTCTCCCCTCTAAGGGCTGGAGGTGCAGGCTATGGTCCTCAAGTCATGTTGGAGGCTACTGAATTTTCAGAATTGTGCTCAAGATCCCGTTCTTTTTCTTCCGGTTTGTTTTCAGTTTGGAAAACATTTATAAAGAGCTGTCTACAGACATAGAGGGTTTCGTTCATCCTGGTCACGGAGATTTATCCGGGTGGGCCAAGCAAGGTGAGCCAACCATTCCTGGATGTGCTTTGGACGGATTTCAGAACACTCTTCTCTTCTGTCCTGCTGGCTTATATTTATCAAAGAACATGAAGAACTAGAGCACTCAACATAAAATGGCTGCGTTTATAGAAATTAAAAAAAAAATGTATCCCCCTTTTTATCCTCTAGCCAATGTTTTCTTTCATGTTTTAATCATGATTCAAAAGAGAAAAATTTGTTTCTCAATATTATTTATTATTTTTAAGTTTATTTATCTTTAATATTTACGCCCAACACGGGGCTTGTACTCACAACCCTGAAGTCTGAGGTCAATAGTCACACGCTCCTCTGACTTAGCCGGCCAGGTGCCCTTTGTTATTAATATTTTAAATTTACCTGCTAACTTGGACCATTTAGGAGATGGCCTCACCTTTCTCATTTCAACACTAGGGCTGTGTTTTTTTGTGTTTAATACCTTTTTACAGGTGTGTCTTTCTCCCTTTCCTTCCCCCTCCCTCCCTCCCTCCCTCCTTCCCTCCCTCCCTTCCTCCCTTCCTTTCTACAAATGACCTATATAAACGTTTTTGTTTCCTTTTGTTATCTTCTAGGGTTACTTAATGTCACATGGGATATACATACATATTTTTTAAGATTTTATTTTGAGAGAGGATCTCAAGCAGACTCCCCGCTGAGCACGGAGCCCGACATGGGGGCTCACTCTCACAATTCCAAAATCATGACCTGAGCCGAAATCAAGAGTTGGATGCTTAACCAACTGGGCCACCCAGGCGCCCCTTGGGATGTATTTTTAAAACAACTCTGATGGGGCGCCTGGGTGGCTCAGTCGTTAAGCGTCTGCTTTCGGCTCAGGTCATGATCCCGGGGTCCTGGGATCGGGCCCCGCGTCGGGCTCCCTGCTCCGCGGGAAGCCTGCTTCTCCCTCTCCCACTCCCCCTGCTTGTGTTCCCTCTCGCTGTGTCTCTCTCTGTCAAATAAATAAACTCCTTAAAAATAAATAAAACAACTCTGATGACACATGTAAGGCCTAGTCATTGATACAAACTCAGAAGATGAGGAAATTGCAGAGATGAACGTACAGTGCTCTCTGATCTTGCCCAGAGGCACCCACCAGTCATGTTGGGATGCTCTCTCTGGAAGCTGATTTCAGAGGGCTGCACTGTGTGTGTGTCTTCCTCTCTGTCTCTCTCTTTTGACTCATTTGCCTCTCAACCTGTTTCTTTGGTATGTGTCCATAGGTGTTCTCTTACTCAATGCTGTGCTCACGGTCCGGGCACATCAGGCTAATTCCCATAAGGAGAGAGGATGGGAGCAGTTTACTGATGCAGTCGTGTCCTGGCTAAATCAGAACTCCAGTGGCCTTGTCTTCTTGCTCTGGGGCTCTTATGCTCAGAAGAAAGGCAGTGCCATCGACAGGGTATGGTGGTTTTGTTTTTAAACATTATTTTATTTTTTTTAATTATATATATTTTTTCTTAACATATAATGTATTGTTTGTATCTGGGGTACAGGTCTGTGATTCATCAGTCTTACACAGTTCACAGCGCTCACCGTAGCACATACCCTCCCCAATGTCTATCACCCAGCCACCCCATCCCTCCCACCCCCCCACCACTCCAGCAACCCTCAGTTTGTTTCCTGACATTAAGAGTCTCATAGTTTGTCTCCCACTCTGATTTTGTCTTGTGTTTTTTAAACATTTTAAACCACTTGAGAAAATACTAGGAATCCCTGCGTGTGGTTCTGGAAAACCCATGGCACAGGGTGAAATTTATTTTCCCTAAAGGCTTATAATTAAGCAAAATTCAGACAAATTATAGGAATGATGAGTTGTGTGTGAAGAAAGCAAAGGGCCAACTTCTGATTTAATAGTTAGTACTATAGGCATACACTTGGCACATAAATAGAATGATGACGGCCTTCACTCACTACACAGACGGTGCAGTAAGCGACCAATAGGGCAAGGACCCCACACCCCCCACGTGCTCCTCTGCTCCTTCTCTGGGTATTTAGGGAAGCACTGACGTGCGTGGGGCTGAGATGAAACACCAGAAGCCATCCTTGAATCCTTTCCCTCATTCCCTTAAACCTACTCCACCAGCAAATCCTGGTCCCCTTACCTCCTGAGCACATCCCAGTGCTGCTGCTCGCTGTTGACACTCCTCACACTGGAGTGAGCCACTGTCACTGCTGTCCGGGCTGTGATAGACCGGGGCTGAGGGGTGGCTGGAGGACAGCATGGTGGAGGAGAGAGGTGGGGCGGGGGGAGGCAGGCATCCAAGGTGAGCCCTGGCCCGGGCTGCTGGGAGACAACCGGCTGCAGAAGCGAGGGTGGGGGAGAAGTCAGCGAGTCAGCACTGCAGTGAGTGAAGTAAAGGGGTTCGGTGAGGTCAGCTGACTGTAGCTTGTGTGACAGCAGGAGGTAGCTGGCCTTTCGGGAATGGCCAAGTGGACTGAATCCCCCACCCCACGTCTGGCATCACACCCAGCACTTTGCCTGCAGAATCTCGCTTAATGCCTCATAAGGTATTAAAGTGATAAAGTTGCAGTGAGTGGCGGGGCGGAGATCGGAGCCCGCTCACCTGGCTCACCTAGGGGCCCGGTGGGGTGTTTTCATGTTCCATGCTGGCAACCCGCTCCCAAGTCTCTCCACTTCTCCATTTTCTCTTAAATGGAATTGGTTTTCATCTTAACTAAGTTTTTTTTAAGGTAAGGTTTACATGATTAAAAAAAAATGAAATAGGCTAGTAAGGTACGCAGCGAGCAGTTTCCCAGCCCAGTCCCTTCTTAAGTTGCTTCCCCGGCTCGGGCAGGCGCTAGCTTACAGTTTCTGATGTCGCCTTCCTGAGTCTTGATGTGAACAGCAGTGGAGTGTGGGAGGCAGGTTGAGTCTATAAAGTTTCTTTGTGGATGAACAAGATGTTTTCAGGTGTTTTGAGGTAGGGAATACTAGGAGTAAAATCTGGCACGAATGAACTAACTGCTAAGGTCGGAGCATGGAGGTAAGTAAGCGCTCCATGGGAGGCTCTCCCATCTCTGTGTGGTCTGCGTAGCTCCCCCTCAGCGTATGTGTAGTTTTTATTACTGAAGATGGTCTGGTTTGACAGGAAACAGTTGTGAGAGTAGTGTGATGATTAGAAGCCAGGTGCATGTCCAGCTGGGTAGCTTTCCCCGAGCACTAGGTCTGTGTATTCAGCTGCCTCCTTACCCGCGACCCCTCAGCACACCAGATTCCACGCTTTCCAAGGTAGGTTCTCCTTTGCTCATCCAGCCTTGCCACACTGGCTCCTGTGGATCCCCGGGAGAGAGAGTACCACCACGCACTTGTCCAGCCAGAAATCGGATAGCATTTGTGACCCCTTCCTCTCTCCTCTCCCCTCTTTCCCTTCTCTAGCTCTGCTCCTCACCTGCGCCCCTCCCCGCCCCATACCCTGTCAGGGCATTCCTTCGTAGCCTTCCCCTGCTCTCAGACTCCTCCTCACCCGGCTGCCTTGGCCTTGGTTCAGGTCATCACCTGATCCTGCTGGAGTGTCAGGTGTGGTCCGCCTGGAAGGCCCTGCTTTGGGCTGGTGGGCTGAGGTCTGGAGCTGCCTCTCGGCCACAGCTCCCCTTTTCCCCTCTCCGCTCCAGGCTGACTGGAGCACCTCCACCTCTTCCTGCCACCCCTTTCCCTGCCTGCCTTTGAACATCCTGCCTCCCCTCTACAGAGGCTGACTTCACTCATCCTTCAAAGCCCAGCACGGCTCACATTTTCAGGGGCCTGAACTGCATGGCAGGCGGCATGCTAGTAAGCACTCAACTTAGGTCACCTCTCAGACTCCCACAATACACACGGGCATTGTTGGTTGGTTTGCTGCGCAGGATCTCCGTAAGCTAGGCGCTGCTAGACCCCCTTGACAGCCGCAGAAGGACGTGCGGCCTGGATTCATTGACTTCTCTGGGGCGGAGTCAGAACGGACCCAGACCACGTGGATCCAGGCTCCCGGTTCTGCACTACACTGGGCTGCCCTGCTGTAGTTATGGCCCCCCCTGGACTGAGCTTTTCGAAGGCAGGGATGCTGTGAAAACAATTAGTTGGGAGGTGGTTTTTATTTAAATACAGAAAAGAAGAAAACAAATGTGGTCCAGTCTTTCCTGCTCTGGAAAGTACGGCTGACATTTAAAAAATCAGTGTTCCGTTTTTGTAGACCATTCAGGTAACACAGAAAAGTGCAAAACCGAAAGTAAATGCCTTCCACTCTTTCCTCACAGAACTACCATAAATAGTGTTTTGGGTCTTTTTCCAGAAAAACTTAGGCAATTACATTTTTTTTCTTCCACTTGATATATTTAGGTTTTCCCTTACCAGCATATGTAGCTCAGCCTTATTCTTCTAGTAGCCTTGTGGTGTTCCATTGTAAGAAGTTCAGAAAACTATTTTTAGCCAGTTGCGTAACCCTGGATTTAGATGAAGCTTTAACCTGGTCCAAGCCGTGCTGCCACAAAGCCCCTTACACCTGCGTCTCCGTGTAGGTACACACATCGTGGGCCCTTCAGCAACTGCATTCTCAGCAGTGCGATTGCGGGGTCCTAAGATCTGGGCACGCGGCCAAACGTGCCGCCCGTGACTCCTCTCCCTCTCTTTCAGAAACGCCACCACGTGCTGCAGACAGCGCACCCCTCCCCGTTGTCGGTATACAGAGGGTTCTTTGGATGTAGACACTTCTCTAAAACCAATGAGCTGCTGAGGAAGTCTGGCAAGGAGCCCATCAACTGGAAGGATCTGTGACCCTGAACTGGAGGGCTGTCCTGGGCAGTTTTCTAGAAGCTGCTATCGAAGTATTTGCCAGGAGTGGCAGGTTGACCCAGAAGAAGCAGCAAAGGCTCTACCCTGGCTGGGACCATATGGCTGTCTTTGCAACACGGCTTCGGCCTAAAACCTGACATTACAATATCTGGGAGAGGGTGGGAGGTCAAGTACAGAGACTTCTGTCTGTCACCTTTATGGTAAAAGAGGACAGGGGACAGAAGCACCTCTTGGTACAGTGGGCTGCTACTTGTTTTTACCTGGCAGGTTAGACTTTAGGTTGTAAGGTGTCAGGTGGGTTTATCGCCCCACCCCCGTGCCCCACCTGGCATTCCAGTTCTTGGCCAAGTACACTGTTCCCTCAGTCCTTTCCCAAACCCTCAGGCCCCCTCCTTGAAGGAGGCAGGAGGACAGTTGGCAAGTGCCCAGAAGTTCAGGGATGAAAATTTCTGAGGACTAATCCTCTGTGAGCCTTCACAGACAGGCAGAGGGAAGTGAGCTGGGGGTGGTTTTCACAGTTAATCCTCTGCGTGTTCCTATGAATGAACAGGGCAAGTTGAACTGGAAGAAAAAGAAGGGAATTTTTTTAATTTTTTTTTTTATTTTTTAAGCGAGGAACTGCTTTTCTCCTAGGTGCATCCTGAGTTGGGGTTTTTAAGGCAGCATAGACTGCCAAAGGCTGTTTTTTATGGACTGAAATCACGTGGGGATTTTTTTTTTTTTTTCCTGCAACACTGGTGAATTTTGCTGTTTTGAAAAATACTTAGATGTATATATGTACTTTGTAATCTTGTCGGGGAGACCATCTTTGTTAGGTCTGCACCTCCATCCTTGATCCTGTTAGAGATGCTGTTGATGGGTTAGCCGGTGAAAGTGTTACCCCCGAGTTTGTTTGGGAATAAAAGATTGTTGGACCCAATCCCCTTCACGCCCGCTCCCTCTGTGCCCTGGGGCGTCTGCAGACGTCCTTGGGCCGACCTTGGGCCCGGGCCGCTGGTGGTGGCCGTGGCAACCGTTGTGGGCCGGAAGGAACGTCCCCGCGCCGCCCCTCCTCTTTCCTCCCGCCCCGCCCCTCGGATGGAGCCGCCCACCCCTCCAGAGGCCGGGGGAGCCCGGGGCGGGTTCCTGGGAGGGGCGCAATGGGGACAGCAGCCTGGGGTCTGCAAGCTGACCCGCCCCGAGCGCCGTGGCGGGGGCTGGACGCGGCCGGGGACCAATGAGACCTGAAGGGGCCATTTGGGGCTGGAAAAAAGCATTTCTCCGGGGATCATGGCTGTGTGTTCTGCCAGGCCCCGGACAGTGCAAGGGGAGCTTCCCCGCCCTCACTCTGCTAGTGTTTCCAGACGCTTCCCTGGGACTCGGGACTGGAGGTTTGAGGCCAGGGCACTGGGAAGACGCCCTGATGGCCCACTGACCTGCTGGCACTTGCGGCTTGGACTCCCCTGGTGTGTGATAGAGAAGGAAGCCAAAAGTGTAGGGAAGGGCCTGATTAACAACGCGCTGGCATTTCAGTGGGCGAGAGAAAAAAAAATGCATCCAATGAGAAAGACTTGACCTCATTTCTTGTTTGGGGTAGAGATTTGAAAACCTGTTGCTGGAGAATATTGCTTCCCATGCAGGCCTTCGTTTTCTTGACATCTGGGAAGGAGGGTGTACTAACTGCCTTGTGCCATCAGCAAGCAGGCTTTCACCCAAGGAGGGTGCCAGACAAGGGTGCCTTCTCAATTTGCCCTCTGGTAACTGTGGGGCCTCCCTTAGACATTACAGTGGACTCCCTGATCCAAGGGAGAAAGGAAGGAATCCTATCGCTACATCAGGTTTTAATAAAGGCTTCTCTCCCAAGGCAGTGCTGCGAGTAGGGAAGAAGCCCCAAGCCCTGTGTTCTTTTTTTTTTTTTTTTAAGATTTTATTTATTTGACAGAGAGACACACAGCAAGAGAGGGAACACAAGTAAGGGGAGAGGGAAAAGCAGACCCACTGCTGAGCAGGGAGCCCGATGCGGGCCTTGATCCCAGGACCCTGGGATCATGACCTGAGCCAAAGGCAGACGCTTAACAACTGAGCCACCCAGGCGCCTCTGCTTTTTCTCTTATAATACAGTGACACATCTAGTGATGCTTTGAACAGAACACAGAGCTGTGTGTCAAGTGGTTTATGACCACCCCTCCTCAAAAAGAAAAGCAAATTTAATCACTTGCTTTTAAGAAACAAGGCTCATTTTGATGAACTTTTAGCTACACAGTTGTGGGTTTTCCTCCACGTTTTTGGATGTGCTATGATCACAGCACTAGATCTGCAAAAATGATTAAAAGGCAATCTTGGCCTTTTAGGTTGGGAGTCAGCATATTTTTTCTACATAAAGGGTCTATATAATATTTTAGGCTCTGCAGTCATCCTGCCCACGAGAACCACTCTACATTCCCTTGTAGAGACAGTAGCCACGTGCAAAATGTAAATGAGCAGGTGCAGCTGCCTTCCAATAAAACTAGAGATGCTGAAATTAAAATTGAATATGATTTGCGTGTGTTGGGAAATCTTTGATTTCCCGCCCCCCCCCCCTCAGCATTTAACAAATGTAAAAACCGCTCTTAGTTTGAAAGCCACAGGAAAACGGGCAGCACGGACCCCAGTTGGCAGGCCTCTGTTCTAGGAGCCCCCACTCAGATGTCTGCCATGACGGCGCCCACATTTTGCATCCAGCAACAGGGCAGTGCTGCATGGCCCATTGTGGGAGCATGTGAGAAGCCCGCCCAGGAAGTCTTCCTTCTCAGGCAAGGAGAAGAGCATCTGCTGAGGGCTTTTGGAAAACAAGGAAGTCAGTTACTGCAAAATGTCCTGCGAACCCCAAGTTATAAGATAATCGTGTGGACGTCACCATGAACTGAGTCCAACAAGGCAAAGTTGGAGAATGGGAGTTTTGTTTTTTTTTTTTTTAGACTTCAGCATGTTGTTAGTATGCTCCCATTATTACATAATACATTCTGTCCCTCTTAAAATGTACTCTCTGCTTTGGTTTGCACCTAGAATAAAAAGCCTTAGAGTTTGGGACTGGAGAAGCAAACTTTATGAGGCATATGTGTGTGGCAGTGGCTTTTCATCCTTGTCGATCCTTCGAGACCTACAAGGAAAAACAGGTAGGACATTCTGGGCTACCTCGGAGAGTCCTTGTTGACTGGTGGTGAGCCAAGCTAAGAAAAGTCTGGAACTTGGGTGGCCTCTCTTCCTCCTTAGAGTCCTAACACACTTTGAATCTGGGTTTCACAACCTCAGGTCACCTTGTTGATTAACTCGGTTGGAATCTGTTTTTAAATTTTTGAAGTATGGGCACCTGGGTGGCTCAGTTGGTTAAGCAACTGCCTTCGGCTCAGGTCATGATCCTGGAGTCCCTGGATCGAGTCCCGCATCGGGCTCCCTGCTCGGCAGGGAGTCTGCTTCTCCCTCTGACCCTCCCCCCGTCATGTGCTCTCTCTGTCTCTCTCACACTCTCTCTCAAATAAATAAATAAAATCTTTAAAAAATAAATAAATTTTTGAAGTATGTTTGGAAATGCAAATGTTGGTGAATGGGGCAGACCAAGAGATCAATACTTTGCATTCTTTGCTACTCAGTTGTGGATTCCCTGAGCCCAGTCCCTCCCAGCTAGTGGCATTTGCAGTGGTGGGGACCCAGAGGCTTTAAACAAACCCTTAGTATGCCTTAAGCCTCACCACAGATGCTCACCTGGGTGAGGCAGGCAGGCCAGGTCCAAGGATCCAGAGGGTCCTGTCCAGCCATGAGAGTCCTTGGCTTTCATGCAAGGTGGAAATCAAACACAAGCCTTCAGGAAGTGAGCGGAGTTTATGGAAGACAACAGATACACAGCGTCTGGAAGACTCGGAAAGGAACCGGAGCATGAGTCTCATTTTTGCCTGGGGTCTGGGGTTTTTACTGACTGATTATGGTCTCGGGCACGTGTCCTCCCAGGCAGCTAGGAACTGGTGAGAACAACGACAGGGTCCAAGTGTCCATTCTAAGGCACTTACTCCCTGGAACCAGTGGGTCTTGGAGTGAGGCTGTCTAGCGCCAGTGGTCTGGAATATGCACGTGATGGCTTCGTCCGATCCTTCCTGAGATACTCTCTTTTGTGCTGGAAGACTCCAAAGCTAACCATTAACTCCTTGTCCCTTGTGAGGAGAACATATATTAAGGCACATGTAGGGCAGGGGTGCAGGTCCTAGCAAGAATAAAAGCAGGAAAAGATGAAAGAAAAGCCAGCTTTTTCTTTCATGGGGTCCCTTCGGTTTCCCAGTCTCATGGGGAAAATAAAAAATATCAATGCCAGGCTCACTTCCAGAAAGTGATAGAATTGGTCCTCAAGGAGAAGCGGAGACATCGGTATTTTTATGAAGTGTCCAGTTTATAGCAGGACCAGCAACCTCTTTCTAGAGGCCCTGTTTTCCTTATGCCGTGTGGTCGCTTAATTTTTTTCTTTTTGGTGATAATGATACTTAGGACTTTCTGAATCTAAGATGTATTTGAAGAAATCTATTTCTCTATGACTGTTGTGTTTGGTGGGAAAAGTTTACGAACGTACTCACTGGTCTCAAGCCTATCATTCGGCTTCTAAAAAATACCTATGACCGTAAAAAGAGAGTGTCGAGGGATCGCGGAGCTACCAGAATGAGTGTGTGTATGTGTGTGTGTGTGTGTGTGTGTGTGTGTGTGTGTGTGTGTGTAGGGGAGCTGAGAATGTTTGTAGTCTTTTGGAAAGTACAAGTTTCATTAGGGAGCCATTCAAAGCCCCTGTTATGAGCAAGTCACTACGCCAGAAGCTCGGCGTATGTCATTTTATTTCCTTTTTCCCAACCACGTGGTGAAATAGCTGCATGAGGAAACAGACTCAGTCGTTTGCCCAGAGCCACAGGTAGGGGAGTCAGGACTCGAACACGAGTGAGCCTGGTTTCAAAGCCCAGTCGTCTTGCCACTACTTACACTCTGCCCAGATCATTGTTATCGATGTTCTCAGGGGGGGATTTCTGAATGGAGTTTATACAGATTTCCTTAAGTCACGGATAGCTCTCCCAGGAAAAACAGGACACATCTGTAGCTGAAAATGTGCCCCATTGAGAGGATTGTGCGAGCTACCCCTGAGGGACCGACGTTTGGATGAGTCACCGAAGCCCCAGCCTTGGGGCCGCGGATCAGGAAGGAGGGAAGGTGTGCGGGCCACGCACAAGACCTCCGCTCCCATCAAACGGATGATTTCATCCTCCCCTCCTATAAAGCGTGCGTGGTTGCTATCCCCGCCTACAGCCGACAGAATGAAGGCCTCAAGAGCAGGCCCAAAGTGCGCTTCCTGCTACAAGTGCAGCGGAGAAGATTCTGAGTCCAGTGTGCTGACTTTTCCTATCTGGAAAACAAGCCCGCAGAGGAAGTGGCTCTGGCTGCACCTGCCGCCATTTAAACCGCTTTGCGTCGGTTCAGGCTCTCGCAGGGTTTTAACACTTGCTCTTCAGGGAGGCACATCCTGGGTCGACTGAGATCGGGGCCGCCAAGCTGCCGTCCCCCCTTTTGTCAGAGCACAGTGCCCTTTTGTGTGGCTTCTGCTCTCCCTGCTCTGGGTTGGACCTGGAGGTGACCTTAGTCCCACATGCGTCCCGTCCTCCCCGTGGCACAGAAGGCTGGCAGTGTGGGCTGGGTGCCAGTGAGAACCAGCCGAACCAGCATGGAAGTGGACTAATTTGGGGTTGTTTGTGGGGTTTTTTCCCTCTCCCTAAGCCACAAGAAATGGGACACATTTTATTGAGCGGCGTTTTCATTCAGAAGGTTTTATGAAATCTTTTCCAGGATGGGGTGGGGGGTGGGTGTGTGTGTGGAGAGAAGCCAGGTGATCCTTGGATGACAGTTGCATCAACCCCTGGGAGCTTTTCCCGGCGGGCTTGGTCTAGAAGCCATTTCTCAAATACCCAACAACTGCGTGCAATCAATTTCTGCCTGTCCTAGGAAGGCCGGAGTGACCTGGTCCATATCGCTGACGGCGTCGTGGACTTTAGATGCCCCCTGGCTTAGATACCAAAGATTGTGAAAGACAGCAAAGGTCTGGGGTTGAAAGGTGGCAAGCAGGGCTGTTTTGCCCTGCAGGGCCACCCCGGGGAGGGGTGGGTTGCGGGATCCTGTGCCCGGGCTGGGACTGTGCCAGTGCCTTGAAGGTTAAGTGCTCCAGGGATATTTTTAAACGGCAGAGACCGGTTAATCTAAAAGTGACGCTCACACTTCCCGGCCCCGAGGAGCAGCTTGCCAGCTTAGAGTCAGGCCCTCCGCAAACAAGGAACCTGGAAAGCACAATTGAGGAGACCCGGGAAAAGGAAAGGTGGAGGGACAGGTGGTAAGTGAGCTTACCCCTCCCTGGGATCCCTGCCTGGAGAGCCGGTGACCGTGTGGACGGGGGAGGGAGGGGGCTATCCTGCCCGGGGAGAGCAGACCCTGCACAGAAGGGGGCAGGCGGGCCTTCCGGGGTGGGGGGAATGAGAATTCCTGTTCCGTTTGCGGGGAGCCGATCTGAGGGCTGGAAGTGGAACCTAAATGAAGGAGAAGGGCCTCTCCTTGCTTCTATAAATGGTTATGTTGCTGGGAATCTCTGTGCAGGCTCTTGTCATCGGTTCCACAAACCAAAACGGTAGGGTTAGGTTTTAGGTTTACTGAAAAGGCAGTTGTGTTAATTTTTTTTGTTTCAAGATTTTATTTATGAGAGAGCACAAGCAGGGGGAGAGGGAGAGGGAGAAGCAGGCTCCCCGCTGAGCAGGGAGCCAACCACGTGGGGCTCGATCCCAGGACCTGGAGATCATGACCTGAGCCGAAGGCAGACACTTAACTGATAGAGCCACCCAGGCACCCCAAGGCTTCTGTCGAAAAGAAAACTATTCTGTTTCTTAAAGGTGTCCAATCTCTCAAACTGTTACTCATTTTTTTTTTTTTTTTTAAGTAGACTCTAGGGGCACCTGGGTGGCTCAGTCGATCGGCTCAGATCATGGTCTCACGATCGTGAGATAGAGCCCTGCATTGGGCTCTTCTGCACTCAGTGGGGAATCGGCTTGAGATTCTCTCTTTCTCCCCCTCCCTGCTCGCTCGTTCTGTCACAAATAAATAAGTAAATCTTAAAAACAATAAATAAAAGCAGATTCTAAGATAAAGCATTTATAGTGCCCCTGTATCACTAGAAAGACATTTCATTTTTCTAAAGTGCACTACGAAATAAAAGTCAAGTAGCGTGGAGTAAAACAGGTCTCCCTGGACTATTCTTCTGCCTGTCCCTCCTCCCCCTGCTATGTACAGCTTGGTATAAGACTTCCCAGACCTTGGGGGCGCCTGGATGGCTCAGTCAGTTAAGCATCTGACTCTTGGTTTCAGCTCAGGTCATGACTTCAGGGGCGTGAGGTGGAGGCCCAAGTCAGGCTCTGAGCTCGGTGTGGTGCCTGTTTGGAATTCTCCCTCTTGTTGCCCCCCGCCCCCCACTCTCTCTCGTTTCTAAAAACAAAACAAACTTCCCAGACCTGGTTTCTCAAAGACCTACTCTGTGCCTTCACCAGGTACACAGCTATCTCTCACAATGATCATTATTATTATGTATTATGATTATTTTAACATCAGTGGGCTTCCGTGTAAGTGGGGTGACCAACCATGCACAGTGGCCCAGGACTGAGGACTGAGGGGATGTCCTGGGAAGCCAGTCTTTCCATTTAAAAACTGCGAGGTAGAGACATTGTTTTATAAACTGTTGTTTTTTGTTTTCCTTCGGACGGTGTCTTGGGAAATACCTAGAAGATGTGATTTCTTCACTGACTTCTCCGAGTTTTAAATGGGAAGACTCCAGCCGATCCTCAGTCATGTGATTGGAGGTACAAACGTCCTCAGTTTATGAATTTATTTGAGCAGCTCTAGGAAGGCATTTTATGTTTATGCAAAGGAGGTTTTTAAAACATTTTTTTATAAAGATTTTATTTATTTATTTGGGGGAGAGAGAGCAGCAGAGGGGTGAAGGGCAGAGGGAGAAGCAGACTCCCCACTGAGCAGGGAGCCCGACACGGGGCTCGATCCCAGGACCCCGGGACCATGACCTGAGCTGAAGGCAGACCCTTAACTGCGCCATCCAGGTGCCCTAAGACATTTTTTTTTTTTATTTTGACTCAGGTGACACACAGTGTTCATTAGTTTCAGGTGTGTACCTGGTGGTTCACCTTCTCTGTGTGCTCACAAGCATAGCCGCCGTCTGTCACCGTACGTCGCTCTCGCAGTATCGTTAACTCCATTCTCTATGCTGTGCTTTTATTCCCAAGACTTCTCCATTCCTTTACAGAGCCTTTCCCTTCTCCCATTTTGCCCATCCCCGCACCCCCTCCCCTTCTGGAAACCATCAGCTTGTTTTCTGTATTTATTGATCCGATTTGGCTTTTTATTCATTCACTTTTTTTAGATTCCACTTATGAGTGAGATCATATGGTATTTGTCTTTCTCAGTCTTATTTCACTTAGCACGATACTCCCTGACTCCATCCACGTTGTCGCAAACGGCAAGATTTCATTCTTTTCTTTATGGCTGAGTAATATTCCACTGTATCTATCTATAGATATTTATTTACAAATATATATATGTACACCACATCTTCGTTATCCATTTGTCTACTGATGGACACTTGGGCTGCTTCTTTATCTGGGTTATTGTAGATAATGCTGCAGTAAACATCGGGATGCATGTATCTTTTCAAATTAGTGTTTTCATTTTCCTTGGGTAAATACTTAGTAGTGCGATTACTGGATCATATGGTAATTCCATTTTTTAATTTTTTGAGGAACCTCCATCCTGTTTTCCAGAGTGGCTGCCCCAGTTTGCATTCCCACCAACAGGGCAGGAGGGTTCCCCTTTCTCCGCATCCTTGCCGACACCTGTTATTTCTTTTCTTTTTGGTTTTAGCCATTCTGACAGGTGGGAGGTGGTATTTCATGGTGGTTTTCATTTGTATTTCCCTGATGATGAGCGATGTTGAGCATCTTTTCGTGTGTCTGTTGGCCCTCTGTGTGTCTTATTTGGAAAAATGTCTGTTCAGGTCCTCTGCCCAGGTTTTAAATCAGATTTTTTTTTTTTTTGGTGTTAAGTTGTATAAGTTCTTGGGTGCCTGGGTGGCTCAGTTGGTTAAGCGACTGCCTTCGGCTCAGGTCATGATCCTGGAGTCCCGGGATCGAGTCCCGCATCGGGCTCCCTACTCGGCAGGGAGTCTGCTTCTCCCTCTGACCCTCTTCCCTCTCGTGCTTTCTATCTCTCATTCTCTCTCTCAAATAAATAAATAAAATCTTTAAAAAAAAAAAAGTTGTATAAGTTCTTTATATATTTTGGATTATTAACCCTTATCAGATTTATCATTTGCAAATATCTTCTCCCATTCAGTAAGTTGCCTTTTTGTTTTTTTTGAGTTTCCTGTGCTGTACAAAAGGTTTTTATTTTGATGTGGTCCCAGTAGTTTATTTTATGCAAAGGAGTTTTTGGTTTTCTTGGTTTTGTTTTTGTTTTTTGCTTCTGCTCAGGTGCTATGTAAGCTCTGTTTTATCACCTTTATATATGAGACATAAATTAGAGTATTACATGAGGTACTTGATCTTTAGGGGGCAATAGACATTTTAAGCTTTTCAAGTGGAGACTCCCTCAAAGTCTTATCCCTGTAGAAGCTTTGCAATACCTTATTCTAAAGTTTCCTCTGAATTTTGACTCAAAAGATCTTTAGAGGAGTGTGCATCTGTACCCTGGGAAGCCTGGAAGAATGGTCAGAAATCATGCATTTTACCTTAAAACTTCATGCACGTTTCACATTCGATTCTAATAGATCTCTTTGTTATAATAATAGTAAACTTACTACCATGAAGTAAGAGGAATCTCCAGGAAGATAGGATGGGTTTGTTTAGATTGTGTTAGACAATCCGGGCTGGGCACAACAGGGAACCCGAGGTACTGATTACTAAGTGGTTGGCATGCAGCAGGTGTTGAATTACGCACAAGGACAATCCTAGGACGAGTTGTTATTTACTCCATTCCCCAAACCAGGAAGCCGAGGTTTGGAGAATTCGCGTGACTGGCTCTGGTCAGTCACAAAACAAATGGCAGTCTCCACTCAGGTCAGCCCCACACCAGAAGTGGGGCTGTCTGGACCGTGCTGGGACCCCGGAATACAGCCTCACTTTTCAGCTAGCCCAGGATTGGTGCCACCCCTGTTGGACCCACTAACGCACCTTTTCAAATCGAATCAAATCAAATCAAATCATGGGTGAGAGTGATAAGAAAGGACAACCCTGCACACACTCTCCCTTCTATTTGGAAGTAAACGGGTCTCAGGCTCCAGTGGTAACTAGAATAATTAGTTGCTGGAAACGCCCCTCTAAGCAGATCTTCCTTCCACACTGTTACAAGGAAGGCTGTGGTCTCTTATTTCCACATTCCCAACAAAGTGGGACTTAGGGGCCCTCCTGTTTGGAGGAATAACCCATGTAAGGTGGAGAAGGGGCTCTGGTTCCAGTTTGGGAAACATTGGGCTGCCCATAGGGAGCCCAGACCCTTTCTGGCAGACTTCTCAGAGCCTTGAATATACTGACCTGTGGTGGGACTCTCCAAAATGCAACTTTGGGATTTGGCAGCGATGGGGACCATCTTTCAGGGCTGGTGTCCCCCATAGGCACCTCCTGAGAAGCATGGAATAGTCTCATTTTGTACCTCCCTCAATTTTGCTTCAGAATTGCAGGAGGCAGGATCCTGCCATGGATAAATGTCTTAACAAGGCTTGAGCTTTTGTACAGGGCTCTAAGACAGCGTGTGTGTGTGTGTGTGTGTACGGAGCCAGAGCCCAGCCTCCCAGGTTCTGGGTGGATTGGAACAGGGACATCTGCCAGCAGGCTGTTGCACTAACTCAGGCTTGGGGTGAGGTGGTGGCGGGCATCGGGGAAGCACGAAGAAAACACAGAGGCCCTGCAGCTGGTCAGTCACATCCAGCTCTGCCACTTCATGATGTGACCTTGGGCAACAGATTCCTCCCCTGCCTCATCTCTTCATTTGCCAGAAGGGAACACGAACTTCCTAGAGTTTTTGTGGGCATGCAAAGGGATAGTAAGCATGAAGTGCATAATTTAAGACCTGGTATACAGTAAGTGCTTAACAAACATTAGCCTTTATTATCATTTAGCAGTTTCCTCGGTTTGTTGAAGGATTGCTGCATGCCTTCCGCCGTGTCTACGCTCCATTTACCAAAGAGCCATGTTTTGGGAACCCTTGTTGCTGGGGAAGGGGTCAGGGAGCCTGTATCAGGAATGTTGGGAAATTTGTACAGACCTGGGTTTTAGGCCCCACCTACCCTCACAGAGTTGACTTTCTAATGGGGAAGACAGGTGTGCCCGTAGGTGCCCTCACACATAACTGCGGTCTGTGGTGAGCGCCAGGAGGGAGAGGACAGGGAGCCCGAGGGCATAGGGCGGGAGCCTGACATTCGGGCATCTCTGGCAGCCCCTTGTGTCACAGGAAGAGGGAGGGAGCGGCGGGGGTGGGGGGGGGGATTCAGCTGCCTGTCCAAGGTGGTTGCCCACTGCCTGACCTTGACGCTCACACTCTCAGACTCACTGGAGCAGGAAGACCCTCCGGGGAGGCAGGAAGGATGGGCTGGACACAGAGGCGGACTTGGGCTAGGTGGAGGCATGATGCAGCCAACAGGTATTTCCTGGCCCTTCCGTGTGCTGGGCCCTGCACTGTGGAGCCAGGGGCAGGACAGAGCCAGTCCTCGCCCCGAGACGCTTACATTCCGTGGCGGGGTGGGGGGGGGGAGATGAGTGGGTGTATGGGTGACAACGTAGTGTCAGGTCAGCTTGTGGTAAGTGACATGAAGGAAAGGAACATGTCATCGAGAATAAGACCCACGGTGTCAGGGCAGGTCTGGGGTGGGAACACAGAAGCAAAGGCAGAAAAAGGAGCAAGAGATAACCATGCCAGGGGGCAGTGGTGGGAAAGAACATTCTGGAACATGGGCCCACAAACACAGAGGGCCTGAAGGGGGACCAGTAGCCGGAGAGTGGGGAGGGCCCAGATCTCCAGGGCCACGTGGACCACAAAGGAGTACAATGAAGAGCGACCGAGCATGTGAAATTCAGTTCAGCTGCCCACTGCCAGAGTGACTTGGGACAAGTTTAACTCTTGAACCCTGAGATTAGTCTTCAATTCAACACCAAAAAGAGGCTTCTCATACTACTGATCTCACAGAGTGGGATGAGGTGGTGATTATAAAATGCTTAGTACAGAGCCTGGCACATAGTAAATACTAATAAATTTTAACTGTTAGTACCGATATACAGGTTTTTATCAGACAGGGTGCTTAACTTTTTGGTATAGAAAACAAGTTAACTTTTTTCTTTTTTTTAAGATTGATTTATTTATTTGAGAGAGAGGGTGTGCACACACAAGTGGGAGGGGCCGGGAGAGGGACAGAGAACCTGCAGCAGACTCCACGCTGAGCGCAGAGCCCGACCCGGGGCTTGACTTGGGGCTTGATCCCACAACCCTAAGATCACAGGATCACACCCTGAGCCAAAACCAGGAGTCTCAATCAGCTGCTCCGCCCACGTGCCCCAACTTAAAAAAAAAAAACAAAAAAACACATTCAGAGGTAGAGTGAATAGCACAGTGTGAGCCCCTCTCTATTCACCACCCTCTTCAATAACCGTCAACTTTCTGCACTTCTGGTTTCATCTACCCACACATACAGCCTTTTCCCTTACGTTTTCCCCATTTTACTGTGAAAAATTTCAAACCTACAAGGAAGTTGAAAGAATTGTATGGGAGCACCCATACACCCATCACATTTCACGTCCATTGCCGACATCATCAGAACCTTTCTCCCTGAGTACTAAAGGCATACTGTCATTAACTAGAGTGCTGGGGTCCTCCGGGGGTGGGATGTGGGGATTGTTTTCAAGCAAATCTCGGAGCCAGATAAATAACTGTAGTGCATTATCTGTAAAAGAGATGGACTTTTAAAAAACCATCGCCATGACTGTTTCCAACACCATTACCGGCATTTCCTTAACCCAGTACCCAGTTCATGCTCCACACCCTCTGTCTCAGAGATGTTGAACACTCGTTCTGTTCCAGTCAGGACCCACAAAAAGGGTCCTATTAAGTCTCTCTTCATCTGTAATAACCACCCCGCTGCCTTTATTAAACGCCAGTTACTTATTGAAGAAACTCGGTCATTTGTCCCACGGAATTTTCCACATTTTGGATGTGGCTGATTACGCATCTCTCAAGCGTCCTTTAATGTGTTTATTAGTGCTCAGGTCTTGAGGCTTGAATCAGTTCAGGTCCAAACCCTTGGCAAGACTACTTCAGCATGCTGCCGTGTTGTTGTGTGCTCTCCACTGCGCGGTGTCGAGAGGAACATAATGTCAGGTTAGCCCGCCTTCAGGGATGTGAACTCCTCGGTGCGCGTGGGAACCAGCATCAGCCTGATCTCCCTTGTAGAGTCCCCAGCGGCCCTTCACTGAATAGTTTGCAAGCCATGGACGATCAAAGCCCTACCTAGGTCAATGTTATTTACTGGTTGCAAATGTGGTTTCCTGCTTGCCTCTCGACACCGTGCACTTACTAGCTGTCATTCTATAACATACGACTCTCATCCACCATCTGAAATACAGAGCATTTTCCTACAGGAAAGGCAGGATAAGTGCTTGAATGCATCCTTTTTTTTTTTTTAAAGTCCGTTTTCAGGGTCATGAGTGGTGCCATGGGGAGCTCCCGAGGTGTCAATGAGGTTTTTGTTTTGAGGAACATGGCGACCACATGATTTTCCGAAATTGCTTGGATGTATTTCAATCCACCGCAGTGATCACCTTCTTACGGGCCCAGGGCCCTACTTTGGCAGGGCAAGCCCCTTCAGGGTCCTTGCTTTCAGACAGGACAAGAAATCTCAGCTCACTGTGTATATTTCTGCCCCAGCCCTGGAGTGAGCCATTTCCCCCAAGCAATCCTGGTTCCTTTTAGTGGGAAACATACTTAGAAATCATCATCTTGGACAAGGAATGTTTTACAGGTTCCTCCTGTGAATCGTGGATTGGGGTCAGGGAGCTGGGTCAAGAGGCTTGTACGGTGGTTCAAGTAAGTGATAACAGGGGCTTGACCTTGATCTTAGGTAAAGCAGTCAGCACCATGCCTGGTGTGTCATGGAGAACATGATAAATATTAGAACACTCTTTGTTTGCGTTCTTTATATTAGTTCATGTAAACCTCACCAAAAAGTCTCTGAGGAAGGCAATCTTCTCATCCCCACTGAATACACAAGAAAACCAAGGCTCAGAGAGGTGAGGAAATTTGCTGAAGGTCACATGGGTAGTAAAGAGCAGACATAAAACTTGGAGCTAGCCAAACCAGATTCCATACTCCAACCAATACACTGGGTCTTAATTTCAAACTCAGAAATGACCTAGATTAGTTTCTGGCAGAAAACGTGACCATCCAACCAGTAAATAACAGAAAACGTGTTAAACTGGGATTCCAGCAAGGGTCTCCAGGACCGGGCCATGCTTCAGACCCTCTCCCTGCCCCAAGGGGTTTCTGCAACTGTGCCCTTTAGCAGGTGCAAATGGCCCTCGAGACTGCTCTCGGTGCCCTCTGTCCACACAACCTACAAGCTCTCCCAGGCACATGTTCTCATGACTTAGTCTTTTACCAGAGCCCTTGTGAGGTTGGCATCATTCACAACTGAAGAGCTGAGGTCCAGAGATTCAAATACGAAACCAACACTGCAGAGTTTCCTGGCTGCTGGCGGTGCCATGGCTCGAACCCTCAGGCCCTCTGATTCTGTGTCTAGAGTTGTTTTTGCTTTTCGTTCTGGAAGGGACAGGACAGAGGAGACGGTGCTCCTTTTTAGAGAGGCTGATCACCCGTGGGGCTCTGTCAATTCCTCCCAACATTTGCATCCAGATTGCCAAAGCTGGTGGGAAATGCTGGGCAGCCTCGGAGGAGAGCAACTGTCCCCAGGTCAGGTTGATTCAGGCTGGGAGTTACATTACCGCTTTTCAGGCTGGATGGTGCACTGGCCCTGCCCCAGGACTAGGCTTGGGGGAGGCCCTCAGCCAGCAGAGCCAGGGGCTGTTGGTGGAAGGGATACCCACCACATCTCAGCTCAAAATCAGGGAGAAGGCTTGCTCGACAAAGCCCCCTGGTCTCCAAGGCAGGGGCTTCTCAGCACAACCCTGAGTAGGAACGTTAATGAGAAAAAGAACTACAGTAATCACAGTAGCTCCTGATAGCATGCTCCATTTATGCCAAGCTAAGCAGTCTACCTACGTGAGTTCATTGACTTGCCCTTCGGGGTGCTGAGGTTGGTCCTGTTACTACCCCCATTTTACAGATGGGACAACTGAGCTCGGGTTCACTGCTCTGCCTGCGGTCACATTGTGGGTGGTGAGCTGATTCTCCAGGCAGTCAGAGCACAGAGTCTGTTAACTCTTGCACTGTAGCTCTCCATCACTCCGAGAAGGAGGTGTGAATCCCTTACGCCTCTCGTGACCCTGCAGAGTCATTTGTCCCTGTCTGCTGCTCCCCCCCGCCCTCCACCCCTTTCTCAGCGCCAGGCAGGCTGTTTGGTTCCTGGAAAGCGCCAGAGTTGCTGGCTTCTCCCGCTTCTAGGCTTTTGTACTGCCTGCACCGTAGGCCGCCAACACTCTTCCTCCACCTTCCTGCACATCCAACCATCGACTTCGGCAGTCTCTACAAGGATGGCTCAGGTGGGGACCCGCCCCTCAGGCATTTCTCCAAGGCAGGTGCCCAGCTGGAACCGTTCGGGCTGGTTTTGCCTGGGTCAGCAGGTCAACCCCATAAAAGATTGGGCTCGACTCACCAGGTGTTCATGGAGCACCTGCAGTGAGCCCGGGAAAACTGAAATTCACCAGCTTTTCATAAATATGTTTTCCTCCCCGAAGTTGTCCCCAGATCGGTGGCCGCTGATGCTGTACACCTGCTCGACCCTCAGATCAGATAGTTTGGGATTTGGTACCAAAGTATAGACATCTGTGCTTACTCGAATGGTCCTTGGGCATCTCCAGAGACCCAGATGTTCTGACAAGTGATTAGTTTGAGAACTATCGACTCTCCCTGGTTCTCATTTCCGGACTTCGGATTCCACCTGTCGAAGAAGGTAGCCAGTAGATCAGTCGAATCAATGGCCTGCCCACCTCCCCTGCTTACAAATGTAGGCTTTGGAGTCAGGCAGAGCAGGGTTGAATTCCATGTACTTCCAAGCTGTGTGACTTGGGGCGAGTTGCTCCCCTTTTCTGGGCATTGGGTTTTCATGCTCATTCTGTGAAACGGGATGAGAATACTACTTCCCCTGGGGTACCTGGGTGGCTCAGTCGGTGAAGTGTCTGACTCTTGGTTTCCTCTCAGGTCATGGTGTCATGTGCATGTGATCGAGCCCTGCGTGGAGCCCCATGAGCTCCATGGGGAGTCTGCTTCTCTCCCTCCCTCCTCTGCCCCTCCCCTCCCCTCTCTCCAAAATAAATAAATTCATCTTAAAAAAAAAAAAGAATACTACTTCCCCTGCAGGACTTCTGTGAGGAGTAAACAAGAACCTGAACACAGGACAGTCGCTGCGATGGAAGGCGTTGCTGTGTTACCTATCAGCATGAGGTGCTTTAGCATTTGTGGTTAGGGAGTTAGGGCTGAAGTTAAGAGTTAGGTGAAGGTTGAAATTCTCTTGCTCTCCCTGGGTACTTTTCCTTCTGGGGTGAGGAAGCAGGACCTCTCACCTGCCTAGTGCCCTCAGCCCAATCACAGGGGAAGACGAGATTCTTGAATTAATCCCTTCCTCCCCTGTGAGCTGCACTATCACGTGTCTTCTTCAGATGCAAAGAATATTAAAGAGAACAATGAGTATCCTTCACAGTAGAACACTGCTAATTGCTGCTTCTGGTTAAGTAACTTTGTCAGAGCCCCCATCTTCATCCAGTGGAGTTATTAATTCACCATGTAGCATGGTGCCAAGAGCAAACTCCTCAGGGAGTGGCCCTGACGCCTGACCGGTGGCACACGGGTGCCCGTTACCCAAATGTGAGTCCATGGTATGCATTTGTGGAGGAGAACGCTCAGCAGAATCCACACTGTCGGTCATCTGCCTTGTTCTTTGCATTTCGCTGCACCAAGAAGGGGAAGGTTGTGTTCAGTGACTACGCAGGTCTTGGCTGGTCCTTCTCCTAATCCTCTGAGGTGTGTGGGGCTTTGTCCTTTCCCTTCATTTTCTAGATGGGGAAACTCAGGCTCATGGAGGGAATGTGATGTGTCCGAGATGACACTATGTGGGGTGGTGAGGGTGTCATTGCGGTGACTCAGCCTACCCTGGGCTCGCAGCGCGGCCACTCATGGCACTTCCTGGGATGAATCACTCCAGGCATTGTACTCTGTGTCCTGCATGGGTGATCACCTTGGACTCCTGACAGCCCTGTCTCATTAGGGACGTCCTTACCCTACATTGCAGATAGCGACCTGAGGCTCAGAGAGGGTATTGCACAAGGCTAACCCTGCTTGTAGGGGCAGAACGGATAGGTAAACCCAGTTTAACTTCCAGGGCACCACACGAGGCGCTCAAGGATGGTAGATTTTTGCTGTGAATGGTGCCTTGGTATAGAAGGAGCACTGGCCTGAAACTGAGACCTTAGCGCTGGTCATGGCTATGTTGCTCATTTCATGTGGGACCTCTGGCCTCTGCTCATTTAAAAATAAGGATGCTGGCCTCGCTGATCCCCAAGTGTCCCCTCCTAGGCTGCAGGTTGGAGCAGGTGGATTTTTGGGAAACACAGTGGCCTGTGATACCCCCATTCCTACTGGCTGGAGTGCAGGTTAAGGTATCCACTAGCCATCTTGGAATGCTCGCGTGGCTAGCTCCTATCACCTTCATTATCTCTGAATTAGCAAAAGGCCCTTGCGCCATCCACCTGCCAGCTGAAGGGTTCTTGGCTGCCCACCCTTCGCCCTGACATTCTGCTTCTCTTTCCATCACGCCTCACTTGGCCAAATCCCAGCAAAGTGTCTGACGGGTAAACACATAGGAACAGAAGACACTTGTGATTAGGGGAGCATGTTCTAGAGACAGATTTGGGCAAGAGGGTGATTGTATAAGCGGTGAAGTAGACCTAAGTACAGGAATGTGGCAAGCTAGTGGGGGAGGTGGCCTTATGGGCTGGCCCTTAAGTAGCCGAGCTTGAGGTCAGGGGAGGGTTGAACACGGACCTTCACGAGTGGCTTATATTTGCGGGTGATGAATAAGAACATGGCTGACTTGGGTGAAAATTTGCCCCCGTTGGAGCACCAGCTCATCCAGACTCCTCCCCCCATGGCCCGATGCATGACACCAGCCTCCTGCTGAAAGGTGACACCCTGCAGGCTGGGTTCCCCTAGTCACCTTGTGGGCGCCTGTCAGATCCACATGACAACGAGCTGGTGGACGTGGGCACAGCAATGGTAAGTGGCAGCACACACCTATGAGTTCATCTTGGTGGGAGGAAAAATCCGAGTGTGACATGGGATTGCTGGTCGAACACTGACATTTTGCCCCCCTCGGTCCCTCGCAGCCCCGGCCGGGTCTGGGTGTGTGTTGCCGCGGTAGGGAGCTGCTGGAAAGCAAATCATGACCCCCACTGGCCCCCTCCGGTCTCCATTTGGTCCCTGCGCCGCACTTGTTGGTACCAAGTGGTTTCCTGCATTCATGATAACCAGAGCCACGATTGTTCTGACACCTGGTAGCTATTGCTTGGGTTTGGTTGGCAAGAAACAAAAATAGCTTTGGCTGAGCTCGGTTTTCAGGTCAGCTGGATTATTTCAGTGAAGGGCAGCAGCTTGGCATGGCATGGTCCACAGAGCTTCGCTGGGAGGACTCCTCTGGCCTTTACTGCTCATAGGATCACACCACCTACACAGTGCTCCTCCTGGACCACTGTGCGTGTCTGGTGTTGTTAGTTTACACATCGCTCTGCTGCTCCATCTTCCAGGGACACATCCAGGTGTCTGGTTTTATGATCATATCCATGTGCTCGTTGTAACACCGCCCCTTTTATGGAATTTATTTATATCCACTTTCGGTGGGGGCGGAGCAGTGCTAAAGGTATGGGTGTTGGGGCTGGATTTGAGCAAAGTCAAGGTGCTGAGCTTCTCTGAGCCACAGTTTACTGAACTGTGAAATGGAAGTAAAATAATGACAACAGCTGTAGTAATATCCATCACAGTCGTTCCAAGGATTGGAGGCTGGCAGGCTTTCTACACTCACGATGTGTACCTCCGTGTAAGTGTTCTGTGTCTATAGCACGTATCCCAAGAGCAGATAAATGCAGGTAAATGGGGCAAGAGTGAGTATCCCCATTTTTACAGATGGGGAAACTGAGACCCAGAGTTTGGAAGCTTTCTCAAACAGTTCCCCCTTTTGTTTCCGTATACTCGCTGGGGTAAATTTCTCGTGGGGTGGCCTTTGGATCCCACATCATTACTCTGCAAAAAAAAAGAAAAGAAAAGAAAAGAAAAGAAAGGGGACATAGGTTTTTCTCTTCAGGTAACCCCTGCAAGATCGGTGTAGGGTGTTAGCTCCATGGCCCCTTTCAGAATAAGAGCAGATCTTCAAGGATTTGCTGGGTGGGAAAGGGGAGCCGAGCTGGAGAGAATTGCTGGTCACTCCATTCTTTTTTTTTTTTTTTTAAGATTTTATTTATTTATTTGAGAGAGAGAGAGCAAGCAAGAGTGAGCACAAGCAGGGTGAAGGGCAGAGGGAGAAGCAGACTCCCCACTGAGCAGGGAGCCCGATGTGGGACCCGATCCCCGGACCTGGGGTCATGACCTGATCTGAAGGCAGACGCTCAACCGACTGAGCCACCCAGGTGCCCCAGGTCACTCCATTCATCAGAGGTTCCAATGTAGAGCTTGTCAGCTGCCTGTGCCACCCCTCAGTCGTCTACCTACCATGTGTGTACCCCGCCGGCCTTTCTCGATGGCTCCTATGTTTCCAGGCAGTGACTGACATGCTTTTCTCTTTGGGGTAAGGAGATGCCAGCATTTCAATTTTATACACTCAACTCTTTCTTAGATCCCACAATTTCAAACATGCCCATTTAAGATGTGCCTCAGGTTGGCCGCATGGGTATAAAGTGCCCTGCGTGACCCTCTACTTTGGAGCTGTTGTAGAGACAGGGCCGGACCCCCTGGCATTCCTGATACAGTTTCGAAAATTCCTAAATTCAAAATTCAAAAACCAAAATTCCAGCTTGCCTCCGGCCATCAGGTGTTACTCAGTGTGTGTGTGCACCTGGATTTATCATTCATTCAGTACACGCTTTTGGGGTACCTACCACGTACCCCGTACCAAGCTGAAATGAAATGACAATTGGTCCATGTCTGCAAGGGCCCCCAGATGGGCCGGGGGAGACCAGCGAATGCTGTTTCTCTGCTGTGTTGTCTTCATTGCCACAGTGGAAGGCGATTGACTCTTCTCCGCCGCCACGCCCTCCTGCCTGGGAGGGATCCAGCCCTCTAACCTGTTGGGCTGCCAAGGGAGCCAGAAGCCTTTGCAACATTTTTTGGTGATGCCATCTGCCAATAATTAATTTCCAAATCTGTCCTCAGGAGGCATGTGTGAGCCCACAGTTTCAGGACGTTGACCTTTCTTGCTGACACTTTTTAAACTTTTTGTGAACTTGCTGTGTGCCAGAGATGAGTCCCCAGAAGGACCTCACCTGTCCCCAGGAGGATCTCACAGTAGGGAAGGAGGGAGTAGACCTGGGGGTTTAGACCAGTGGTTGTCGCCCAAGGGCGATTTTGTCCCCTGAGATGTTTGGCAAGGTCTGGAGACATGAGGGAAGGGGTGCTCCTGGCATCTGGTGGGGGGAGGCCAGGGATGCTGCTGAGCACCCTACAAGGCACAGCACGGCCCCCACCACCGAGAATGCTTCTCTCTCTCTCTCTCTCTCCTTTCCTTCCTTCTTTCCTTCCCCTCTTTCTCTGTCCCCCTCTCTCTCTGATTGTAGTCACCCTTGTGGCTGTGAAGTGGTACAATGCAGTTCTGATCTGCATTTCCGTAGTGATGAAGGATACATCTTTCCATGAGCTAGTGGCCATTTGTATGTCTTCTTTGGAGAGATGTCTGTTCAAGTCCTTTCTTCATTGTAAAATCAGGTTGTCTTTTTGTTGTTAAGTTAAGACTTCTGTACATACTCTGGATACTAAACCGTTATCAAATATGTGTTTTAACAAATATTTTCTCCCATTCTGTAAGCTGTCTTTTCACTTTCTTGAGAGTGTCCTTTGATCACAAAAGTGTTTAATTTGAATGAGGCCCACTTTATCTATTTTTTTCTTTATGCTTATGCTTCTGGTGTCACATCTGAGAATCCATTGCCAACTGCAAGGTCACGACAATTTACTCTTATGTTTTCTTTTAAACTTTTTGTGGTTTTAGTTCTTATATTTAGGTTGTTGACTTAACCTTATTTTTTAAAAAAGATTTATTTTATTTATTTATTTATTTATTTATTTATTTATTTGTTTAATTTATTTTAGAGAGAGTGAGAGCATGAACAGGAGGGGCAGAGGGAGAGAGAATCTCAAACAGACTCCATGCTGAGCACAGAGCCCGATGGGAGGCGGGGGGGGCGGGGGGGCACGCGGGGAGGCTCAGTCTCACGACCCTGAGATCATGACCTGAGCCATAATCAAGAGTCAGATGCTTAACCAACTGAGCCACCCAGGCGCCCTGGTTGTTGACTCATTTTGAGTTAGTTTTTGTGTATGGTCTAAGTTAGGAGTCCAACCTCATTCTTTTGCTTGTGGAAATCAGTTGTCCCAGAACCATATGTTGAAGGGACTATTCTTTCCTCTTTGAATCATCTTTTTTTTAAAATTTTTTTAAAGTTTATTTATGTTCTTTAGTAATGTCTATACCCAACATGAGGTTTGAACTCACAACCCTGAGGTTAAGAGTTGCATGCTCTTCTGACTGTCCAAGTTCCCCTCCCTGCCATCGAATGGTCTTGATAGCTTCATCAAAAATCTATTGGCCATAGTTTTATGGGTTTATTTTGGGACTTTTCTTTCTGTTCCATTGGTCTAGATGTGTGTCCTTATGCCAGTACCGCACTATTTTGACTGTAGTTTCACAGTAAGTTTTGAAATTGGGAAGTGTCAGTCCTCCAACTTTGTTCTTTTTTAAGATTGTTTTGGCCATTTAGGTTCCCTTGCAGTTCTATATCTGTATCTTGCTTCAGGTAGTGGGGCCACCTTAACAATACAAAGTCTTCCAATCCATGAGCATGGGATGGCTTGCATTTATTTAGGTCTTCTTTAATTTCTTTTTTTTTTTTAAGATTTTATTTATTTATTTGAGAGAGAGAGAATGAGAGATAGAGAGCACGAGAGGGAAGAGGGTCAGAGGGAGAACCAGACTCCCCGCTGAGCAGGGAGCCCGATGCGGGACTCGATCCCGGGACTCCAGGATCATGACCTGAGCCGAAGGCAGTCGCTTAACCAACTGAGCCACCCAGGTGCCCGGTCTTCTTTAATTTCTTTCAGCAATGTTTTGTGCACCAACATTGTGCAGGTCTTTCACCTCCTTGGTTAAATTTATTCCTAGATATTTTATTTTTTTTGGATGCTATTGTAAATGGAATTGTTTTCTTTTTTTTAAGATTTTATTTATTTGAGAGAGAGAGCATGCGAGTGCACAAACGGGGGAGAGGGAGAGGGAGAAGCAGGCTCCCAGCTGAGCAGGGAACCCAATGGGGGGCTCGATCCCAGGACCCTGGTATCACGACCTGAGCCAAAGGCAGATGCTTAACTGACTGAGCCACCCAGGTGCCCCTGGAATTGTTTTCTTAATTTTCTTTTCAGATTGTTCATTGTTGGTACATAGAAACACAATGAATTGATCTTGTATCCTACAATTTTGCTTAGCTTGTTTATTACTCCTATTTGGATTTTTTTGTATGTGTGGATTCTTTAGGATTTTCTATAGACAGGTATCTCCCGCTTTTTGAAAGTTCACATTATGCCACTTTGCTTTTGTAAAAGACCTACATTAGATCTACATTAGTGGCTGTTTTTGCTAACCGGAAGAAATCAGAAGAGGATTTTTGCTTTTAGGAGAAAAGGTGAAAAGTGAAAATGGCATTCAGCATTTGTTTTGCAGAGAGCTGTTAAAGAGGCAGCACATACCCTGAGCAGTGGCCGTAGCACCGCCAAGCTCCTTTGGCAAGAACTACACTCAGCATCTCAGCCTCAAGGCACCATAGGTTTGAACTGTGTCTTTGAGCATCTGAGCTTTGTCTTGATTTATTTTGTGCATCCATTAGCAAGATGTGTCCTAAGCTATCCAGAAAAGAGAGGTTATTTTATGGGTCTAGGAATGCTCAAAAATGTTTCCATATAAATTAATGGTAATTTCTTCTTTGCTTTATGCCATTTCAACTTAGGAAAGTTTTCATAAGAACCTCTCTACTTTTGGGTGGCAGGGAAACCTGTATATGATCATGCCGACAATGATTAAAGATGATTTTCTCTCTTTGTTTCCAATTTGAATGGCTTTTATTTCTTTTTCTTGTCTAATTGCTTTGGCTCGGACCTTCAGTACAAAGTTTAATAGCAGTAGTAAAAGTGAGCATCCTTGTTTGCTCCTGATCTTAGGGGAAAAGCTTCCAGTTTTTCACCACAGAATATATGTGAGCTGTAGGTTTTTCATGAATGTGCCTTATTACATTGAAGTTCCTTTCTGTTCCTATTTTTCTGACTTTTTTTTTAATCACGAAAGGGTGTTGTATTTTGCCAAATGCTTTTTTTGGTGTTAATTGAGGTGAGCATGTTGTTTCCCTCTTTGTTCAATGAACGTGGTTTGTTACGTTGATTGACGCTGAACCACCCTTGACTGGCTTTTCTTTAAAAAGAAACTTGATGGCCTTAAAAGACAAACCCTCTTGATCCTAGGTATAACTTGGAAAATACCCTTGACAACATTTCGGCAAATTCTGTTGTACAAAGTCTGCAGGAAGTATTCAGATCATGCAGTTCTGGGAAAACTTGAGAACTTTTCCCCTTAAGAACATAATGTTGAAATTTAAAAAGAAAAAACCTTTTAGATACTAAATTGATATGCTTGAACTTTGCGATCCTGCTTTTTATTTTTTAATACTTCTGTTGTTCTGAAATTTCAGCATGTTCAGTTTGTGTTTTTGTTTGCTTCTTTAAAAATATTTACTTCTGGGGCGCCTGTAGGGCTCAGTCAGTTAAGCATATGCCTTCGGCTCAGGTCATGATCCCGAAATCTGGGGATCGAGCCTTGCATCAGGTCAGTGATGCATCTGCTTCTCCCTCTGCCCCTCCCCCTGCTTGTGCTCTCTCTCTGTCTCTCACATATTCTTAAAAACAATATTTACTTCATTTAAAAAAAAGAGATTTTATTTATTTGACAGAAACATAACGAGAGAGGGAACACGAGCAGGGGGAGTGGGAGAGGGAGAAGGAGGCTTCCTGCTGAGCAGGGAGCCCGATGCAGGGCCCGATCTCAGGACCCTGGGATCATGACCTGAGCCAAAGGCAAACGCTCAATGACTGAGCCACCCAGGAGCCCCAACAATATTTACTTCAAATAGCAATGATCTACTCATTAATAGGACAGAGTTAGTGTGGCAGGAAGAGGCATGGTAAGAAATCTGAATTCATGTATTTGACAAAATTAATTTCAGTCTTTTGTTAAGCTCTCACTTTTTAAAAAAGATGATATTTATTGATTTGAAAAGGGAGAGAGAGAGAACATGAGCAGGGGCAGGGGGAGAGGTGGAGGGTAAGGGAGAAGCAGACTGCCTGCTGAGCAAAGAGCCCAACTTGGGGCTTGATCCCAGGACCTGGAGATCACAACTTGAGCTGAAGTCAGATGCTTAACCATCTGAGCCACCCAGGTGCCCCAAGCTCTCACTTGTTACTGGATACTGTTCTAGACCCTGGAACAGAACAGACTCCCCTTGGCCTTGCTGGGTTTTCATTCTAATTATAAGCATACCCCATGCCAGGTATACTAGTGCTAGGAAGAAGATAAGGCAACGTGCCCTTCCTCCTTCCAGAACCATGATGATGATTCTGACAGTAATAGAGGAATACAATGATGATGATGGTGGCGATGATGAAGATGATGATGACAAAAGCAACAGTCTGTTTATATCTATGAATTGGAATATAGTGCAGGGTCTTTTGTTTCTTTTTCGACTGCAGCTTTATTGAGATATAATTCATATACCATCCAGTTCACTCATGTAAACTACATACTTCAGTACATTCACAGAGTTGTGCAACCATCACTACAATTTTATTTATTTTATTTTATATTTACTTTATTTTATTTTATTTTTTCTATCACTACAGTTTTAGGACATTTTCACCCTCCAAACAGAACCCCTGTACCCTTTAGCTCCATCCCACCAGCCCTAGGCAACCACTAATATTTCTGTGTCTATGAATTTGCCTATTCTGGGATATATGGAATCGTACAGTGTTGTCTTTTAGGACTGGTTTCTTTCACTTGACATAATGTTTTCAAGATTCGTCCATGTTGTAGCAATTCCAGTGATCCATTCCTTTTTTTTTCTTTTTAAGATTTTTTTTTTTATCGGGGCGCCTGGGTGGCTCAGTTGTTAAGCGTCTGCCTTCAGCTCAGGTCATGATCTCAGGATCCTGGGATCGAGCCCCACATCAGGCTCCCTGCTCAACAGAAAGCCTGCTTCTCCCTCTCCCACTCCCTCTGCTTGTGTTCCCTCTCTCGCTGTGTCTGTCAAATAAACAAAATCTTTAAAAAAAAATTTTAAAAAAAGGATTTTTTAAATGTATTCATTTGAGAGAGAAAGCGCGCAAGCAGGGGGAGAGGCAGAGGGAGAGGGAGAAGCAGACCCTCCACTGAGCAGGAAGCCTGACATGGGGCTCCATCCCAGGACCCTAGGATCATGACCTGAGCCAAAGGCAGATGCTTAACCATCTGAGCCACCCAGGTGCCCCTCCATTCCTTTTATTTACAACTGTGTGATATTCCATTGTATGAATAGATCACCTTTTTTTAAAATCCATTTTTCAGTTAATGGACATTTGGATTGTTTCTACTTTCTGGGTTTTATGAGTCAATAACAAGAGTCCTTTAGCAGGCATGATCTGTTTCTCTCTTCCATGCATGTTTCTGATTTTTGGTGAGCATGTGTTCATGTACCCAAATTAGAGGTGAGAAACTGACATCCAGAGGCGTTCAGGAATGTGCCCAGGGCCACAGACAACATGGTGGGCAGGGCTGCTTTGTCCACTGCCTTTCGCCTCTGGTGCTCCCAGCTGAATACACAGAACCCCAGCTGCCGTGAGGCCCTTTAAGAGGAAATAACTCAATTTCGTAGACTCTAAAATGTCTTTCCTTTTTTTTCCTTACAGGTTTTTTGAATGATATTGCTTCTTTTTCTATCTTATTTGATTTTCTCCTGCTTGACCTTTTCCTGGTTAAAAATCTGGGGGAAAATGACGGACTCAAAGCAAGTCACCAAGAGTAAATCAGAAGGGAGCTCTATCCCAAGCCGGGAGCCCTTTCCAGCCTCAGACAGCTCAGGGGAGCCACCCCAGAAAATTGAGGACCGCAGCCCTCTGCCAGAGACTCCTGACCAGGCTGAGCCAGCCTCCCACAAAGGTCCCAAAGATGCCTGTCGGCAAAGAACTTCCAGGCCACCCCCACACCAGAACCCCCCAGGAAATCCCTCTTCCTCAGATAGCACCCCCGCAGTGCTCCAAGCCAATGGGACAGGGACCAAAGGCCTGAAGACCCCAGATACCAATGGCCTGTCATCTTCAGCCAAGCCCCAGGGCCAGCAAGCCAGACCCCTCTCCAAAAAAGACGAAAAGCAGGAGTACATCAAGAGGCAGCTGATGACCAACTTCATCCTGGGATCCTTTGATGACAATTCCTCCGATGAGGACCCTGGCGCTGGCTTGTTCCGAGAGTCTTCCCGGAAGGGCAGCCGGCCCAGCCTGGGGACCCTGTCCCTGGAGGCTGCTCAGACTGTAGGCGAGTTCGAGAACCCAGTCCCTGCTATAAGGTAACTTGACCTAAGTCCTCATAAGTGGGAGGTGCAGAGTTAGGGTGGGGGGCTGCCCCTTCCCCACTCAGTCAAGCCGTCCGCTGATGCCCACGTGTCTTGAGGGTAGTTACGGGAAATGCAGAAACCATAAGCCTTGCCTTCTTCCTTCCTTCCTTTCAAAATTATTTATTGAGCATCTACTGCATGTACAGGGCCGTGTGCCAGGAGACTGCTTTTAGAAGAGCTTGGCCTTGTTGGGGAAGACAGCCTTGTGTGTGACTCATCATAATTTAAGCCGAATGCGTGAAGGCTGACCTGAGCCACCCGGGACAGTGAGGGAGGGACGGTTTCCCTGCCTCCTGAAGAGACATTCATTTATTTGTTCGTTGGTCCTTTCAACGGGTAACTGACAACTGGAATACATGCCTTCCTCTCAGGGTGCCTTCAAAGCAGAAACTCAGATACGTTCGCTGCAAACCAATGCCCATCGGTCCACTATGGGTGGGAGTATGTCCTAGGTGTGCAGTTGGTGGCTTTGTTTTTGTCCTTGTGTTCAAGCTTTGCCACCTCCCTTCCCCAATTACAAACAGAATATAGTAGCTCCGGGTGGAAAACTCGGGAAACAGACAAGCAGGGAAAAGAAAAGAGCCATCAACCATCACTTCGCCAGTCGGAGAGCTCTCTGCCCCCCTTCCAGTGTCTCTTCCCTCCTTCTGGTCCGTTCCCTCCTCTGGGGATAGAACCTCACTGGCTGTTCTTTTCAGCACCTCTTGTACTCTCTCTCCCAAACGTGAAAAGCCTGGACGAGGAGGTGGCTTCATCCATAGGCACCCATGTTCCCAGGGAGCTTAATTTGAACCCTGGTGACTGGAAGTAGAAGGTAGAGAAAAGAGAAAAAGCTAGTGTTCCCCGTCCTGATGATCTTCAGGGGGATGCTAGTTTGAGGTTCTGGAAGGGTTCAAGGAAGGGAAGGCTTCAGGGTCTGGTACAAAGTGTCAGAACCAGAGTTGGTTCAACCTTGGCTCTGCCACCCCCCCACTGTGTGACCTTGGTCATGGCATTCATCTCTCCTGGCCTCAGTTCCTCATCTGGAAAATGCTCAAGGGATTCAGTGGGATAATGTTTGTAAAGTATGCATGGAGTTGGGTACAGAGTAGGTACTTAATAAGCAGTAGATTCCCCTATAGCTCCTTTCCTTGGCTTGTTCTTTGTCCCCCGCCCCCCAGCACCCGCTTCACCCATCACTTTACAGTTTATATCAATTATCCATTGGTCCCTTAGGATAACAGTATAAGGCTGGTGGCGGTGGATCCCCATTTTGCAGATGATAAAACTGGGGCTCAGAGGTGAAGTACGTTTCCCAAGATCACACAGCTGGGAAGGGGCAGAGCCAAGCTTTGGGGCCAGGTCCGCCAGACTGCAGACGTGGGTCCACCATGCTGCGGTGTGGTCCCTCCAGTGATGGCCAACATTCACACTCCTCTGAACTGGTTCTTAACTTCAGTGTGACAGTTTCGACAGGGATTAGGGAAAAGCAGATTAAATGAATTCACCCAAACTGACAAACATCAGAGATTATGTTAGAAGTGGATGTCCATCCCGGAGTTGCTAAGGGGTATCTAAGTAGGAAAGGTGGCGAGATACATTTATCACAACAGCCCCAGCAGGAAGCAAGATGGATATGTTGCTACTTTCAAGGAGCGCCCCAGCAGGGAGATGGGCAAAGTACAAATAAACAGATAAACCGATAAGATCATCTCTCAGTGTGTCCAATGCCAGGAGGAAGGCAAGGTACAGGAGACAGAGTACCTGAGGGGATCTATTTTAGAATGAGGTGGTCAGGTCAGTGGAGAGCTCTTGGAAGAGGCAACTTTCAAATTAGACTTGAGCAGGCCAACAGAACTTTCTGCCATGAGGGAATGTTCTAGAATGGAATGTTCTAGAACTGTGCTGTCCAATATGGTAGCCGTTAGTCACATGTGACTATGGAGATTGACATGTGGCTAGTGTGATGGAAGAAGTGGACTTAAAAATTTAATTTTAATTCTTGAAATTTATTTTATTTTTTTTTAAAGATTTTATTTATTCATTCATAGAGCGAAAGAGAGAGAGAGGCAGAGGGAGAAGCAGGCTCCCAAGGAGCAGGGAGCCCAATGCGGGACTCGATCCCAGGACTCTGGGATCACGACCTGAGCCAAAGGCAGACGCTTAACCATCTGAGCCACCCAGGCGCCCTAATTCCTTGAAATTTAAATGGTGTCATGGGGCTGCTGGCTATTACAACAGCCCAGCTTCAGCCCTAATGGATAAGAAGTCAACCATGTGAATTCTTTCTTTTTTTTTTTTTTTTAAAGAATTTATTTATTTATTTGACAGAGAGAGAAAGCCTGAGAGGGAACACAAGCAGGGAGAGAGGGAGAGGGAGAAGCAGGCTTCCCGTGGAGCAAGGAGCCTGATGTGGGACTCGATCCCAGGACCCTGGGATCATGACCTGAGCCGAAGGCAGACGCTTAATGACTGAGCTACCCAGGCGCCCTATGTGAATTATTTCTACCAATGCTAATTAAAAACTTATCAAGACGGTAGGCCCAAATAGCAACATTATTACTAGTATTATTTTCTCCCGAGTTTTGGATTCCTAGAAGGTTGTGAGGATCAAACGAACTAACGTGTCTAAGGTATTAAGCAAGAGAATGAAGCACTCAATAAATGGTAGGTTAAAATATGGAGCTGGGGCAAGTCTCCCCACTGTCTCCCACTGTTTCCCCACTACTCACTGTCTTCCACCTCCATTTTTAGGGGTTTTTGCTGGTTTGTGCTTAAACCACAGCTTTTTTGAGCTCGTCAATTTATGAAGGCAAAAGATATTTAACTAAGGGCCTGGTCTTTGCATGACAGTGTGCCTAAATAGTAAAAGAGTTTTCTGCCTTTGTATCTTCATGACATAGAAACTTAGCACTGTAGGTAAATCTTTTATCAGGACTGGGGGGAGGGGGGCAGAGGGATGTTGGTTTTTTATAAACTGTGGGGTAGTGGGAGATGCAAAGGGCCACACAGGGCACAAGGAGGACCAGTGTGCTGTGTGACCTTGGGTGGGTCCCTTACCCTCTCTGAACCTCTGCCTCCTCATCTACAGCATGAGGAGGCTGGACCAGCCCCCTGAAGTGTGACCCCTGGTCGCCAATCTCATTGGGCATATGGTTATTTTGCCCCCAATCTGTGTGCTTTCCAGAGTGTGGAATTTAGGATTTTGGCACCCAGGACAGCTCAGGTAGTTCTGCTGGTGCCTCCCGAGATACTGGCATTTCTGTGAGGAACATTTCCATCTCCAGTAAGGTCCCCAAATGAGGGGCCTCTGCTGGAGGAGACCAGCGTGGGTTCATTGTTCCTAATGACCTGGAATGAGAATCCCATGGGGCGGTATCTTCACTTAGACACTTAGACACTTGTCCTGGTGCTGCTGTCTCTGGTGGTTGGTTGGATGAAAACAATGACATCATAACCTGTGTGTTCCAGCCTGTTGGAAACAATGATATCAGAATGAAGCCGAGTGTTCCATCATCCTCTTGTAGGGGTTTTTGACTTGGTATTTTGGCATCTTTGGGACCCTTAATAGCCTGGTGTTTGGCAGCCCCCCATTGACCCATTTGCTCACATCCGTTGGTAGCGTCTTGGCTCAACTCTGGAGAAATGTTCAGGGGGACCTCCCAAACCCCCCCAAACCCTCCAGAGTGTTGCTTTGTGGAGGGCCACTGCTGGGCTTTTTCCCTTGTACAGGGTGGAAATGCCCAGGCCACTTTGAGATGTGGGCAGGTGGCTTGCAACCAGCTGGAGGATTGAGGAAATGAAGCCTGACATAGAAGGCCAAGGTGGTGATAAAGAGTCCCTGTTAGAATCCAGGAATCTCCCTGTATTATTATTATTATTTTTTTTTTTTTCTGATCAGCTGCTAAATGCTCTGCACTCTCAGGTACATCCCCTAACCTTTTGAGGCTCAGTTTCTGCAATATGGAGGCAGGGAGTAGGGGTTTGAGCTAGTTCTTGCAGTTCTTCCCATTTCGCAGACAGAGAACTAAGACCTGGGGAGTTTATTCCAGGGGTTTATACTAACGTGGAAGCCACAGCAGAGAAGTGGCATAGATATATCCGTGGATCCTCCCTGCTGCTGGCAGTTTCTCCAGAGAGCCGCTTGGCCTCTGTGTCACCTCGAAGGTCTCCGTGTGGTCCATGCTGGCCTCTTCCTGCCAGGCCACCAGCTAGGCAGCTGGATAGAAAAGGTGCCTGTTTACTTTTGTGGCTTGGGGGGAGCTCTTTTTGAATGATCTTCAAAGGGGCCTTTGTCTTCCCCCTGTGCCCTCATGTTTCCAGAATCCTTACACTTGCATCCCCATTCTGGGCCTTTGTGCTTGCTGTTCCCTCTGAACTGAAATGGTCACTTTCCCCCTCATGCCCTTAACCCCCCCCCTCAGGGCCTGTTTCAAGGTGTGTGACCTGTGTAGTCAGCTCTGCTGTCACCCTCTTGAAATTCTCAACTTTTGAACAAGGGCCTCCACATTTTCATGTTGTACTGTGCCCCATACATTCTGTAGTCCATCCTGCCTCCGCATCAAAGTCACCTCCTCTGAAGGGCCTTCCCTGTCCCTCTGCCATTTTTATTTTTTATTTATTTTTATTATATTTTAAAGATTTTATTTATTTGAGAGAGAGAGAGAGCATGAGTAGGGGGGAGAGGCAGAGAGGGAGGGAGAAGCAGACTCCCCACTAAGAAGGGAGCCTGATGCGGGGCTCAGTACCAGGACCCTGAGATCATGACGTAAGCCAAAGGCAGACATTTAACTAACTGGACCACCCAGGTGCCCCCCTCTGCCATCTTTAAAGTATTCCCCATATGGCTCTGTTTCTTGATTGATTGCTCTGGTGTGTTTTCACAATACTTAATCACTCCTGGAGATTGTGTCTTTAATTTCCTTATGTGTTGACTTGGTTGTTACCTATCTCCTACACTGGCTGGCAAACTCCATGAAAATGGGGCCATATGGGTTTCTGCTTTTCCCCACTGCCTAACCTAATGTGGGTTCATGGTAGACTCTGAATAAATAAATGCATGAAGCAGTGATCAACCCATACTTGCCAAAGACAGAACTCTGCATTCCTGGGGCATGCAAAACACTTTATGAATGAATCTGGGAATGAACGAATGGATGCATGGATGGCTGGATGAATGAATGAATGGATGCACCGATGGATAAATGAATGGATGGATGGATGAATGCACAAATGAATGGATGGATGGATGGATAGATGGATGGGTAGGTGGATAGATGAGTAGGTGGATGGATGAATGGATGAATGGATGGATAATGAATGAATAAATGCACAAATGAATGGATGGACGAATGAATGAATGGGTGAATGGATGGATGGATGGACGGATGAATAGGCATTTTATTGTTGCTCTTTGGCAGCAATAGCATTTTTGTTTTCATAAAACTGTTTCTGCATAAATCTTGTAACTTTGTAGATTAGTTCTTTGGTTAAACCCCAATTTTTCTTCTGCATTTTATATGGTTGTACAATCTCCCTATTCCCTTCCATCTTCCCAGCTGGTGAGGGCGGGCTACAATTATGGGCCCAATGACTTTGTGCTGTCTGTTCAAGTCGCCTTCTTTTCCCTTCCCTTTTGGGTTCATCTCAGGCCAGGGGTTGGGATTGGCTCTTCCTTGGACTTGGAAATAGTCCCCAAGGTTTGGAATTCCCATGCAAACCCTTAGAAACAAATCTGGTGAGAACATTACATGTGACAGAATAGTTGCTCACATATTGTGCAATGAAGTTTACGGGGTCATCCCACTTTGGTCAACAAGGGGCAATGTGGTTGGTGCACAATGGGTCTGGGGTAAGGTACCGGTTCAGAGCCGTGTCTTACTAGTTAACTAGGTAACAACCCTAATAGTTCTACCCTGTGGGGTGCATGTTTGGACTGAATGGGATGGGACAGGTTTGGGATAGCTCAACTGCAGTCCTGAAATTTAAAGTTATGACCCAGAAGCTCGTAAGTTGGCCATGAACTCATTTAGAAGAAAAATCCACCTTGAATAGATGTGAAGTTGTCTGTAGTCTTTGTTTATCCTGTTTTGTGTGAATATTCATGCCTTCTGCTGCGGAAATAGTAACATGAAAATGTAAAACATAAAGCTTTATCATCCCCCGCCAAAAGTTCTCAAATTCCAAAGCATACTAAGTCCTGGGAGTTTCGAGTTTCAGATAAGGGATTGTGGATAATGTAATGTGCTTACAATGTTCCCTGTCAGTTAGAAAGCACAGATAATGCTTGTGCTTAATAAATGTGTGTGTGTGTGTCTGGAAAGTCTATAAGGAATGTGTCAAAATAGTTAGCAATCATTGTCTTTATATGGTGCAATTATAAGTCATTTAAATTTTCTTCTGCATTTTCTAACTTTCTGCTGTAAATATTGTTTTTTTTAAAGATTTTATTTATTTATTTGAGAGAGAGAGAATGAGAGATAGAGAGCATGAGAGGGAAGAGGGTCAGAGGGAGAAGCAGACTCCCTGCCGAGCAGGGAGCCCGATGCGGGACTTGATCCTGGGACTCCAGGATCATGACCTGAGCTGAAGGCAGTCGCTCAACCAACTGAGCCACCCAGGCGCCCTGCTGTAAATATTGTTAATAACAAATATTAATAATGTTTACTAATAAAACATTATAAAAAGTATTGGGGAAAAAAGTGAACCAGTCCTCTCACTTCCTGCATAAGAAGCTGACGCCCAGAGAGGTTCGGGGGTCTATCAGGGGTCTCCCAGCAGGATGATCATAGGCCCTGAGAGCCATTGGAACCCAGACCCTCCGCAGGTGCGGGTCAGAAACTGGTCTGCAAACTCCCACTGTTGACGCCTAACTTGGGCTCCAGGAAAGATGTTTCCACCCTCCTCCTAACCTGTTTTTAGCATTAGTGAGAAGAGTCAGGAGGCAGGGCAGCCATTAAGCTGTGTGACCTTGGGGATGTCACCTACCCTGTCGGGGCTGGACTGGGATGCTCTGAGGTCCTTTGCTTTTGTTTCTTCATGTATGGAGAGGTACATGGTGGGGGAGAGGGCTGTGGTAAAGTTTGTTAATTTAGAACCATTTTCTCCTTGGCCGGTTACTGTGGATGGTCTGGGTACCAGGTAAGCCTAAGGACGGAGTCAGAGATGAAACGGTCACGTGGAGAAGCCAAGGTTTGTCCCATCCCTTCATCGGCTTGGAAGCATTTATCGCAGCCCTGCTGGGTGCCAGGCTCTGTGACAGCACTATGGATGCACAGACAGTGGGATCTGCCTCCTGCCCTAGGAGAGGCCAGCGGAGGGGCCTACGAGGCCACATGCCCGGAGCGTTTCCCATCGAGGGGGAGAGAGTGGCCGGCTGCAACCTGGCACCCTGACCCCTCCATTCGGCTGTCAGGTGGCCTGGGCCGAGCTCTTCCCTTTCTGTGCTTCAGCATCCTCCAGAACGAGGTCACAGTGGTCCCTACCTCACAGGGCTGGTGTCAGGCTTACTTGAGTGACCAGGAGCCCGGCACTTAAAGCCGTGCCACTGCGCGATCTTCATCATTCGATGCAAAGCACGGTGTCATACCCGGGACCCGCAGTCGAGACAGATCTGGCTTCCCACCGCAGACCAGCCCCACGGACCTCTCTCGTCTGCAATTTCCTTCTCTGTCGAAACGAGATAATGCTGGTGTCCACCTCACAAGCATGCTGAGATCACGTGAGAAGGAGTGGCAGGTGTGGACGACCCAGGGGCTGCCTTGGGTGCTAGCGCTGGAATGGGCAACTTCCAGAGTTCTCCCCTGTGGTCATGGATCTTCCCAAGCCCCGCCAGGCATACAACTTTAAGGTATAGCAACCTGTGTCCACAGAGGAGGAAGAGGAGGGAAGCAGGTGAAGTGTCCCTGACAAAGGGATGAAATACAAAGCAGCATGCAGGGCCTGGGGCTTTCCCCTGCTGCCTCCCCTCTGCTGCTCGCTTCCATGCCAAGAGTGTTGAGTTTAAGAGAGGTTTCCCAAGGCAGACCTCAGATCCCGGGGAGGTGCAGTGAGGGAACAGTGGGCGAGCAAGCTGACACCTGGGACCTCGCTGCACCCTTCTGTCCCAAGTAGCATCCCGGGGCGGCTTCCAGTGGGCATCCCCCAGGTCCTTCCTGCTCATCATCACCCTCTGCACCTCTTCCCTGCCCCGAGTAGCCAGCCGGTCAGAAAACTTTAAATTGCCTATACTTTTTTTTTTTTGACCCTCAATGAAATCCCATGGGTCTTTTGATCATGTTTTAATTTATTCATTCCTTTATTGATTTAGGAAGGGGCTGGCAGAAACCCCATTTCCAAAACTTTTTAGCTCCTAAGGTGTTTTCTGGGAGCTTCGGGGAAAGGGGGGGGTCCCTGTTTTTGCATTGTTTCATTTATGGACTGGATATTGAGGTTTGGAAGAGGTTAGCTATTCATACAGGGTATAGAGCGCCTGAACATCCCTTTCTCTCTCTCAAATATCTGTATCCTGCTTTAGAAAAATCTGTCACTTTTGCTCTATGCCTGATGTAACATTGCCCCCATCACATATCGAAAGGGATTATTTTATTTTTCTTTGAATGAATGCACATTATATGTGGATGATGCCACAGAAAAGTGGAGAGAAGGCGTTTGCTCACGATCACCTAGAGCATGGGGACAGGCACGAGGCCACTCACTGCTCAGGCCTTTCCTCTGTGTGGCTAGCCACTTGCAAGTGCACTCTCTTGTTGTGTGTTTTGCCACTGACCTGGGTTTTCCTTCTGCAGTACCAACAAGTTAAATTTAGCCTCTGAGGAGTCTGAGCAGAAGGGCTTATAGCACGAGAGCGCATCTGCAGCCAAGTTCGGAGCGTGTCATTGAAATCACAGTGACGGCTGTTTAAAGGAGATGTTTATTTAAAGGCAGTGTTGTGCGTAGGCATGGACATTATTCTTTCCTTCCTATCTTCTATACCTTATAATGCAGGCAGAGAAAAATCCAAGTCACGATCACTCTGATGACATGCAAAGCGCAGACATCGAAGTGAAATGCCTTTCTTGAGAAGCTCCCGTGTAAAAGTGAGGTGTGTTAGGATGTCTCCAAGGCTGGATTAGTGAAGAAGTTCTCTCCCATTTGATCCTAACTGATTGGGGGTAGGGTAGGGGTGTTTTCAAATATTTTCATTTCCTGATTTTAATTGTTTTCCCTATTTTGAGATGATTATATTTAAATTTGGGTCATTTCAAGCATGAATTTTGGGGGGGTTTAGTTTGGAACTTTAGAAAGTAAATCAGGCTACAGTCGGTGGGTTTTTTTGGAGGGAGTGAAGACAAGGCCATGAAGAACCTTCTAGAAATTCTGAAGAACTGAGAATTTTGTTCACCTGTTTTATTTTTTAATCCTTTTGCTGAGAAAGTTCCCAAATGGTTAGAGCACAGCTAACTGGTGCCCTCAGGCAGCGCTGCTTATACAATTCCTAGGGGAGGAATTCACATTGTGGCCACACCGACGGCACCTCCTGGAGGCGTGGCCCTAGCTGTGCCTTTCTATGGGGATTCATTCGCAAACATTTACATTATTTTTTGGATTTTGTTTGCTGTGAACATAGGCTGCATTTATTATTATGCAGTGTTTCCTAGGCAGTGTTTTCGATCCTTTTCATTTATTATAACTCCTTGCAGAAGCATTCATTCATTCGAACTGGAATCGGTTTGCCTGGGTTCAAAGCTCAGCTCCGTCACCCTTGGGAAACATCCATCTCTGGGGGCACATTTCCTTATCAGCATTACGGAAACAAAAACAAAAGGATGGCTATGAAAGAAGACAAGGGCACAAAAGAGCACTCGGTGTGTGTTAGTCTTAGCAGAAAGCAGCTTATTACTAGCTGCCACCATACATCACCGAGGACTCTATTCCTTATGCTGTCCCTTTCACTCCCGTGACTTATTCATTCCATAACTGGAAGCCAGAAAGAAACCTATTTAGGGTCACAGGGCAGCTGGGGTCTTTCCTATCTCGAAAGAGCTCCTTTTACCGGGTAACCGAGGTGATCCGAAGTGTGTGTTAGGATCTCACTCTGGGGGCGGAAGGGCCTGGAGCAAACATGTCCCCGGGAATAGAGGTGAAAGAATAAGCAAAAACAGGAACTTGGAAGCCAGAAGTTGACTTGCCTTGGGGGGCTTTTACCAGGCACTCTGGTGACATCTGACTCATATTTTAAATAAACCCTATTTTCCACCACTTCCCTATTGTGTGTATTCAAGCACATTAAATGCTTGTGAGTTTTTCCCAGCTGCCAGGATGTAGGGCGGGGGTTGCCATCCTGGAACCCTTCTACTCCAGTCAGGGGAGCTGGGGAGGAAAGTGGCCAAGAGGGCTTTTTTTAAGTCTCTGGCCGCTGTCGCCTGGAGCCCAAGGTCAGCGGCGGCTCCGTGATTGGCCGGTCCGGGGGGCGGGACCTGGTTCTGTCGGGGACAGGAGGCGGGGCCCGGTGAGGAGGCCGGGCCTTGTGCAGGGGGCGGGACCCTTCTGGGAGGTGGGGTTCGCTTGGGGGCGGGGCCTGGGCGGGCGCGTCCGCCCGGGACACTTGCGCGCAGGACTCTTTTCGGGATGGAGGAAGCGCCCCGCTTGGTCGGGCACCTGCCGGCTGCAGCACCACCCGGCGCGAGCCGCTCTCGGACCCACCTGGCTGCCCTGCTGGGCCCCGGGACCGGGGTCCGCTCTGGAGGTTAAGGGGTGCATGCTCTGCATCCCGGCGGGAGCCGGCTGGGATTGCCCGGCGGGCAGGTCAATATGAGCCCTGCCAAGTGCAAGGTCTGTTTCCCTGATCGCAAAGTGAAGTAAGTAAGCCTGCAATTTTAATGACTGTTATTTTTTGCCAAGTTATGCACCGTGTCCCCCCGCTGCCAGTAAAGACGAGCTCTGTGGCCCCTTAGCGCCACCTCCTCTTCCCCACCCCCACCAAAGAAATGCAGGCTTCAGTTTGGCCACTGGGGAGATGCAGCCCGCGTTGCAACTGACCTTGGTGGTTGAAGGGGAGGCCGGATTGGCCGGATTTGGCCGTGATGTTGATTGGAGGGGCGCTTAGGAACACACAGGTGGATAGGCTGGCGCGGGGCCACGCTTTCCTCCTCTTTCTCCCCTTAGCCTTGATAAAGCCTTCATGGTTGCGGAAGGCAGGCCTTTTTGAAGTGATGAGGAAGCCTGGGCGAATCAAGGGCCACCTGAGCAGGCATCGCATTTAAGGTTGTTTTCTGGACAATGTGTAGGCATTTCTGTGCCCTAGGGCTTCCTGGCCCCACCTGCTTGATTTCTTGTCTTCATTTTATTGCATTAAAAAAAAAAAAACTACCAAAGTAACGTTATGTTTGTTGTTGAAAAGTCAGAAAATTCTAGATAAGCAAAAAAGAGGAACAAAATTCACCCGTAGCCACGTCTCCCCACCCACCCCCGCCCATCCCATGATCTTTTAACAATTGCTGGAGAGTTACCGAGCTCATAAGCCTGTCAGGGAAGTGAGGTCTCTTGGAGCCGGAAGGATGGTTGTTTAGGTCCAAAGATGGGGGGTTCAGAGAGGGCAAGAGATATGCCTAGACAAGCAGCCAGCCCTCCAGGAGGGAGACTGACCTTGCAGTTCCCTGGTCCTTCTGCAAAGGAGAATAACGGGGCCTTCAGGGGGATCTTTCTATTGCTCAGGGTGTGTCTGAGCAAAGGATCTGCAGTTGGGCAGGGGTCCTGGGTTTGGATCACCGTCTTTTCTTGTGCACCAAGTGTTTGGTGGACCATGGTAGTCACGTTTCTTGCACTTGCCGAGCCCGGATCTAACCTCTTTGGCAAAACCCCTCAAGCCCTACAGTGTACCCGAAGCAGGCCATGTTGTCCATAAAGGACATATCCCCGCCCCCCCAATCTGTGAGGCTATTTACACAAAAGTTTAACATATAAATCTTGAATCAGGTTTTATTGTACAGTTCAGTCCCAAAGAAGACTTTTCACAAACCACTTTAACCCGAAAGAATAAACCTGCAGGAATTGTAATTGTCCTATTACAGGTGATTTCACGCCCTGGAAATTCTGCTCAGAACCAAGGCCAGCTGCCAGGTTGAAATGTTGGTTGGTGATCTGTGGGTGGTTCTCACCCCCAACTGCACATTCGAATTCCCAGGAGGGGGAAGGAAGGCGGGCTTTTAAAAAATGTAGGTGCCTGGGTGTGCTCCCTCCGCCTGCAACGATCCCTCCCGCCTCTAACAATCCCTCCTGTCCTAGGGATGCTGATTAATCAGGCCAGGTGGGGCCTGGGCATCAGCATTTTTAAAAGTTCCTCCCTTGCCGGAGCGTAGAGTCAAGCTGAAAAGCACTGCTTAACTCAGAGTTGGCAAACTCTTTTTCGTCCAGGGCCAAATAGCGAATATTTCCGGCTTTGAGACCATATGGTCTCTGTCACCTCTACTCAGCTCGGCCATTTACTGCCCCAGCAGCCACAGAGCATACATAATTGAATGGGTCTCACCGTATTCCAATCACACGTAATTTATGGAAGTTTGAAATTCATGTAATTTCCACGGGTCACAAAATAAGATTCTTTCAACCATTTAAAAATACAAAAGCCATGATTAGCTGGAGATCCAAAAGCAGGCGGCAACCTGGATTTGGGTTTTGGACCCGAGCTTTAACGACGCCTGGTCTAGCCAAGGTGGCCATCCCGGGAAGCGCTAAGGGGGCAGGGGGCCCGAGAAATTTCCAAGGGTCCCCTTTGTCTGGGAGCCCAAAGATGTGTTCAAGGTTAGCAGCCTTGACTAAGCGATGCAGCGTCCTTTCTGCCTTACTTGCTCGGTGATAATCGTGAGGACTTTCCATCCATCAGGGCTCAGCAGCCGCATCCGTGTTTTATAAAAGAGAAGCGGGGGGGGGGGGGGGGAATCGGGGAGGGACGAAAGGGGTGGTTAATGTCAGGGCCACAACCCAATGGCTCCACCCTGGGGCTCTTAATCATGGCTCCCCTGCAGAGAGGCACTTACTGCATGCCAGGCCCAGTGCTGAGCCCTGGATGCACACTCTCTGAGGCAGACGCTCTTAATGTTGTCAATATTGTGATCCTGTGCGGGAAGGGAGGGACACTACGGAAGCATCTTTCCCAAGACTGCACAGGTCATGAGTGGTAAATTCTGCATTCAAAGCCTGGGGGGATGGCTCTAACCTACCAGGGTTTCTGTTGACACTTGGGGCCCTGTATTTCTTTGTGGTGGGGGCTGTCCTGAGCATCCTAGAATATTGAATAGCATCCTCGGCCTCTACCTACTAAATGCCAGTGGCACCCCCCCCCCCCCCCCCCCCCCCGCCGCTTAGTTGTGAACACAAAAAGTGTCTGCAAACATGGGCCTTATGTCTCCTGGGGAGCAAAACTGGCCCCAGCTGAGAGCCCTGCAGTCCACAGATTGCCTCTCAAATGTAGGTGCTTGTTTTTTAAAGTCCAGACAATAGAGATAACTCCCATTTATCTCAACCATCTTTCTGCCTCAAACTTAGCCTCTGGGGGGAGGGGGCGTGGTCAGAGTCGTATTGGAAGCCCAGCGTTGCCACTGGTCAGCTGTGTGATTTGAGGTCTTTGGGCCTCTCTGACCCTCAATTTCCTCGTTGTTGAACAGGGAATGGCGGCCTCCCATGCACGGGGCTGTGGGGATTCAGCGTGAAGCCAGCCCCCCTGTGCCTAATTCACAGTGACCCTCCAGAATGTTTACCCCTTCCCTCCCGGTGTTTCTGCCTGGGCTTGTGCCTGAGAAGCTGACTGGTGTTGGGCTGATAGCTCTGGTGTGTAGCTGATTGCATCTGAAGCCATTTCCAAAGTAACCCTGGACAAGTTAAGTCTCCGCTCGCCTTGGAACAAATGCCGGCCAAAGGTCAGCCTTGGGGAGCCAATGTTGGTTGGCTTCCAGCTTTGTCAAAAACGAATAAAAATAGCCACCAGCCTGGAGACTGGGTCTGAAACTGGGCCATTCCAGCAGCATTGTGTGTTCACCCTCCTAGTTAGTTATGACGGGCTTGTGACCCACCTGAAGGAGGGGCGCTCTCACCAGTTTTGAAATCAAAATGGCAGCTGAGAATGGTTTTTGCAGGCTACAAAATTATGTTTTTCTCCCGGTTGACCTTTCTCTTTGCCGTGCTTTAGGTCATTTTGCTAGGGTTTTAATGTTTGTGTTGGAAGTGGGATGTCTGAGACCATCTGAAGCCAAAAGATCAAGCCAGCCAGTCGGGGAAAGCTGTAGACAGAGTGGGGGAGAGTGGATGGATGGGGAAGAGACCCTGGCCAGAGGAGTGGCTGATGCATTTCCTGGTGAGACTGGGAGATCAGCAGCCCCTGATCCCCTTGGTCTCACTGCACTGAAATGATAATAGGGTTTACTGGTGCCAGAAGCCAACTTTTACTTTCTATGTCTTATTTAACCTTTACGACATAGTGAGGTACGTGTTACTATCCTCATTTTACAGTTGGGGATGCTGAGCACCTTGCCCAGTGGATGCCAGAATGGCCAGGGCTTCCCTATTACATCCCTATTACAAAGTTCATAGCCTTTCTTCTTTATTGAAAGTAATATACCATTGGGGCGCTGGGGTGGCTCAGCTGGTGAAGCGTCTGCTTTTGGCTCAGGTCATGATCCCAGGGTCCTGGGATTGAGCCCTACCCCACGTCGGACTCCCTCTCCCTCTGCATCCCCCCTTGTGCATGCTCTCTCTCTCACTCTCCCTCTCTCTCAAATAAAATCTTTAAAAGAATAACATATCATTGCAGGAAACTTAACAAGTATAGATGAAGAGAAGAAGACAGAAACCACCCATAACTCTACCACCCTGAGATTACATTTTGCTATTTCCCTAGATCAGGGGCCTGCAGGTTAGGGCCTTCCGGCTGCATCGGCCTATTTTTGTAAAGAAATAAAAGACCTTAAAAACAAACGGAGCTACTTGCTGGTTGATGGGCTGAATTATGATAAAAGCACTGTTCCCATTTGCAAGATGATATTGACCTTCCAAAGTACTTTTCTAAGTCTGATCTTGTTTCAGCGATTCAGTCCTAGGACGTCTTAGGAGAAAAGCTGCTCACACTTTGTGGCAGGCAGTGAGGTTCTCTTACGGGCCAGAAATCATTTGCTCATCTGTCTGTTCATTCATTCAGGCTCTCTGGCTAAGCCCAGCTGAATGGAGAAAGTCTTCATTGGAAACACATATCCTCTTGTGGCATGGAAACACATCGTTCATTTCTCTTTTTGTTCCCCTGGCCCTGAACTCCGTGTTTTCCTTTGTGATGGGCAGAGCCTTTGGCAGCTCACACTGGGGAGTAGGGGCAGACGGCAGGTTTGTAGGAGGCTTTCCCATGGGGATCCGTACTAGACACGAAGACTTTGTACAGCAGAAAATGCCCACATCCAACATTTCCTAGTGTCTACTACAGCCCCAGGCCTGCTGACTTGCTCTGTGACCTCTTTGCCTCGCTGGTACTCAGTTTGCCCATCTATAAAATGGAATTTCTCTTTCCTGACTATTTATTTGCTTCCAATTTTGCCGCCTTTTTCTCAGATTAGGTGGTGCCATGTCGGCAGTGTTCCTTATGATCAGTTAGTTCTTCACCAAAGTTTTGGTCCCCTGAACCCGCTCATCCTTGCCCTCAACAACAGCCACTGGACATACCTGTGCGTGGTTAACTGCTAGCCTCATTCTTAAACAGATGGCTCTCAGCTTAATGCCTCATCGCCACCTTAAGAAAGTAGACTGAGGGGTGCTTGGGTGGCACAGTCAGTTGGGCATCCAACTCTTGGTTTTGGCTGGGGTTGTGATCTCAGGGTCATGAGATGCTCCGTGCTCAGCGCAGAGTCTGCTTAAGACTCTCTGTCCTGCTGCCCCACCATGCACTTTCTCTCTCTCAAATAAATAAATCTTGAAAAGAAATGAAAAAAGAGAAAGTGGACTGAATGTGCATGCCTGAGCCTCTTCCTGTCAACATCCCACCAAACGACAGCAAAGAAATGTTTTTTTTAAAAAGAGAAATGGAAACCCATCAAGCCTGGCAGAACAGTTGGGAAGATTAGCCACAGCATTTTAGAGGGCAGAAGCAGATGAACAGCAGTAACTGGCTTAGCAGAACTAAGAGAGCTGAGTCATAAGGCAGTAGCGAGGACAGCTGAGAACCTACCGGATCTGCACTCTGAAAGGTGTGGGGACTGGCAGCATCAGGTCCCTCTGCACTTGAGGGGGGGCAAGAGAGGGTACCAAAATGAGAAGAATTGGGTAAAAGATGCCCAGATCTTCTTGCCTGCTTTGTGTGGCCGGGGGTTGCCCACTTGCACCTCAGCAAAAAGCAGGTGGTTCATTCCCTGGAGAGGGAAAAACAGAGGGTCTTGGGACTGGGGACTGATGGGCCCAGTGGAGGCATATGAGGTCTGTATCCCAAACACAAGGATCAGGGTCTGTGTAGGTGCTGAATTCTGAAACCTGCCCTGCCCCCTCACCCCCAGACCGTCCCACCACTTCCCTCACCACTCCTTCCCCAGCTCCTGTCCATTTGAGTAGTGGACCATTGAAGGAAGAAGACTCTAGTGTACTCGGGGTTCCCTGGTACACAGCGGCCCCCACCACCCCCGATCCTGAGCATCGAGCTCAGCGTCCACCGGCCCCACCTCAGTACCTTCTGTCAGCCCTCCAGTTTTGCTCTTGGTCACAGGGAAGTGACTGAGGCTTGGTTACAGTTTCTAATATGGAAGGCAGGCCCCAAACAATCAAACAGAGGGACACAGGAGACTTGGAAGAAACAGAAACCATGCCAGGAGAAGAGAACTTGAAAAAGCTGCCATTAATACCCTCCTTCAAGCCAGGGAGGGTGTTGCACAGATAGGAACAGGATGCACAAAAAGGAAACTTTGTGAGCCAATAACAAGCCCTTGGGTATTAGAAACACAATGGCAGGTTAGGAGAGAAGGCTGAAGGAATCGCCCAGAAAGTGAAACACAAGGAATAGGAAATAGAAGAGGGGAGAAAGACAGAAACTTGCAGGCCAGTCTAAGAATTTCAACATCCAAATAATAAGACTTCTGGAAAGAATAGAGTACAAAGGAGGCAGGGAAATCATTTGAATGAAATATTTGAAAACAAATCCCAGGATATAAGTTTCCACATTGAAGGAGCCTGAAGATTCACAGCCCCACTGGATGGAAGGAGACACATACCTGAGCACATCCCTGGGAAACTGTAGACTATGGAAGACAGAGACAAGATCCTGTAAGCTTCTGGATGTGAAAAAACAGGTCACCTGTGAAGAATCAAGCTATCAGAACATCTCTGGTTCTAGCGTCCATGGAAGCTATGACACAATGGTGCAAGTCTTCCAAAACTCTGAAGGAGAAGGTTTTCCGTTATAGAATTCCATACACAGCCAAATGATAGGGTCAAACGTGAGATCAGAAGAAAGACGGTTTCAGAACTTGCAAGACTATGAATCATTAGTTCATTCCTACCCCTCATTCCCAAACACCTTTTCTTAGAAAGCTACTGAAGGATGTCTTCCACTGAAGCAAGATAAGAAACCAAAGTAGAGCAACACATGGGAGACAGGAAACAGATCCAACGTAGAATCAAAGGGAATCTCCAAGGTGATAGCGATGAGGTAGCCCAGGGCATCCAGAAGCAGGATAGGCATGTTGAGGGTGCCGTTGTCATGTGCCGTCCCACTGTACCATCTTTTCAACTAAATAGAACTACTGGAGGATGTGTCCCAACAAAACAAGGGAGTCCACCAAGAAAGAGGGAGCCATTTGATCCCCCAAATTAGGGATCAAACCCCGAGGAAAGGCAAAAGGAATCCTAAGGATGTCAGCAAAAGGAATTCTCAGAATGACAGTTGTGTAGGGGGTCTGGAGAAGAGCCATTCAGGATGAGTGTAGAGAGTAGAGGCTTCCAGGAGGGATGTCGCCAGTGAGGAATGATGGAGCTGATCAACTATGTTGTGTACTAGGAGGGTATGAGAAGGAGTGGATGGCATTAGCAGCAGGTGCAAGGAGAGCTACGCAAAGGAAAAAAACCACTGTCTCCAGGAAAAAAAAGAAGAAAGGAAAATCTGGTCTACCCCAGCCCTCATTTGTGAGTAGTCCCAGACTCATGAAATCCCAAATACGGAACCTGTATTGAGAGGAACCTGCATTGAGAGGTTGTGGGACGGGAAGCAGATGGGATGGCCAAGTAAGAGCGCTCATTCTTCATCTCTCAAGATCAAAGATCCGTAGATGGTGTCTCAAATGGTGTCACACAAGAGGGTACACCTAATGGTGACATTGTTTAGAACTACGGAGAGGTGTAAATGCCAGAAAAGTGATTTTCTCTGTTGTGCACTTCTGGAGGGGATGGGGCAAGGAACCACCATTTGGTGGTTTTACATTTTTTAAAGATCTTGTTTAGTTAGAGCGCATGAGGAGAGGGAGGGGGGAGAGAGAAAATCTCAAGCGGACTCCCCAGTGAGCATGGACACCTCCCGCCCCGACCCGGGGCTCGATCTCAACGACCCTGAGATCATGACCTGAGCTGAAATCAAGAGTCAGACACATTTAACCAACTGAGCCACCCAGGCGCTCTGGTTGTTACGCATTTTTTGGTTTTCAGTTATAAAAGTTTTGAGATGCATGTACAGAAAAATGCATGAAAGAGATCAATACTGTTTAATAAGTCTCAGGCATTGGACTGGGTGGACTTTCTCCCTGATCATAAACCCCCCTCCCCCATAGGCCTTTTTGTATTATTTGAGTTTTTAAATTGGGAGCATAGCAAGGGGCGCCTGGGTGGCTCAGTCGTTAAGCGTCTGCCTTCGGCTCAGGTCATGATCCCAGGGTCCTGGGATCAAGCCCCGCATCGGGCTCCCTGCTTGTCGGGAAGCCTGCTTCTCCCTCTACTGGTCCCTCTGCTTGTGTTACCTCTCTCGCTGTGTCTCTCTCTGTCAAATAAATAAAATCTTTAAAAAATAAATAAATAAAATAAATAAATAAATTGGGAGCATAGCAAGTAAAAATTAATTTAAGATTAAAGAGCTCAACGTACAGCTTGGGTCAGGTCAGGGGATCGCTTCTGCTTCATTCCTGCACCAGCCTCTTGAGTCTCCTTGTGAAACGCTTCAAGGTCCCCAGTGAGGACTGCAAAGCAGAAGGGGTTTGATGGGCTCCCGCTTCTCTGTTGATGTTGATTTTGTAGGTGCTGGGCTCCTGACTCTCTCCCCGAGTGGACCAGGCTTCCTGGCTCATCTGGGTCTGTCCTTTCCCCTCTGCAGACCCAGCATGTCGGGACTCCACCTGGTAAAGAGGGGCCGAGAACTGAAGAAGCTGGACCTGCACAGAGACTTTACCGTGGCTTCCCCGGCTGAGTTTGTCACGCGCTTTGGGGGGAATCGGGTCATCGAGAAGGTACAGATGGAGTCCCAGCAGTCGGGGTGGGGTGGGAACCCTCTTCCCAGCTGGAAGTGAGAGAACCTGCTTCAGGTTCATGGTCACGCTGCAGAGAAAGGGCCAGGCCACCCTTCTGTGAGCACTTGCCAAGTGCTACATGCTGGAATTCATCACCTTTCACCCTCCTGACAGCCAGAAGCAATAGGTGCATGACCCCCCCCCCATTTCACGGAAGAGGAGATTGAGGTTTGCAGAGACCCCAAGGTGCCTTCGTGCAAGGGATTGCTTTCTAGGTTATTGAGGGCAGGCATAAAACCCAGCTCTGCCCTTCTGAGGGGAAAGCTGCAACTGTGGGATTAGAACAGCAAGCCAGCCTGCAGTGGCTTTCTCCCCTGGGGGCTCCCAGAGTGTGCTGGAACAAATGGGGCCCAGGGAAACTGGCTGTCCTGGGGCCACCCAAAGCCCTTCCTTTTTGACCAAGCCTTGCTTTGGTAATAAGATTAAGAAAACCAAAGCCCTGCTGTCCCGTCATTGCTGTTCAGGGGGCATTTCTGAAAGGAGAGAACACTGAATCTGAGCCCAGGGCTCTGGGCTCCATCTGCTATGGCCACTCACAGGATATGTCACCTGGGCTCAGTTTCCCCTTCTGTAAAATAGAGGCAGTCACATTCCCATTCTCTAGTGAGACTTGTCCTTCAGGGCTGTCATGAAAATTAGTCAGCAATGGAAGGGCCTTAAAGTTATGTTCTTGCTATGTAAGTCAGAGCTTTGAAGCCATATGCCTTTTTTTTTTTTTTTTTTTTTAAACAGGAACACTAGAGCTTGGTTTTATTTCTTATAGATCGAGCCAGGACATTGGCCAGTCTGAGATCCTTATGTGGAGATGAAGCTCAGAGAGGGAAGGGGTCTGCCTAATGCCACACAGGAAGTTCATGGCACATTAAGAATTGAAACCGGACCTTTTCTGTTGCTTTCAGTTGCTGAGGACAGCCAATATTACTGCCTTTCCTCTCCACCGAGTCCGGGGCCTTTAATCTCCAGAATACAGAGGCAGCCACGGGGTTGGGGGCAGTTCAGAGCACAGATCCGACTGTGCAGGGCTCAGGAGTCACATCTCTGCCACTTACTAGCTGTGTGACCTGGGGCAAGTGCCTGAACTCCTTGAGTTTTAATATCTTTAACCCCTAATAAAGTTAAAAATACAGTCCCTTTCAAGGGTTGAAGTAAGGGTGAAGTGAAGTAATATATTGTACTGTAGCTTGGTATATACTAGGCATTCAAAAATGTTAAGTGACAACAAAGGAATCAAAATCATTCATTCATCCCATCTTCTCCATCCTATCCATCCATCTGTCCATCCAGCCAGCCATCCTCTCGTCCATTCATCCATCCTCCAACCATCCATCCATCCTTCTATCTATCCATCCATCCACCCATCCATTCATCCATCCTTCTGTCCATCCATCCACCCATCTGTCCATCCGTCCATCCACCCACCCACCCACCCACCCACTCACCCATCTGTCCATCCATCTACCCATCCATCCACTTGATCCTCCACCCACCCATCTGTCCACCCATCCATCCACCCACCCACCCACCCCTCCAACCATCCATTCGATCCTCCACCTGACCATTC
>NW_027397103.1:676032-700710 GCF_003265705.2 Callorhinus ursinus | reverse complement strand
CTCCAACCATCCATTCGATCCTCCACCTGACCATTCATCCATCCATCCATCCATCCACTCACCCATTTGATCATCATCTATTCATGCAGCCAGCAGATTTTGAGCACCTCTCTGCCAGGCTGTGTGCTGTAAAAATGCAAAGAGGTACCTGAGGAGGCTCTGCAGCTGTGACATGGACCCCAGGGTAGCATGCAGCTTCCAGCACAGGTAGGTGTGCAGCTCTGGCCCCTTCCTCATTTTCCCCATCCAGGTGCTCATCGCCAACAATGGCATCGCCGCCGTGAAGTGCATGCGCTCCATCCGCAGGTGGGCCTATGAGATGTTCCGCAACGAGCGGGCCATCCGGTTTGTAGTCATGGTGACCCCAGAGGACCTGAAGGCCAATGCAGGTACCTGGGCCTTGACTCCTTCCCCTTCTGCCACCCCCTGTCCTTACCTGCCCTCACCTCTTCCATTATACCCAGGCAAGTCCACCCTGGACCCCAGAGTCCCAGGGTACCCCTCCTGAGCCCACATTTACTTGCCTTTCCTTCTTTAATTAAAAATGCAAATGGTTACTATACAAAGTGGAAATCCCGTCTCTGAGAAATGTCCATGTTTACAGCAGACGGGCCTCTCCTCGTCCAGGTGTTTCCTCTGCAGATGTCTGTATTGTACTTCAGTCATGCATTCTTCTGTTCATTTGTTTTCTATGTCTATTCACATAGGTCATTCTATAAATAACTATTGGACAATTTGCTTTTTTCCCCTGAACAATCGTATCCCCTTACAGACCTTTATCTACATAGTAGCCAAAGAGATTTCTTAAAAACACAGCTCAGGTCCTGTCAACAGCTCTGTAAATGCTTAAGAGGCTGCCGTGCTGTCCCTGGGTTCAGCCCTGCACAGATGCAGCCTCCTTCTAACTCAGAGGACAGATTTGATTGTCAACCCTATTTTACAGATGATGCAGTTGAGGCACAGGGACAGAAATCATTCACCCAGGGTCATACAGCCAGTATGTGGCTCAGGCAGGATTGGAACCCACAGCCTTATCGTGCGGGGGCTCCCATCACGCTCAGACCAAAATTCCAGGTCCTCACTCAGGCCAGTTAAGGTGCCACATGACGTGGCTCTGCCAGCCTCTTGGCCCCATCCAGTGCCCCTGCCCTCCAACCCTGCGTCCCAGCCACGCTGGCCTTGTCGCTTCCTGGGCCAGCTGAGCTCTTTCCTGTCCCAGAACCTTGGAACATGCTGGATCTTCTGCTGACCGTGCTTTTCCCCGAAGCTCCTGGCACAGCAGGACTCCACCCCTCCCTGCCCCAACCTACTAGTCGCGTCCTCCCATGTGGCTTTCCCAGAGGGCCCTGGCGCCGACCCCAGCTTGGTGTTACTGTGTCTATTTTCTTGTTTATCTTTTCTGACAGTAGAGAAAAACTCAGGGACGAGATGGAGCTTGTCTGACTTCTCACTCGGTCGCCTTTGGGACCTCCCCTGCGGCCGATACTCTCGTGTTCCATAAACATCGGAGGCAGGCAGCCTGGAAGGAAATGCCACTCTTGGTTCTCTTTCAGGACCTGCACATAAAGTTCCACACCGTTTCTTCTCAGGATCCCAGAGAATTCCATAGTACAGAGAGACTAAGCCTTGCCTTTGGCTCGAGTCTAGCATTTCACACTTCAAAACACTGCCCAGTGGACATCCCCTTAACGTCACTCTCCGGCTTCACTGATGATTAGGGTCTTTTAGGACGTATTTATTCCTAGAAGTGGAATTTCTAGCCTAAAGGGCATGAGTATTTTAAGATCAAAACATTGTATTGTATTCAGCCTTAAAAAGGAAGGAAATCCTATCACATGGTACAGCATGGAAGGACCCGGAAGACACTATTCTAAGTGCAAGAAACCAGTCACAAAAAGACAAATCCTCTAGGATCCCCCATAGATGAGGTCCCCAGAGTCACGACATTTATAGACACAGAAGGATGATGGTGGCTGGGGGCTGCAGGAGGGGACAAGGGGAGGTGTTGTCTCATGGGTAGAGTTTCAGATTTGCCAGAAGACAAAAGTTCTAGAGATCTGGTTCACAATAGTGTGAATGTGCTAAATGCTATTGAACTGTACCCTGGAAAAATGAGTTAGATGGTAAATTTTATGTTACCTGTTTTTCACCATGATTAAAAACATTGTAGGGGCGCCTGGGTGGCATCTGCCTTCGGCTCAGGTCATGATCCCGGGGTCCTGGGATCGAGCCCCGCATCGGGCTCCCTGCTCAGCGGGAAGCCTGCTTCTCCCTCTCCCATTCCCCCCGCTTTGTGTTCCCTCTCTCGCTGTGTCTCTGTCAAATAAAAAAAGTCTTAAAAAAACCCCCCAAAACAAAAAACATTGTATTGTTTAATGGCAAAACAATATTAAGATAAACTGGAAATAGGGATTAATTGAACACCCTCCTCTCATCCCAACCATTCTGATAGCTTGCTTCCTTCTTTCTTTGTTCCCTTCCAGCCGTTGTCCTGATGCCTCTATATTTTTCCATAGTGGAAGTCATGGGCAGTTGTCTTCACATGATCATCCACACCTTTCCCTTGCGGCCACAGAAACTTCTCAGTTTCTGGACATCCTCCTAACGTCACTCTTCGGCTTCATTGATGACTAGGGTTTTTTAGGATGCATTTATTCCTAGAAGTGGAATTTCTGGCCTTCCTTTCAGTAGCTGTAGGTAGTCATGCCGTCAACTTCAGCCTCCCAGTTTTTCTTTCCTTTTCTCATCTAATTCCAGAGTATATCAAGATGGCAGATCAGTATGTCCCTGTCCCAGGAGGGCCCAACAACAACAATTATGCCAACGTGGAGCTGGTTGTGGACATTGCCAAGAGAATCCCCGTGCAGGTAAGTCGGATGGGGTGCCCAGTCTGCCCACTGGGGGGATGATGCTCTGAGCTGTGGAGCAACTCACTCCTGCAGTTTGGAAGGGCCAGAGGCTCCAGGTCCTGCAAGACTCTGAAATCCAGGGCTGATGCGACGCCGCGAAGAGCTTTCGGTGTGTGATGGGAGGGGCATTCTCGAAGGAACTTCCTCATTCCCACCTCTCTATGTTTACAGGCGGTGTGGGCTGGCTGGGGCCATGCTTCTGAAAACCCCAAACTGCCGGAGCTCCTGTGCAAGCATGAGATTGCTTTCTTAGGTAGAGTGAGTGTCGCCGTCTGATACGGGGGAATCAGGGCATTGACGGGACACTCTGTCAGGTCACGTTCTCTTTCCAGTGTAGCCCTGCAAGGTGGAGGTCAGTTTGATAGCCCCACCTCTCACCCTTTCATGGTCAGGAGCAAGCCGGTCCGGGGTGGGAGGGGCGGTTGGCCAGCCCAGGGACATGGGAACTGTTGCCATGGGTCCCACGGGAGAAGGATGCGGGACAAGCAGAACCCTCTGCTCGTGCTCGTGCTGGCACTGAGATACCAGCCACGTTCAGATTTCTGTCTGGGTTTGGAGGTCACATTTCTGATAAGCCCACGCCTTTCTTGGGCTATTCTCCGGGCTTTGGAATGCCCTAGCATTTTGGGACCAGAGTCCCTCAGCTCTATGACTTAGGAGGTAAAAATGATACTTATTGTCTATGGGGTCTGTTTTAGGGTTTGCATTTGTAAACTTGGTGTGCTCTCATGCCGTCTGACATCTTTGCATGATGTAGGGGAATCATTTACCATCCACAATAAATCCCTGTTGCTGTTCCTTCATGCTGGGCCTCCAACACACACCGTGTTTGAAGCAACTCAGTACAGATCAACACCTGATATCCCAAGGGTCTGCCTAGTAACTTGTGCTTGCTTATATTTTCTCTCTCCATAGTCTTTGACTGGCTGCGCACGAGACGCTCATTATCCCTTAGCTCCTCTGGAGCTTGGTGATCCAGCCCACAAGCCATCAAACTACAGCCCACAGGCCAAGTCCAGCCCGCTGCCTGCTTTTGTAAATGAAGTTTTACTGAAACAGAGCGCGGCTCATTCATTTATGTATCACCTATGGCTGCTTTGGCCCAACACTGGCAAAGCTGAATATTTGTGACAGAGACAAGCAGACCCACAGAGCGGAAAATACTTCCTATCTGGCGCATTATAGGAGAAGTTTGCTAACCCAGGGTCTAGTTTTTTGAGGTACTAGCTTGCCACCTTTGGTCTGGCTTGTTGCCTTCTTCCTGAAAAGCGAATTCTGTGTATGCCACATCGCTTAGGTTATAACTCACACCAGGTCTACAATCCACATGTACTAAAAACAGCAGACTTCAACCACATCTGATGAAGTAGCCGACTAACAGATTTTTCCCTTCCCCGACTTGATGTTAAATTCCTCTGAGTACTTTTCTTTGTGCATTTGGCAGGCACTCGGCCATGAGGGGCTTGTGACTAACTCGATTCTGCCTTCCCCCTTTGTCCCTGACCCCTCAGGCCCTCCCAGTGAGGCCATGTGGGCCTTGGGAGATAAGATCGCCTCCACCATTGTGGCCCAGACGCTGCAGATCCCAACACTGCCCTGGAGTGGAAGTGGTAAGTGGCCTGAGCTTCACTTTGGGGGATCTCTTCCACCAATATGAGCAGAGGGGGTGACAGGAGTATGCCCTTTTTATTCTTTCATTTAAAATTTTTTAAAATTATTAAAGCAGTGGTACAGTTTCATTGTAGACAGCTTAGAAAATATAGAATTACCAAGAAAAAAAAAAGAAGAAAAGAAAAGAAATAGAAATCATCCATAATCCTATGACCTGGTATTGAATATAACATTTGTTATATTCTAGGTGCCTACTTGTCCAGCGTTTTTTTTTTCCTATGCACATCCTTTAAAAAGCCAGAGATCGTATATTTGCTATAGTTTGTGACTTATTTTTTCTCACTAACCCTTCCATGTCAATAAATACACCTTATGACATTTAAAATATCTGCATAGGATTTTACCATATACATGTACCATAATTTACTTAACTAGTCCTCTAATGTTAGATGTTTAGGTTGTTTCCAGGTTGTTTTGCTCTAATTTTAAAAAATACTAAAAATAGGGGCACCTGGGTGGCTCAGTCGATTGTCTAACTTCTGACTTGGTTCATGATCTCAGGGTCCTAGGATTGAGCCCCTCCTTGGGCTCTGTGCTCAGCTGGGAGTCCACTTCTCCATCTCCCTATGCCCCTCTCCCCCACTCTTGCTCTCTCTCTGGCTCTCTCTCACATAAATAAATAAAATCTTTAAAAGAAAATACTAAAAGTAATGGAGTCTTGATAGTCTACTAGCTAAATCTCAATGTACTTTTTAATCATTTCCTTAGGATAGATTCTGAAAAGTAGAATTTCTGGGATAAAATAAAAATGAACAGGAAAAAGTCTCAGGAGTTTCCTCTCCAATTTGATTTTTTTCATCCAAAGATGGAATTTTAAATTCGGAATGGGAAGTTTATTTGTTTTTAATCTTCACAGGGTTTTAGAAAACAGTGATTTACATATAAATGACTCCAGTGGGTAGAATTGGAATTTTTTTCAGTTCAGGTTAATATGGTTGTTCGTGATAGGCTCAGTCTGAATTTCTTTCCTTTTTTTTTTTTGTTTAAAGATTTTATTTATTTATTTCACAGAGAGAGAGAGCAAGAGCAGGAACACAAGCAGGGGGAGTGGGAGAGGGAGAAGCAGGCTTCCCGCGGAGCAGGGAGCCCGATGCAGGGCTCAATCCCAGGATCCTGGGATCATGACCTGAGCCGAAGGCAGACGCTTAATAATTGAGCCACCCAGGTGCCCCTCAGTCTGAGTTTCTTAAGCTTGATTTCCCATTTAAGGTTGAGTCAGCCCTTAAGAAAATTAAAAGCCATTGTGGGAAGCTGAAGGACCATGTCTATATACTATTGGTCCAGCGCCCAGGTCTAGAGAGGCGTTGGTGAGGAAAGGCCCTGTGGTTTCTGTGTCGTGTTTCTCTGCCATCCTTAGGAGGATTCAGCTTTTTTTGTGACTCTCTAGGTCTGATGGTGGAATGGGCAGAAGATGATCTGCAGCAGGGGAAAAGAATCACTGTCCCAGAAGATGTTTACAACCAGGGTTGTGTGAAAGATATAGATGAGGGCTTAGAGGTAAATGCAGGGCTTGGGAGGCCAAGGTGCTGGAACCTTCTCATTGTCCTTTTAGCTTGGAAACTGTCTACCTTCTAAAGAGGTCTGTTTGTCCTTCACCCCCAGGTGGCAGAAAAAATTGGTTTTCCCTTGATGATCAAAGCATCAGAAGGTGGTGGAGGGAAAGGAATCCGGAAGGCAGAGAGCGCTGAGGACTTCCCAATCCTTTTCAGACAAGTGAGCTCTTCTTGCTGAGCATTTTTCCATATATCTGTGGGAATTGCGTGTATTTAGCTGTTGGCCACCGGATTATTTTGATTAGCATTACTGTGTCAGAAGTCAACAGGACACTCATGGGAGCTGGAATATTGCTGTGCTGTGTTCCGAAGCACACGTGTACATTTTCACACACAGAAGTCCCTGGTTTGGGTTGATCCATACACCATGTCCTTAGATGTTCAATCCTGTGAATCCACGTGGTTTTAAATGATTTCAGAGATACAGGGCCAGAGTGTCTATCTGTTTGTGACTGTATCCACGTCTATTGGAAGATGGGACATTTTGTAAATTTTAGTAGTCTTGGTATTTTAACCTTTCTAGATGATTGGCTTTTGTTGTAGGAATGAACCATGCATTTACTTATTTGTAGCTGGGTTTTCACTTTTAAAACTTTATGCCTGTTATAGTTGCCCGTTGGCAAGGTTTGAAAAAGGGTGGGCTAACGATCTTCCCATTCTTAATGCAACTATTTTATAATTTCTAGGGTTTCTTCTAGACCTTGTTCACGTGCATGTTTTAAAGAGTTGTATTCGTTCTACATAGTGTTTTGTTCTACATTTAAAAAAATTCTGAATTGTAGATCACGGACATGTTTTCTGTGTCAGTCCAATCTTTATAATTATTTTGATGATTGTGTAATATTCCTGATGTGTCTGTAGTTTTCCTTATCAAGCCTTTCCTTTTTTGTGAAATGTGGGGCTTATTTCCGTTTCTGTTGACTATAATACAATATATTTCATAATAATATATAATATCTGTGATATATATTATAGAACATGGAACATAAATAATACTTAGCTTTTTTTTTCTTCTTCTGAATTATTTTCTTGGGTAAAGACTATGTGCCAAGACTTAGTTAAATAGCATGCACATGCACTTACAAAAACATGTCAATAAATTGCTTTCTAAAAAGGTTTACCAATTAAACCGTTCTGGGCAATATATGAGTGTTCTATAAAGTAGTGGTTTCACTATCACGTGTCTCCACTGGGGTGGATAGGTTTTTGTGGTACTTTGCGGGGGAAGAAGTTCTGTTTACTTGAAAGTCGCATAAGTAGTATGGAGTCCCTATCTACCCTTGGTTTCCCATTGTTAACATCTTCTGTTAGCTCTGCCATATTTGTCACAACTAACAGATTAACAGGGATACGTTTCTATTAAGTCAACTCCAGACCTGACTCAGATCTCACCACTAATCTCTTCTTTCTGTGTCAGGGTCCAGTCCTGGATCCCCCATTACATTTAGGGGTTGTGTAGGTTTAAAAACTTTTTTTTTCCCCCCTTTCTTTAAAATTACTTTTTAGGGCAGTTTTCAATTCACAGCAAAATGGAGTGGAAAATACAGCGGTCCCATATACCCACTGCCCCTACCCGCGCACGAGCATGTTTCTTTTGATTGCGAGGGTGCAATTTGAAAATGTTCTTATGGGAACATTCAAACGCTTTAGGGATATGTTAAGCATAAAAAAGGGAAATTCTCTTTTTACCACCACCTCTGAACTTCTTCCCCTTCCCAGACGTAACCAATTTTTTTTAAGAATTTTTAAAAAGATTTAAAAAAATTTTTAAAGTAATCTCTATACCCAACGTGGGGCTTGAACTTACAACCTTGAGATCGAGAGTCGCATGTTCTACTGACTGAGCCAACCAGGCACCTCTGTATATACTTTTATATAGATGTTCATAACAGCTCTGTTTTACTATTTTTCATATAAGCGAGGCCATCCCATATATTACTGCAGCTTGCTTTTTAAAAAAAAAATTATTAGAAATCATTCTATGTGAACACTTTTTTTTTTATATCATTAAGAATTTCTGAACTTTTAGTCATCCAAAGAACGATGTAAGTCTGTCTGTAGGTTCCACCATGGACAACTGGCCAAGAGAGTACTATTTAAGGAGGAGGAAAAGAAAGCTGCTGGGTGGCACGTTTTCATCCTACTTTTATTCAAAGAACATTCTGTGTGTTTTGTGTGTTCCTAAAGGTGCAGCAGAAAACCAGTGTGTACCCAGCTCCTACCAGCACATTAACTTAACCAGTTAACTCTTAACCACACTGAACTCTTACCCAATATGTGCCCAAATCCTAACAGCACATTATCTTTAGAAAAATGGGATTGTGGGGAAATTCCGCCTTCTACATGATGTATTTTGACAGTGTTGGACTTAAAACGTCAAGGAGAAAGGCATATTCGCGTGAGAGAGGTAAAACAAAGCTAAACGATCAGCAGGATCGTGGACATATCTTCAGAGGACTTCTTGCTCCGGCCCTGGTCCCCCAGGGTAAATCGAGCCACTCTGCTGTCCCCCCCAGGTGCAGAGTGAGATCCCCGGCTCCCCCGTCTTCCTCATGAAGCTGGCCGAGCACGCCCGACATCTGGAGGTCCAGATCCTCGCCGACCAGTATGGGAATGCCGTGTCCCTGTTCGGGCGTGACTGCTCCATCCAGCGGCGGCATCAGAAGATCATCGAGGAGGCACCGGCCACCATCGCCATACCAGCTGTGTTCGAGTTCATGGAGCAGGTGGGCTCTTGCAGAGCCGGAGAGCCGGCTCCGCCCAGCCAGCAGGAGCGCCCTACCGTCCATCCCCATTGCCAGTGCGGGGTGGATGTCCACGAAGACACCCTGGGCCCATCATAGGGAGTGCGATCTCTGAGGTCCCAAAGGATGCCCAGCAGATCCTCAGCGTTTGGTGGGGGACCTACTCAGCCCCCCATGAAGATGATTCAAGAAAACCACTGGAGACCCTTCAGGCTCTGTGTCTTTGCAGTGTGCCGTCCACCTGGCCAAGACTGTGGGCTACGTGAGCGCGGGGACGGTGGAATATCTCTACAGCCAGGATGGCAGCTTCCACTTCTTGGAGCTGAATCCCCGCCTGCAGGTGGAGCACCCCTGCACAGAGATGGTCGCCGATGTCAACCTGCCAGCCGCCCAGCTACAGGCAAGGACCTGGGCGCAGAGCCCTGGGGTTTCTTCTAGCTGGGCCGGGGTCCCCGTCCTGCTCCCCTCTTGGAGGGCTGTCCCTGGGGAAGTGAGTGTGTTGTGTGAGTAGCATCGAGAACCATGCAGGCGGAGAACCTTCTGTGGAGTGGTTCGTCACCTTTGTCTGGCTGTGTGGCCCTTTGAGAAACGGGCAAAAACCTGTTGGATTTCTCCCTGGGGGGAAAAAAATGCTTTGTACAGTTCCAGGGCGTTCGTGGATCCCCTCTTCTCCATTCACAGAGCCAGAGAAGTATTTCTCAACCTTTTTTCATTACTGTCCCCATAAGGAACCTTTTTAGACACTTCCCCCCTAATTTCTCCCCTTATAAAATTTTATTTATTTTAAAGTTTTGTTTATTTATTTGACAGAGCAGGAGACAGAGTGAGAGAAAGCACAAGCAGGGGGAACAGCAGAGGGAGAGGGAGAAGCAGGCTCCCCACCAAGCAGGGAGCCCAACGCAGGGCTCGATCCCAGGACCCCGGGATCATGACCCGAGCCGAAGGCAGACGCCCAACCGACAGAGCCACCCAGGCGCTCCAGCCCCTTATAAAATTTTAATATCACAGATGTACTGTATGTTTTTATTGTAGATATATCTGTGACTGATATGTACAGAGTAAGATCATTTCATCCCCAAGAGCAAATATTTGCCCCCTTGAGGGGCAGTATCGCCCTCATTGAGAACTCATGACCCAGAGTTAGCAACTCCTGCATGAATGGGAACTCAAATGTTAAAAATGTATGAATGTATGTTTCCCTCCTTCCTTTCCTGCCTGCCTTCCTCCCTCCGTCAGCATTTTTATTGTTTTCTATTTTGTCTCTTTTTTTTTAGTTAGGAAAATTTCAGGAATGTTACAAGGATCGCGCAGTTACCCCCCATCCCCTGTGCTTCGACCCACTGGTTGTTAACCTCTGCTGCATTTGTGTTCTTTCTATTCGCGTTTCAGTGTATTTTTTTTTGGCTTAACTTTTTGAGAGATGTTTTGACTTGAACCTTCATGGTGCTTTGCCTCTACTTGAGTAAAAGGACCTCCTAAGAACAACATGCTTTTAAGAAAGAGAGAGAGAAAGAAAAAGAAAGAAGGAAGGAAGGAAGAAAGAAAAGAAAGAAAGAGAAAGAAAAGAAAGAAAACAAGATCATTCTGGCACAATACCACAATATAAAATGATGACACTTGGGAAATAAACCACGTGCCACTGCATGTCTATCTAAAATTAAAAGTATAAAATTAAAAAAAATTTTTTTTACATTTCTTATTTTGTTTAAAGATTTTACTCATTTCTTTGAGAGAGAGAGAGAGCACGAGCAGGGAGGAGGGGCAGAGGGAGAGGGAGAAGCCGACTCCCCACTGAGCACGGAGCCTGATGCGGGGCTCGATCCCAGGACCCTGGGACCATGACCTGAGCTGAAGGCAGATGTTTCACCGACAGCCACTCGGGCGTCCCCTCTGTCTTTCTCTTGCTTTGCTTCTCCTGCCACCGTGTGGCACAGTGTCGTGTGCTCAGCAGGTGCTCAGGATACCTGAGATCATTCCCTGCACCCCTTCCTCCAGGGCGTCTAGCAGTGCGCTCAATGTCTGGGGGCCAGGGTGCTCGTGGGGACTGACAGTCCGCGGGGTGGATTTCTTCATTTCAGATTGCCATGGGGGTGCCGCTGCACCGGCTCAAGGATATCAGGCTTCTCTATGGAGAGTCGCCGTGGGGGGTGACGCCCATTTCGTTTGACACTCCTGCCAACCCTCCGCTCGCCCGAGGCCATGTCATCGCGGCCAGAATCACCAGTGAGAACCCCGATGAGGCAAGTTTTGGGGGGCCCTCACACCTGCCATCCCCAGGCTTCCGGTGTGGGGCAGAGCCTGAATGTTAGCTTTGGATGAGACGCCCAGGCTTCTCGGAGTACAGACAGGGAAACCGTGGCGTGGGAAGGCAGTGGTTTATTGACGGGAAGTGTGTGCCAGGCACCAGGGCAGATCCTTCGTGCCTCTCGTTGCTCATGGACAGGACAGCTCGAGAGGTTAGGGTCCTGCTTCATGCCTGTGACCTGCTGAGGCTGTGACCGAGCCCCACGGTTTGACCCTATGGGCCATGTCCATCTTTGGGACAAGCAGCCAGCTTTAGAACCCGGGGTCTTGGTTTTCTGCTGCCCCCCTCCCCGTACTCTTTCCTGGAGTCTGGTCCCTTGTAAGGAGTTCCTCTGTGACTTGTTCTTCTTTGTGCCTCGAGAAACCAGCCAGCTGGTATCTGTCACACTTCACATGCTTACTTATGGATGACTGTCACATCAGCTCCATAACCTACCACAACCTCATTGTTCAATGATTACATTTAATAAACTTGGGATAAGACAGGTTTGTCTCCCCCTCCTCCCCTTTTAATTAAAGAATTAGAAGCTAGGGTAGCTCCATCAGCTTGGCATCTTTGGCTGCAAACAATGGACTCTGGTGGTGGACAAGCGAAATGGGAATTTTTTAGGGCGATGTTGGCTTGTGTACAGGTGCTGGGAAGGACGAAGGGACTCGGAGTGGAAATAGCCCGGGCACCTGAAATTCTCCATCTCTCAAAACGGATGCCTCGACTACACACGTCAAGAGCCCTAATCCCAGCGGGAGGGTCCGCGTCCACCCCCCGCCCCTTACCAAAATTATACTCAGGGGGATGGGCCTTCTGCCCCATCCTCGCCCCCCATAAGCAAATTAGGTGTCTGTTCGCATCACGTTTCTTTATCTGCTGGCTTTTTCGTCATCCCAGAATTCGAAATCCAACCCTTCTTCTCTTTCATTTAAATTTTTTATGACTGACAATGTCAAGTTTATGAAACCGGAATGAGCTTGCACTCAGTTCCATCAGTGAACGGCATTCCCCCCTATTGTTTCTGTACCTCCTCCCCCCATCCCAACATGGTTTATTTATTTTTATATATATTTTTTAAAGTAGAAATTACATGCATGCATGGACGTCTTGACACGGGTACACCCTCACCCCTAGTGAGAGAGATCAACGTTCTATTGATCACACTAAGCTTTTGGGTTACAGTGGGGGTTCTTCTTGGGTTTGTCTGGGATTTAATTCTGATGCACATATATCTGGTGTGATGATTCCCTGATCCCGCAACTTTGCTTTTGCTGTTCTGGCTCTAGGGGTTTAAGCCAAGCTCTGGAACGGTTCAGGAACTGAATTTCCGGAGCAACAAGAACGTGTGGGGTTACTTCAGCGTGGCGGCTGCTGGTGGCTTACACGAGTTTGCTGATTCCCAGTTCGGGCACTGCTTCTCCTGGGGGGAGAACCGGGAAGAGGCCATTTCGTTAGTATCTCCCTGCTCCCTGCCTTCTTTCCCTCCTTCCTTCCAGAAGCTAAAAGCCTGGGGCTCAGATGCAGCAGTACTTCAGGAGGTAGAGGAGTGAATCACAGAGCAGACCCTGTCTTAAATGCCCTTCGCTGAAGTCCAAGGGCGAAGTCTGTCCTTTTCCTGTATCTGAGATGCATGAAGTCAAGGGAGCTCATGAGCTCACCAAGGTCATTTGGTCTTGAGCTTATTACAGGTCGCACTTGGGGGAGATCCAAAGAACGTTCGAGGGGATTCCACAATTTAAAAGGTGCCAAGTACTAGAGCTTTTTTAGAAAAAGGTGTGTGAGGGGACTTCTTTAAATTTAAGCCGTATAAGTAGGTCCTGGAGAAACCCATGTTGACAAAGGGGTCCCCAAATCCCAACACACCCACATCTTCCATTTTTCCTGCTTTGCCCGGAGAGCAAAAAGGTGAAAACCAGCTCACTTTATAATTAAACATTCTTGTGTTTAAACATTCTCATGTTTAGAGTGAAAAATCCCAAAGACTTTGTGGACATTTTGTTTAAAAAGCGTTATAATCGGGGCGCCTGGCTGGCTCAGTGGGTAGAACATGCAACTCTTGATCTCGGAATTGTAAGTTCAAGCCCCACATTGGGTGTAGAGCTTACTTTAAAATAAAATCTTTAGGGGTGCCTGGCTGGCTCAGCTGGTTAAGCATCTGGCTTGATTTTGGTTCAGGTCATGATCTCAGGGTTGTGAGATCAAGCCCTGCATGGGGTTCCTTGCCGAGCATGGAGCCTGCTTAGGATTTTCTCTCCTCTGACCCCCTCAGTCTCTCTCTTTCTCTGTAAAAAAAAATTTTTTTAATTTAAAAATTTAAAACATAATAAAAAGCATCAAAATCTAGCCACTAGGGCACTTAGTCATGAATTAAATTGAGTTGGGTGATTTTGATGAGTGGGCTTTCTTTCCCAGCTTTATGTAATTAGTTTTAATCATGCTGAGTGAAAACGTGAAAGGAGAGGGAGACCAGCCATTCCAGCCCACTCTGATCTCTGATGGAAAGGGCCCGTGGCTCATCCTATGCTGGGAATGCCGAGTATGGACCTTAAAAGAATTCAGAGGGAAAAATTCTGGCTTTTTTTTTTTTTTGAGAGAGAGAGCACAAGTGGGGAGGGGCAGAGGGAGAGAGGAAGAGAGAACCTTAAGCAGGCACCCCACTGAGCACAAAGCCTAACGCAGGGGATCTCATGGCCGTGAGTGAGATCATGACCTGAGCAGAAATCTTGTCGGCCACTTAACCGACTGAGCCACCCAGGTGCCGCTCATAGGGTCTAATACAGGGGGATCAGCTGTGCCAGCTTCCCTGGGACTGAGGGTGTCCCAGGATTTGGGATTTTTCTCACTGCTAAAACTGGGCACGTCCTGAGCAAATTGGAACAAGTTGGTCACCCTTGAGCCCAATAGCTTGATGCTTACATGCAGACTCCGGTCCCACACCTGACTTTCCCGAGACTACTGACGTGCTCATCTGACCTCACTGCATCTTTATTTCCCTGGCCCTGAACTGGGGCTGTTCTTGCCCCTTTGCCACACCTGCTGAATACACGCAGGAATGTCATGACAGGTGTAAAAGCTCTCCTCTCCCAGGTAGGGAATGGTTCTAATGCCTCTTTCTCTGGTACAAAACACTCTCCCTGTTATTTCCTAGGAAGTGGGGGCTTCAGCCCTTTGGACTGAAGCCCTCTTTGGGGAGAGGCCACCCCTCTGAGAAATAGGAGGTGGTGACCAACCAAGCACATGCGGACAGGTGACCGCCACACCCTGGGTGGGGTAACAGTGTTGGCCTTCCGTAGATGCACCTCGTGCATACCCCGCAGAGCAGCTGTGTGGACAGCCAGGGGGTGGCACCTGCTCTGGGATATGGGGATTTGAGTAGGTCCAGCTGCAGAGAGGCAGAGCGACCGGCAGTGGTTAATAATAATTAACAGAGCGGTTAAGTCACTTGCCCAAGATTGCCTGACCAGCAAATGCTGGAGCCGAGATTGACAGATGGGCTGCTGGACTCAGGCCCCTCTCTCAGTTGTGCTATTCTGGGCTCTCTGAGAACCAGGCAGGAGCTCTGTCGACGCGTATATTCATTTGGAAAACAATCCATGTGCCTTTCCCCTCAAGGAACATGGTGGTGGCTTTGAAGGAACTGTCCATCCGGGGCGACTTCAGGACCACTGTGGAGTATCTCATCAACCTGCTGGAGACCGAGCGCTTCCAGAACAACAACATCGACACAGGCTGGTTGGATCACCTCATCGCCGAGAAAGTGCAGGTGGGGAGCTGCACGCTTCTCCCCTCGGGGTCACGGAGCCCCCTTTCCCCACCTCCCTCCTCTCTGTGGGCTTGGTCACCACTGACACTGAAGCACGGAGTCTCTCCTAGGCCGAGAAGCCGGATATCATGCTCGGGGTGGTGTGCGGAGCCTTGAACGTGGCCGACGCGATGTTCAGAACATGCATGACGGATTTTTTACATTCGCTGGAAAGGTCGGGTCCCCCCCCCCCCCCCGTGGGATGCGTGTTAGTGGCAAGTAAGGCAGATAACCAGCCATGGGACAATTAGGGAGTCCCTCCTGTGTGCTTACCTCTGAAATTCCTCGCCTGTGAACTGAGGCTGCCTGGGAGGAGGCCACTGGCCGGGGGGTGGGGGGGTGGGGGAGTTGGGGGGGATTCTCAATGCAGCCGGTAGTAGGCAGATCGCCGTGGGCTTATTCATGCTGACTTGTGTAAGGTACTCCATAGCGCTTGAGTTCAGAGAGGAGGTGGATTTGAGAAGCAAAGCGGGTGCTAGGTCAGCTCTGCAAATGTTCCTTCCGGACCCTCACCCGAGTCAGGCATGGCTAGTGAAGTGGACCAGCCCAGAAGCGGCCGGGTGCTCACTATTAGGGTGAGCCAGGGTTTCTCAGCCCCGGCCCCCTTGACATTTTGAGCTGATTGATTTTTTTTTTTATTGCGGGGGCTGTCCTGTGCACTGTGGGAAGTTAGCAGGAGTCACCCCTCTCTCCGCCAGGAGTCACCACAATCAAGTATATCTCCAGACATGGCCAAATGTCCTGGGGTAGAGGCAGGAATCACCCCCAGAGACACTGTGATGGGCAAATGAAGCTACCGAAACAACTTTAAAAAGACAAGAGCCGTTAGCACGTGGTCATTGTGCTTATGCAGAGTAATAGGGTTGCAGTACGTGTGTCGCTTTCCTTCCCACGTGGGGAGTTTTCTCCGAGAAGGAGCGTTACGGGATTTTGCTTCCTGGAAAGCCCTTTTGAAATTTCTCACCCTTCAGCAAGTGCTGTTCCCTTAAGTTCTGAGCAACGTCCCATTCCGTGCCTTTTCATCAGATTTAGTTTTTCAATACAGCCAGATGTGTCGGTGCTTAGGCGAGGGTGAGGCAAAGAGCTGGGTGATTTGTTTAAATCCAGAGGGTGGCCCTAGTGTTCTCGTTCATTCCCACAGCCGACGGAGAGTCTGTCTTTTCTTTCAGGGGCCAGGTCCTTCCTGCAGCTTCTCTGCTGAACATCGTGGATGTGGAATTAATTTATGGAGGTGTTAAGTACATCCTCAAGGTGAAGACCCCGGGTTTCTTGGATGTCTCTAGCACTCTGGAGGCTGGTGGGAGTTTTTCTTTCTGGAGTAGACTTGCTCAATGCATGGGTCCTGGGACTCCCCAGGCAGTCTTGTGCCCTTGAAACCTAAGCACTTTGGGTTTTGGCACGTGCGGTCTTGAGTAATACGCACAGCGTACAACGGAGCTACGTGTCCCGGGACTCAGGTAACAAAGTACCATGAGCCGGTAGCTTCAGACAACAGAAGTGTGTTCTCTCAGAGTCTGGAGGCCAGAGTCTAAAATCAAGGTGTCAGCTGGGCCCTCGTCTTTTTGAAGTCTCCAGGAAAGAATCTCTTTCATGCTTTCCTAGCTCTTGGTGGTTGTGGGGCCGTCCTTGGTGTTCCGTGGCTGGTAGACCGTCACTCCAAACCATGCCTTTGGCTTCATATGCTGCCTTTTCTGTGTGCGTGCGTGTGCGTGTGTGTCTGTGTCTACATTGTCTTCCTTCTATGTGTCTCTGCTCTGAAGAACACCACTCAGATTGCATTCCTAAATTCCCACCCTACGCCATCTAACTAACTACATTTGCAAAGACACTATTTCCAAATAAAGTCACATGCCGAGGTGCCCGGAAGGACATGAATTTGGGGGCATGATAGCCAGTCCAGTACAGAGCATGAGCAGGACCTTTGCTGAGCTGGCGTAGTGTGTGGGTCTGTTTTCAGGGGCCGTGAGGCCAGCTCTGTCCTGTGTCTGCACCAAACGTCAATGTATGGCTTTCTGATCTCTCCCTGGCCCACCTTGGGCTTCCCTGGAGGTTTACTCGACATTGCTGTCCTCTGTTAGAAGTATCCAGTTACCCTTCCTGGGGCATCTGAGGTCATTTCAGCAGAGACTATCGAGTATCTGAGATGTGTGGGCACAGGATCAGGCCCTGGGTCCAGGTCAGGGTGACCCGTGGGGGCCAAGTGTCCCCAAGAAGCTAAGGCCTCCTTCTCAGAAGGGAAAAGATAACAGAACTCGAGTTTGCCTTTGAGGCAGAATTTTTATGTTGTTACTTTATTTTTAAGATGACTGAGCACATGTTACATTTCCAGCTTTGGGGATTTTCAGGGTTGGTGTAGTCAAACAAGCATGTTCTCCATGGGGGCCTGCCATAAAACCACTCCTCTATGCTTCCTGGCTATTTTATGGGCCTGGTTACCCCAGCGTGATTTTAAATATGACACATGCTTACTGTATAAAATGTAAAAATTTCAAAAAAGCATAAAGCATCAGAAGAACAAACCCATCGTGTGTTGACCCTGGGAGGCAATCCCCATTAACGTTTTCGTGCATGTCTTCTAATTCTTTGTTCCTTACGCACTGATTTTGCAAAGTTGAGATCATGGTGCGAATTCCATTTTACTGCTTTGATATTATCATGGCATAAAGTTTTCCCGTGCTATTAACATTTTCTTAATATCAGTTTGATGTCCAGAGCCAGTGGTCCAATGGAACTTTCCGTAGGAACAGAAATGTTCTCTATCTGTGCTCTCCAGTGTGGCTACCGAGCACCGAGGAACTGACTTTTATATATGATTTAAGTTAAATTAATTTACATGTAAATAGCCAGAGCCTAGGTCCGGGCTGCTGTATTTGACAGTGTGGGTCTAGAGTATTCCATTGCAAGGTTGTAGGATAGCTAGTGTGTCTCAGTCTTACTGTTACCATGAATAATGTTGCAATAAACAGTCCTCAGTTTCTTACTACCTCTTGTCTCAACCTATGTATCTTAGAGGTGGAGGGCTCTTTAGGGTGTTCTGTTTTCTGAGAGAGAGCACCCACAGTGAACCCAGGGCTAGTATGTCAGATTGAAGTGCAGAGCTGAGGCCAGGGCCTGGCCACCTGTGCCTCTCTCGAGGCTCCCAAACGTCTCGTATGCCCCTGGGCAGAGCTGGGTCTGGGGAGGGCAGAATCATGGTCACTGGTGGAGTTTCCAGGGCTGTCTCATCCACAGTGAGACACTCCCCCCTCCGCCCCCCCACCTTCCCTGCTGCTCAGGGTGGCCCTGCTTGGGGCTGATGCTTAGAGCCAGGAATGAGAAGGGCATGTGATTGGCAGGAGATGGCCAGGCTGAACTACACCCGCAGCTGGTAGCCATTAGCCACCACCCCCCAGTAGCCCTTGCTCCTGGTGGTGGTGATGGTGGAGGGGGGGAAGATGGTGCTCTGGGGCCCAGGGACAAGCAGGCCTCCTGAATTCAGGCAGGGACACTGAGCCTGTCCCCGCAGGTGGCCCGGCAATCTCTGACCATGTTCGTCCTCATCATGAACGACTGTCACATCGAGATCGACGCCCACCGGCTAAGCGACGGGGGGTTGCTACTGTCCTATAATGGTAACAGCTATACCACCTACATGAAAGAAGAGTTTGACAGGTACATGGAGGTGGAGGGAGGGCGCACGACATAGAGCCATGCTTTCCTGTGGGGCTCAAAGATATAAAGCCAGCTATGTGCAGCCCAGGCGTCTTAGATAAAGTACCTTCTCCAGTAAATTCTGGGGCCCATGGAGAGGTTAATCTCTTGGCTGGACGTCCACAAAACTGGCAGACGTTTTGGGGAGGTTCCCAAGAGGCCAGCTCCTAGTAATGTGGGAGGAACACAGCCGAATGGGCCATGACTCCCAGCTCCAGGGCCTGCGAGGCGTGTGACAGCATGTCAGCTGCTGCTTGTCTGAGCTGCAGTGCCCTTGGCCATCTGAGCTCGGGCCTGGAGGAGATGTAGCCATCCAGTTAGGGCGACAGCTACTTGTACTGGGCACGGGGCTAGGTATTGGGATAAGACCACAGTCACGACTTGTGGAGCCTGTTGGCGAACATGACACATTCGGCAAGCAGAAGGGGCAGGACCGGTCACTCTGCACCTGGATAAGCGAAATGCAGGCTGCCCTGGAAGCACTTAGCATGGAGGCATAATGAGAGTTCCACCCCTGCCCCCCTCCAAAGACCCTCGCTTTCCAGTGCATCTGACCACACTGAGCTCGTACAATGAAGTGTAGACCAGCCGGGCTGAGCGGGCAGCACAGACTTCTTCCCTGCCTCCAGCCAAGCAGAGTCAGGCAGGAGTTGGGGTGGGGGTGGGCTGGGGTGCACCACAGACCCCACGCCTGCAACAGCTCCACTTAGAGAATTGTCTCCCTTTCCAAAACTTTGGAAGGCAGACTGGATTGATCCCAGCCAGAGCACTGTTTTATTACCTCTTTTCCAGCCATGTTCTGTCTGCCAAGAATATTCAAGATTATGATAGGCTACCCCCGCCACCCACCCCCCCGCCCGGGACATACTGTCCCCAGTTTAGTTATAAGGTGAAGGCTTAAAGTTGGTAAATATTTATCAGGTAATACCGATGGCCTTCTCCATGCCTCTTAGAATTGTATCCGTAAAAGGAACTGGTTTTCAGCCGGAAAAGGGTCATACCCTTTGTTCACCCCATTCATTCCCAGTATCTCTGCAGCTACCGTCAGACACTGGCATTTGGGCAAACGGAATCCCGCAGACCACACACAGGGCGGGGGGACACTCTGGGCTGCCTTCAGGAAGGGGAAAACACTGTCGAAAGCCAGGCTTGGGTGCGCTGGGTTGATGGTCCTCCGTCTACCTGCCCGCCCCTTCTGTCTCCCAGCTACCGTATTACCATCGGCAACAAGACGTGCGTGTTTGAGAAGGAGAACGATCCCACGGTCCTGAGAGCCCCTTCGGCTGGGAAGCTAATGCAGTACACGGTGGAGGACGGGGGCCATGTTGAGGCTGGGGGCAGCTATGCCAACATGGAGGTGAGTACAGGGCCGGCCCTCCACTCCCCTCCCCGAGGGAGGGCCATCCCACCCACATTGCCCCTGCACCCCTGCACCCAAGCCGGCGGGCCTCCCCTCTCCCCTGGGCCACCATCTGCCGATTCCTCAGAGAACCGCCGTGGGGGGTTCAGCCCCAATTCTCTGCAGTATTCAAAGGGCAAACCTCAAAAATGTACGCCTCCGTAGGAGCGAGGAAGGGCGGGTTAAGAATAGCCGTGGCGGTGATTTAAAAAGCTGTAAGCCGACACTTACAAAGCGCTTGCCACATGCAGGTGCTATTCTAGGCATTTTACCTGTTTGATTACCTTCTATCATCCTCCCAGCCATCACAGGAGATGGGCACAGATAGGATCCCCATTTTACGCATGAAGAAACAGGGCCCAGGCAGGCTAAGGAACTCAGTGTCCCCCAGAGCTAGGGTTCACACCTGGCCTCCATTCCATGCTGCCAAGGTCAATAATAATGATAATCATCGACAATGAAAATACGGCAGCAGTAGGAGCTCATGTTGCCAGCCTCCCGCCACGCACCGGGCTCCTCCTGAGCAGCCCTTATAAGAGCCCTCTGAGGTGAGACTGTCGTCCTTCCCCATTCGACAGTTGGGGAAACTGAGGCTCAGAGAGGGGAAGGCACCTGCTGGAGATCACAGAAGGATGGGTGGGGTGCTGGGGTTCCAGCCCAGCTCTGTCTTGGGTGCCCAAGCTGTGAACCACTGAGCAAAAGGAGCGCAGTGCTGACTGTAGCCCACACCATGGTAACCAAATGCATCACGTCCATGCATGCAGACTCTCAGAGAGGTGCGGGGAGCACATTCTTCGTTTCACCAAAGGTTCCCCAGAGGGTTTTCTCACTGCCTTTAAAAAAGGAGCCAGCCACAAAATGCACCATGTTTTAGGAATGTGTGTGTTAAGCACCCCCACACAGGATGATTTAACAGTATTTCTAAGAGAGAGACTTGACTTTACAAATGCAGATCAGTTTCCACATCTGTGAAATGGGTACAATAAATAACCTGCCTCCCTTGCTGGCTTTGCAGATGGAAATAATTCATGAATAGCACTCAGCCTGGCACACAGCAGGCTTCTGGCAAATGCGAGTTCCCTCCCTCCTTTACACTTGAACTCTGTCCAGGGAGTCATTCTATTTAAATGACCAAACACCTGCTGCTCCAGAGTCCTAGTTCTGGGTGACTCTGGCTGTCACACACACAAGCCAGTTCTGCTGGGTTCATCTGATTTCTCCTTCCTGCAAAACAGGTAATGAAGATGATCATGACCCTGAACGTGCAGGAAAGCGGCCGGGTGAAGTACATCAAGCGCCCGGGGGCCATGCTGGAAGCAGGCTGTGTGGTGGCCAGGCTGGAGCTCGATGACCCTTCCAAAGTGCACCCGGTATGTCGCACCCCAGCGCAGCCGCCCCGGCTGGCTCAGGAGTGCTCGCAGTTCTTTCTGTTCTGGGAGTGGAGCTGGCTGGATGTTCCCGGCTCTTGTCCTGCCTCTGTGAGCCCCCAGCAGCCTGTGTGATGGGTACGGAAGCATGGCCACCTTTGCTTATGCCCCTCACACCAGCAGCCCGCCAGTCCACCCAGAGTAAAACTCAGATTGCATATCATAATAATATTGAGTTATTAATATATAATTACAAAGAATAGATAATATTGTTAGAATGGATGAAGCGGTATTGATACATTATTACTCCCTGACGTCCCTAGTTATGCAGATTCCTTAGTGGTCACGTTTAAGCGGCAAGATATACAATGTGAAATTCAGCATCGGAATCGTTTGGAAGTGTGCAGTTCAGTGGCAGTAAGTGCATTCACACTCTTGTGCGACCAGCACCGCCATCCGTGTCTAGAACTTTCTCAGCTTCCCAAACTGAAACTTACACCCATTAAACACGAACTCCCGTTCCTCCCTCCCCCAGCCCCTAGCAGTTGCTCTCACTGTCTCTCTGAATCTGGCTTACTCGAGGAAGCTCCTGTTAGCGGAATTGTACAATACTTGTCTTTTTTGTGGCCGGCTTATTTCATTTAGAGTAACGTCCTCAAGGCTCATCCATGTGGGAGCAGGTGTCCATACTTCATGCCCTTTTAAGGCCAAGTAATGTTCCATGGTACGTATAGCATCCATTTTGTTTATCCAGTCATCTATCGCTGGACACTTGGGTTGCTTTGGTCTTTTGGCTGTTGTGAATCATGCTGCAGTGAACACGACTGTATGATTTCTTTAGTTTTTACCCAAATCCAGGAACCCATCCAGGTTAGTGTATTATGTAGAGTCGCCCTGTCTCCCTAGGCTCCTTTTTTGACCACCCTTTAAAAAATGGCACACACACCCCTGAACTTACACTCCCCATTCTCCTACCTGGCTATCCTTCTCTCCCTGGTACTGTCATTCGTGATCCGACAGACGACTTCTCTCACTGATTGTCCCGTTGGTCCCAATATTTTTTGGATGTATATACAGAGGTTCGGGTGCTGTGGGGGCAGCACCCCCTCCCTGGGACCAGGAGAGGGGGTACCAGAGTATCTGTGATATGTATGGCCCTGAAGTCAAGCTCAAGGGGGACTTCCAATTTAGATTCTTACAATTAATTGTTAAGCTTTCCCATGAAACTGGGAGTTCTGAGGTCAAGGACTACTTTCTTGTTCATCACTGTATTCTTGGTGCCTAGCACAGTGTGGGGGGCATACGGGTACTCAGAGAAAAGCAGGTCTTGCTGCTGAATGAACGAACGTTTACACCCTCCTAAGCAAAGCATGCATATGGAGAGGTAGTCATTCATAGAGTAGCCTGTATCGTGGTTTTTTTTTTTTTTTTTTTTCTGTAATAGTTAGTACATGTGCCAGGGGAGGAGGGGGGAAGGCTGGTAAGATCATTTAAAAAAGAACCACATTGCCTCTTTTTTCCAGAATATTCTATCAGTTTCCTTCTCATTTTTTCATTATTCTCTGTAGAGGGTTCCCAAAGCCAGAAATAGACTGAGCCTTTTCAGATCACCAGAAAGGTGTGTGTGTCTGCATGCGATTCCTTTCAGCAACCATTACCCGCACCAGGTTCGAGGCAGGGCCCGGCCACCGGTCCCTGGGGTTTCATGTTTGCCTATGAGATGACCCTTGTCATTCGGCTCCAGAAGTGCATTAAGAGGGGGCTGCCCTTGGCCCCCGCTGTGCCCAGCTGGAGAAGCCAGCACCAGATTGTGGAGGAGACCCTCCCGTTCATCTCGAAGGACGAGACAAGCCCACAGGGTTGGGACAGGGGAAGGGGCAGGGAGCTGAGGGTTCCAGGCCAGCAGAATAGCTCATCCCAAAGCTCCTGGGTCCCAGGGCTGCACGTAGGAAGTGTTCAGCGGACATTTGTAGAATGAATGAATAAACAAATGGGCTCCTGGGGTCAGGGTTGCCCCTTGGGGAGCTTTTCATTTTTTTGATTCTCTAAGGCTAAATGTTTTATGATTTACAAAAAGCTGGGACATTTGCATGAGAATTTCCTTAATGTCCATCCTGCTGGTTGTTTATCTTCGGGATTCAATAAAGACAGAAAATAAATAGGGAAAACAGGGAGATAATTTTGATTAGGAAGCAGAGCAAAACAAAAGACTCTAACTTCCTCCAAAATCACTGGGAGTGTGTAACAATGGACTATGGCATTCTGGGGGGAGGGGGGGAGATTTGGGAAACCCACATCTGGGTGGGTTTTAGCAATTTTGACTTTCCAGTATGTGTTCTTGTGGGGTTTTTTGTTCTTCTTCCCTCCGGCTTCATCCTGATTATATTGTGGACTGTACTGGTAGATCTGCCTCGCCCCTCCATTTCTCTCCTCTCACTCAGGAGGCAGGTGTCCTTGACCTCTGGTTCTTGTGTCTCCTCAGGCCAAGCCATTCACAGGAGAGCTCCCTTCCCAGCAAACTCTGCCCATCATGGGAGAGAAACTGCACCAGGTTTTCCACAATGTGCTGGAAAACCTGACCAACGTCATGAGTGGCTACTGTCTGCCGGAGCCTATTTTTAGCACAAAGGTAGGTCACGTGCAAAGGATAGGTGTGTATTCTACACATGTGTGCAGGTCTGTGTGAAGAGCCAGGAGGGTTTATTCCATGAGATCCGAGATCTTTACTGAAGTAAGGTATGGGGGAAAATGGCCAGCCCTCTGTGGTTTTTACCAAGGACTTATTCTCAGGAACTTCCTCAACTGATTGTAAACATCGGTGTACGTTCTCTTTGATTATAAACTATTATAAAAGTTATATTGTTTTTGTGGAGAATGTTCAAGTGGTAAATTCAAAAAGAAGTCCTCGTGGGTCACCTCTTAAAGAGAGAATGAGGAAGTCACTTTGTTCAGAGACCCTCTGTGTTCCTTGTTCATCCCCAGGGCCCTTTGCCTACTTACTCTGTAGAGAAATAAGTTCTCACATTTGCAGACCTCAGTGAGAGATCCATGATGCTAAATTCAGTATCAGAAGCGATATAATTATCTGTCACATCCTTTCTCAGAATAGCAAAACACGTTAGTGGTGATGCTGGTGGTGATGGTGATGCTGGTGATGCTGCTGGTGGTGATGGTGATGATGGTGGTGGTGGTGATGCTGGTGATGATGATGGTGGTGGTGGTGGTGATGATGGTGGTGATAATGATGATG
>NW_027397103.1:591535-675932 GCF_003265705.2 Callorhinus ursinus | reverse complement strand
TGGTGGTGATGATGGTGGTGGTGGTGATGCTGGTGATGATGATGGTGGTGGTGGTGGTGGTGGTGATGCTGGTGATAATGATGGTGGTGGTGATGCTGGTGGTGATGCTGGTGATGATGGTGGTGGTGATGCTGGTGCTGGTGGTGATGATGTTGCTGGTGGTGGTGGTGCTGGTGCTGGTGGTATTAATGGCTCACCCTTGTCTAGTACATACTGTGCTAACTACTACTCTAAGCACTTGAAATTTATTAAGTCATTTAATCCTCCCAACCACCTATGATATTATTTCCACTCTACAGCTAAGGAAACTGAGGCACAGAGAGACTAAGAACCTTGCCCTGTTTCCCCGGTGAAAAGGCAAAGGTGGGATTTGAGCCCGGGCCATCTGGCTTCAGAGCCCATGTGCTTAGCTCCCGTGCTGTGCCGCCTGATTGTGATCGCTAAAACTACAACATTTATTTAGTCTTTGCACTCACCGGGGCACGCGTTCTTTCATTTTTAAACAACACAGCTCCTATGGAGTCAGACCATTATCCTTCTCATTCAGAGACCATCAACGTTTCAGCTGCTGGGACACCCAGAGGCATTGTAGTGCCGCTGTTAAGAGTCTCTGGAGCTGAGTGGCCTGAGTTGGCTCCTCACTAGCTGGGTGACTTTGGGTAATTTCATCAACCTCTCTGTTTCAGTTTTCTCAACTGTAAAATAGGAATAGAATAACGATTATACCTCCTTTGCAGGGTTGTTTCTGAGGATTGGATGAGAACATACAAATAAAGGTTTTAGAGCAGTCTGGCACTAAACGTTAGCTCTTCACATGGCCTCGTGTTCTCTTCCCACACCATGCCGTCTGTCGGGATGCATGGGTGGGGGTGCAGGGTAACTGGGCCTTGCCCTTGTAGTCAGGGGGCCATTCCCCCTTAGGACTGTTCCAGAGGCTGCCCGGTCTAGATGTTTGGCTCTTTGGGTACAGGGTCTGGATGGGTTGAGTGTGTCGGCTACCCTAGGGAGGGTGGCGGTGTCCATGCCCCCCCCACAGGACCTCTGGCTAATGCTGTAGTCCCCGCTTCAGCTGAAGGAGTGGGTGCAGAAGCTCATGATGACCCTCCGGCACCCATCACTGCCGCTGCTGGAGCTGCAGGAAATCATGACCAGTGTGTCCGGTCGCATCCCCGCCCCCGTGGAGAAGTCGGTCCGCAGGGTGATGGCCCAGTACGCCAGCAACATCACCTCGGTGCTGTGCCAGTTCCCCAGCCAGCAGGTGTGTGCCCCCGCCCCGCCCCACTGGGGTGCCCGTGGGTGCTGCCCCAGGAACTCAACCTCTGATCGAGCAGCCAAGATGGCACAGGCTGAGAGTTTCCTTTTGAGCCCTTCTCTACCAAACCCCAGCACTTTCTCCAACGTTGTTGAGATGAGCACGGTTACGTGGCCTTACTCCATAAAACTCGGATTCAGAATAGGAGGTAGCAGTTGGTACAAATACAGGGAGCATTTCCCCCAACGTACCCAGGCTGAAACAGAGGCAGTTGTAGGTTCCAGGGTAGTATGAAATATCTCTCATAATTCTATGTTGGCTTGATTTTGTGCTTTTTTTGTGGAGGAGCGGGTGTTGCTTTGTTAAGCATTTTCAAGATAATTTGCATTTGGAAGAACCTCCTCATTCAGTTTACCTCTGCCCTCTGTCTGGTTAGAAGGGCTGCATACCATCATTGTGCCCTCACCCACATGTTTGTGATTTGGGGAGCTACGCGTCAGCCTAGATCAGGTCACTCCTGGAGGTCAACCGCTCTAGACGCTGGAATATTATTCCATCATAAAAAGGAATCTAATACGGATTTATACTGCAACATAGATGTACCCTGAAAACATGCTAAGTGAAAGAAGCCAGTCATTAAAGACCACGTGTTGCATGATTCCATGTACCTGAAATGGCCAGAAGAGGCAAATCCATGGAGAGAGAAAGTGGATTAGTGGTTGCCAGGGGCTGGGAGAGAGGGCTTGAGAGTAGCTGTGAATGGCTATCGGGTTTCTTTCTGGGGTGATGAAAATGCTCTCAAATTCGATAGTGGTAAATGATTGCACAACTCTGAATATACTGAAAAATACTCAATTAGTTGTATACTGTAAAGAGGGAGGACACCTGGCTTGCTCAGTCAGTAGACCTTGTAGCTCTTGATCTTGGGGTCATGAGTTCGAGCCACACATTGGGCGTAGAGCCTACTTAAAAAAATGAATGAATGAATGAATGAATAGGGGGGATACTATGGTATGTAAATTATATCTCGACTGAGAAATCACCAAAACAAAAGTCTAAAGAACCCCAATTGAGAAAAGTACCTGTTTGGACCTTTCAGGAATCTGTTGTTGGTACAGGTTTTTCATTAAAAATATTTTTTGTTGCCAAAAACAATATGCTAATAACACTAAATCTAGTTATAAAAACAAGACATCCCCCCCCCCCCGGCCCACTTTATTTTCCCTGGGGTTGGAAACTCCGTTCCCTTCCCCCAGATCACTCATATTTGTAGAGAGGAATAATACACGTGTCTTTATGGGATTGTTGTCATTCTAAGCTCAAATTCCTCAAGCAATATGTTGAGCGGGATGAACAGCTGTTTCTGGGTGTCTGGAGAAGGCTTTGGAGCTGAAATTTTCAGATTTTGAATGAGCCTTGGGTGGGTCCTCCATGGGAGCCCACGGTGGGTCCTTCTGGTGACTCCTTCATGGTGGTAACCAGATTGTGTGGTTATGAGTGGCCAGACCTGTCCTGTGTGCCTTTCCAGATAGCCACCATCCTGGACTGCCACGCGGCCACCCTGCAGCGGAAGGCTGAACGGGAGGTCTTCTTCATGAACACCCAGAGCATCGTGCAGCTGGTCCAGAGGTGAGTCCTCGGCCCTCCGTGGGGGGGCGGTTGTCAACTCATTGTCTGTGCATTATACCAGTGCAGCATTCTGGGGCTCTCTCAAGGGCAGGCTCCAACCAAGAGACAGCGCTTGGGGTCCAGAGATGCCGATTACAGTCCCGGCGTAGCTATTCCTAACCCCAGAAACAAGGCCCTTTTCTCCCGTGATCTCAGTTTGCCTGTCTGTAAAATGGGAATAAAAATTCCTCACGTGCAATTAGTTATTCTGAGTTATGAGTGGATCAATGCTTGTAAAGTGCTGATACACGGGGAGTCCTTACAGTAGCTTTGCCTATAGGACAGTGGGATGCGGTGGCTTTATAGGCCGTCAAGGACTCTACAGATTATCCTTGTGGTTTTGAAATCATTGCAGAAGAGAGTTGATGAGGAATTTGTACGTTGAGTAGCTCGTGAGCAGGAAGAACTATTCTGATGACAGGAAGAACTGCCATGTTGTGTGAAAACTCTACCTCGCAGGGATGCTCTGCTTACAAAGACAGAATTGAAACCGTTTTAAACTGGAGCAGATGAAGTGTATGCACGTTTACCCTGTGCTGGGAACAGAGATACAGAGAGAAGTAGGACCCCAGGAGACTGCCCTTCTTTTCAGGGAGTGCCTTGGCTCATGGGGACTCAGACTGCTCATAGAGGATTGAGCTGAGGAAGGGAGTCTTAGTGTGGAGTCCCCACGAAGAGAGAGTTTCACAGCCAAGGGCTAGGAGGGGAGACCCTCGCCAGAACACTTTGGCTGCTAACCTTAAACCCACACTTTAGCTTCAGAGAAACACCTAGAAGAAAATGAACAATCCCTTAGCAGACTTTTCTGTGTTAAACATAAATATCATAGCTCTGTTTTGTTTTTAAGATTTATTTATTTTAAAGAGAGCACGCATGTGCACACGAGTGGGGGGGAGGGGCAGACGGAGAGGGAGAGGGAGAATCTCAAGCAGATTCCCCGCTGAGCATGGAGCCTGAGGCAGGGCTCAGTCATCGATGCAGGGCTCGATCTCATGACCCTCAGGTCATGACCTGAGCTGAAACCCAGAGTCGGACGCTTAACCGACTGAGCCACCCAGGCACCCCTCAAAGCTCCGTTCTATGTATTTTTTTTAGGTCACAGTTGAATAAGTACATGTTCTTTCTTTTGTTGTCAGTAACTCTGGGGTTAAACTGGTCTTCATGCCCTGAAAACTCAGTGTTGTATCACTTAAGAAACTCAATTTCCTACGTGCAGAAGTGATTTAGAAGAGATGAAATGTCTTAGGGAACATCGATGTTAAAATTTGGTTTTTAAAAGGGAAGTGAAATTTACATAGGAATCTATTGATAAAAGTCTTTCAAGTTTCGTTTAATTGTCTTTCAAACTCTATACCTAGGATGGTTCATTGATCATTTTTGGTATCAACCGTGTATGCAAGGCTGACCCTTTTCAGCGTCCTGTCTTTTCTCTCTGGGAATGGGCAGGTGCCATCCAAAGGCTCAGACTTGGACTCTGGCTGGATGTATGACCTTGGGCAAGTCACTGCTGTCTTTGGCCTACAGAGTTAGTGCAAATGAACCGACTCACACATCCCTTCCAGCCTTGAGGATTAGGGGGTATAGCCTCCAGATACTGGATTACTGTTTTCTCCTTTTGGAAGTCCTAAAAGCTCTACTGTAGACTCGGGCACCCCAGGAAGTGGAGCTGATGGTTCAAGCAGCCTCGCCTTTCCTCCCTAGGTACCGCAGTGGGACCCGTGGCTACATGAAGGCGGTGGTGTTGGACCTCCTGCGGAGATATTTACGGGTGGAGCACCATTTCCAACAAGGCAAGAGTCGCCGCCAGCACTGGTGAGAAGCCCACAGGGCGGGAGGGCCCTGAGCCTTACCCCTTTTGTCTCCCTCTAGCTCACTACGACAAGTGTGTGATCAACCTCAGGGAGCAGCTGAAGCCAGACATGTCCCAGGTGCTGGACTGCATCTTTTCCCACGCGCAGGTGGCCAAGAAGAACCAGCTGGTGATCATGTTGATTGTAAGCAGGAAAGGGCGCCCCGTACTCACCGCAGGAATAACATGGGGTCCACAAACTTTCTGGAAAGGGCCAGAGTATAAATATTTTAGCTTTTGCTGGTCATACAGTCTCAGTCCTGACCTTGTACAATGTAAGCAAATGAACATGGCTGTGTCCCAACGAAACTTTGTTTATAAAACCAGGCAGGGGGTGGGATTTATCAGTCGCTGTGGGAGATCATGATTAACACTCACAAAGCACCTACCATGCACCGAGCACTCCTAACATGCTTTACAAATACTAATTTAATTCTCACAGCAAGCCTAGAAGGTGTTCTCACTCTTTTTGGCAGAGCATGTAGGTGAAGTAGTCACTTTCCCAAGGGCACCCAACTTCTAAATGCAGAGTCGGGATTTGAACCCACAGCCTGGACCCCAGAGTCATGAGTTACTAGGGGATAACTGGATTCTGTGTCTTGTGGTAGGATTTTTATTTTCCCTTCTTGGAAAACGTGGACTTTCTTTGTTCTTATTTCTCTTCCTACTAGATGATAATTAGCATCCTTTATAGCTAAAGATGTTTCTCCTTGATATGGTTCCTGATGGCTCATTTGGAAAATATAGAATCAGCAGATAGTAAGAGAGATATGGACTTGGCTTATAGCAAGAGGTGGCTGGAAGACTTTTTTTTTTTTTTTTTGGTAAAGATAGTAAATATTTTAGTATTGAGAACCACACATCCTGTGTTGCAACAACTCAGCTCTGCTGTCAGTATGAAAGCGGCCACAGACCATGTATAAATGAATGTGTGTGGCCGTGTGCCAATAAAACTTTATTTACAAAAATGGGCAGTGGGCCGGAGGTGCCTGTGTGGTTCAGTCGTTAAGTGTCTGCCTTCGGCTCAGGTCATGATCTCAGGGTCTTGGGATTGAGCCCCACATCGGGCTCCCTGCTCCGCGGGAAGCCTGCTTCTCCCTCTCCCACTCCCTCTGCTTGTGTTCCCTCTCTCGCTGTGTCTCTCTCTGTCAAATAAATAAATAAAATCTCAAAAAAAAAAATGGACAGTGGGCCAAATTTGGGCCTGGGCCTGTAGGATATTTAACACCCTAACAAGATGGATTCATAAATACTGATATTTTTGTAAAGAATCATTTTGAAATCTAGGGCAACATGAGGATCTCTTAATCCTAGCTGTACCTGAGAATCTCCTGGGGTAGGTGTAGGGGAGATTTTTAAAAACACAGATGCCCAGGCTCCACCCTGGTCAGTTAAATCAGGCTTTCTGGGGATGTGGGCCAGGCGTTAATACTTTTTAAAAGCTTTGCCAATGCAAAACTCAAGTGTAAGCTGTATATTATATATTGTCAGCTTGGTGTTCAATTTCCTGGGTGTTTTAATGGTTCTTTAGTTAACTAGGAGAAGATCTTTTTTCTTGAGGTACAATCTTAGTGGGAAGGATCATGGTGTCTAACTGACTTTCAGAGAAAGAAAGTGTATATGTGCACGTGTGCATGTGTGTGCTTACCAGAGGAAAAGCAGATGTGATAACAATAGTAAAAGCTTAACAGTTGGTGAATCTGGATCATCAGTATAGGGGTTTTCAATGTACTGATCCTTAATTTTGTTTTAAGGATTTATTTATTTAATTTAGAGAGAGTGTAGGAGGGAGGGGCAGAGGGAGAGAGAGAGAGAGAATCCTCAAGCAGACTCCCTGCTGGGGTGTGGAGCCCAATTCAGGGCTTGATCCCAGAACCGTAAGATTATGGGCTGAGCCGAAATCAAAGGGTCGGATGCTCAACCGACTGAGCCACCCAAGCGCCCCAACTGATCCTTAATTCTTGTGTGGTTTTTGAAATTCTTCAAAATTAAATTCGGGGGGAGGGCTTTCCAGGTGATTGCAGTGTGCAGCCAGGATTGGGAACTTATGCCCAAAGAGATGTCCACTCTTTGCGGGGAATGCCATTGCTAAAATAGTATATAACCCTTTGCAAAATGCCTCCTTTGGATAGAGTTTTTTTCAGCTGAGTGTTTGTAAAGCAAGGTATGCTTGTTATCTATTACCATCTGCTCGCCATTCAAAGGCCAGGGGTGGGAGCTGTGGGTTAGCCTGCTGTCGTTACTCTTTGTGCCCATGACTCTCTTCTGGGCAGGAAGGTACTAAAAATTAGGTACACCAGAGGACAGCCTGGTGGAGTGGCCCCCAGATCAGAGAGCTAGGACACTTGCTTGGGGCTTCTCAGTGAAGGCGGTTGAAGATGTTGTACCAGGTGTGGTTTCTGGGATGTCTGTGCGAGATCCATTATTCTTTTGGCTCTCTTGGTTCCATTTGTTGAAAATGACGAGTTCTTTGCACTTGATGATATTTGGTGCTGGGGACACTTTCTGGAAAGACTTGTTAATTGAATATTTCCTTTGAAATGAAATTGTCTTGAGTCTTTGAGGGGACTCGGTTTCTAAAGCAAATCACAGTGGGGGAGGGAGAGAAAATTTAGAATAATCTATGTGATTTCTTCAGCACCCACAGGCTTGTGTGTTTGTGTACAAGTGTGAAATATTAATGCGATACAAATGTTCTGATCATAAAAACAGAGCAGGCTCGTTCTAATTAGGGAAATGCAGAGGCAGGTGTAGAAGAAAGGCCCCACCATCTGGTGACTTCTTGGAGAACAGTCTGGGCTGGGGCAGGGGTGGGGGCGTGTTCCTGGGTCATTCATATTCCCAGCAGTCATTGTTCTATCTTCAGGGGGTATCAGGGAACACCTGCTCTGAGCCATTCCCAAGCCCTTCTTGCATTTAGGGCATAAGGGGTTGATGCACAGACCAGGTGCATGCAGCCCTCTGGTCTCTGGCAAAAAGGTTCCTCATTCCAAAGCAGGAGGAGGGGTGCTCATGGGAACCACTGTCCCTTTACTTCTGCAACTCCAGATCCTCCTTCCTGTAAGAAGCTGCCCTTGACCTCTCCAGAATGCTCCCCATGGGGACTTCCAGAGGGTGACTTACCACACCCTCACTAGAGCATCCCGTGTGAACCTTACTCTTTGTTTGTACCTGGCTCTATTTCCCCTCCTCCCACTTCTTCCAAACTGTGAACCCCTTAAGTCAGGCAGCAATGTAGAGAGGAAAGAGTTAAGAAGCCTTGAGGACAGAATAGACCTGGGTTTGGATGTGGCTTGGCTTTGCCCATGCTCGGTGGCCTGGGGGCAAGGCACACAGCTTCTGAGCCTCAGTTTCCTCATCTGTAAAATGGGAATCATATCATAACTCCTCAGAGGGGTGGGAGGGTTTGGGGAAATGAATGTCAAGGGTGGAGTTGCTTGCTTGATAATGGCTGGTTATTAATAGTGATGTAGGTAGAGACTTAATTGTATTTTTTGTCCGAGCAGGTGTTTAGGGCATGGGCACTATTATCAGGCTGTGCCAGGGATGCTCAGAGAGCTGAGGAGGTAGCTGCACCCACCTAGCTGAGGGTGAGTGCTGGCTTGTTTCCTTCTGGCGGAGGAAAGGCATTTGGATTCTGTCTTTATCCCCCAAAGGATGAACTCTGTGGCCCAGACCCTTCCCTGTCGGAAGAGCTGACCTCCATCCTCAACGAGCTCACTCAGCTGAGCAAAAGCGAGCATTGCAAAGTGGCCCTCAGAGCCAGACAGGTAGGGTTGTGGGGTGCTGTCCCTCACAGTGCACAGCCCGTCTGCTGCCATCCCGGCCCTTCGCGTCTCCCCTGGAAGGTTGGCTTACCCCCCTCGCCCCACACTGCAGGTCCTGATTGCCTCCCACCTCCCGTCCTATGAGCTGAGGCACAACCAGGTGGAATCCATTTTCCTGTCTGCCATCGACATGTACGGCCACCAGTTCTGCCCAGAAAACCTCAAGGTGAGGCTGCCGCCTCTGTCCACCTTCCACAGAGCACACACTGTGGCCCAGGGGGGGCCTCCTGGAGATGGGCTCCCCATGCCCTCCGTGCGCCAGCACCTGGGTTCAGGGCACAACTGCAGACCAGCGCTTTAGCCCGGTGTGGCCGGGGCTGCCAGAGGGGGAGTCATGGCTTCATCTTTTGGGCTCCCCCACCCCCCAATTTTGGATCATTTGCAAGCCTCCAGCTACCCCGTCCGCCTCTGGAACGGGAACCTTGGGTGCCGTCCTCCCAGAACTGTTTCCGCTTTCAGATCGATGGGCCTGGGACACCGGCAGCATTTTCTTGATAGGACCACCGTGGGCTTCCCCACCCTGCCCCACCGCTCCGTTCATCTGACCTGTGGTTGAAACCTGCTCACATTTCCCTTCCTTCCCATCCTCTAGAAATTAATACTCTCTGAAACGACCATATTTGATGTCCTGCCCACCTTCTTCTACCACGCTAACAAAGTCGTCTGCATGGCATCCTTGGAGGTAAGTAAGAGGGAGGCCCCAGGAACAGTATCTGTCCCGAAAATGCCAGTTCTTGCATCCGCTGCCCGCTGGTCACGCGCCTGACCCTGGGCCACGCACCTCGAGCGCGGGGTCCTATCCCCTCCACAAGGTAGGTGCTGTTGCTACACAGTCTTCCAGAGAAGGGAAGCGAAGCTCAGGGAGGTGGAGCGACTCACTCAGGGTCTCACAGCTGGGGAGTGGCAGGGCCGGGGTTCACACTAGGTCTCAGTCCAGAGGCCTTGCTGGTACTCCCTGTTACCTCCCCTGCCATCCCGGCCTCATCTCGGCAGGGCACACCTAGATACTAGCCACCAAGAGCCCAGGCACCTTGTGCAAACTCTCTGACTCCCTGCATTACATACCTTTGGAAGACTCGTCTGCTGGGAACCTCAAGAGCTGGAAGGAACCTAGGTGACAGTTTCAGGTGACCTCCCTGTGTGATGGGGCAGAGAGGGGAACGACCAGCAGCAGAACCCTCTGATCTTGGAGTCTCGGTCCCCTGGGGCCTCCACTCCCTCTTCTGCCACCTTTGTAGACCCTGTGGGTCACCCATCCTGGTGCTGGAAGGTTGACTGGGTCTCCATGGAGACCGTTTGGGGCTTGTGAGCATGTCACAGCCCCAGAGCCTCCTGGGCCTGCAGTCTTTCCCTCCTCCCTGGTTTCAACTCAGAGAATCCTTTTCAGGTCTCCCGGTTTCCAGCGGTGCGACCCAGTAGTGCCCATCCGTGCCCTTTCCCCCACTCTTTCCACTGTTCAACTGTCTCGAGACCCACTGTGCGCCAGGCGCTGGGGATGCAGCAGGCAACAGCCGCAGTCTCTGCCCTCATGGAGCTTCTCCCTGGTTGGGGAGAGACACACGCTAAATATTTCCTTCGTTACACATACGATAGGGTCTCAGGGGGAACATAGCCGTCACGCTGAGAAGCAGTCAGCAGGATATAACCTTACCGGGAGGGTCAGCTCCGACTTGGATAGAAAGTGATATGAAAGCAGGCATTCAAAGAGCGAGTCAGACTTGGTGGAGAGGAAGAAGCAAAGAAGTTCCAGTCAGTGGGAGCAACCTGTGCAAGATTACGAGCTGTGTGACGTCTGGTCAGTCGCCTGCCTTCTCTGGACGTTTAGATCCTCATGCCGCAGCAGGGGCAGTAATGCCTGCTTTGCAGGGTTATTTGGAGATAAATGAGTAAGCATCTGACGTGAGCACTGTTGCTGCTCACTGTCCAAGCGCTGGGACCTATGTCACATGGAAGGCAGCAGCCCACCTTCTTTGCTTTTTGGAGTGCTAAATCCCATTTTTTTTTTTTTCTGTTGGAGAATTTTCCAGAGCTCTTTGAGCATGCTGTCCCTTTGTTTGGCAGCTTGATTGAACACAATCCAACCTTTTCTCCACGACTCAAGTTGAGCATTGTGAACATTACAGTTTTACTTGCTCTCTTGAGATGTGTAGAGTTTCGTTCCTGCTCTAAATGTGTGGGTGTCCCCAAGACCAGCCCGAGGTCCGATGAGTCACTAGGAAGACTCACAGGGCTCAGCAGATGGTCATGCTTGTGGCTGGCATTTGTCACAGCGAAAGGATGCAAAGCACAATCAGCAGAGGGACAAAGTGTGTGGGCTGACGTCCAAAGGAAACCAAGTGCAAGCTTCCAATGGTCCTGTAGGCACTTCTCATTCCTCATGAGAAGTTATGACAACATGTGTTTTTTTTTTTCTTTTTTAAGATCTTATTTATTTGAGAGCAAGAGAACACGAGGGGGGGAGGGGCAGAGGCAGAGGGAGAGGGAGAGGGAGAAGCAGGCTTCCCGCCAAGCGGGGAACCCAGTGCCGGACTCGATCCCAGGACCCTGAGACCATGACCTGAGCAGACGAAGGCAGACGCTTAACCGACTGAGCCACCCAGGCGCCCCATGACAACATGTTTGAAGTGAGGCTCAGAGACTCAGCGCCCTAGGGGTTTTATTGGGGGCTGGTCCTAGTATGTAACAAAATTCTGAATTCCCAGAAAGAAAGCACACGTTCAACATAAAATCACTCTTCATACAGCTAAGGTGCCATGAACCATTCTTATCAGGGAAGAGTGGGAACCCTCCCAAATCCAAGTTCCCAGAGGCCGGCCAAGGGTCTTTTAAAGGATAGCAGTTAGGTCCGCTATGTTAACTCTTGCTACACAATTCTTATATTCCTTATTCAATTAAAAAACTCCCACTGTCTAACCTCTGGAATTGTGCTGTCCAGTATGGCAGTCACTGGCCACATGTGGCTAGTGAATGCTTGAAATGCAGCTGGTCTGAATCGAGCTGTGCTCTAAGTATTCAATGCACACTGGATTCCAAAGACTTTGTATGGAGAAAGAATTTCAACTGTATTGGTACTTTTTTATATTGATTACATGTCAAAATGACATTACATTTGGTATTGGGGATGAAATTATATTATTAAACTAATTTTCACCTGTTGCCTTATTTTTTGAAGTGGCCACTAGAAGCTTGAAAATTAGAATTGCATATGTGACCATGTTATATTTCTTTCGGGTGGCGCCGCTATTCTAAAGCAGGAGTTGGCGACTATAGCCTATGGGCCACATCTGGCCCACTGCTTGTTTTTATAAATAAAGTTTTATTGAAACCCTGCCATGCCCATTCAGTTACATGTTGTCCTTGGCTGCTTCCAGGCCGCAGTGACAGAACTGAATAGTTGGGATAGAGACGGGTGTCCGGCAAAGCCTAAAACATTTACCGTCTAGCCCTTGGCGAAGTAAAGTAACACTGTAAAATGTGAGCGAACTTGTTGTTTGCAACTGCTTGGAGATCATTTAGAGATGATTTCTGGCATCCCTCCGGCCTGAGTTTCATCAGGTTTTGCGGGCACTCTGCAGCGCGCCCTGAGAGAGTGTCTTCTGTGCTTCTGCCTCATTAGGTTTATGTGCGGAGGGGCTACATCGCCTATGAGTTAAACAGCTTGCAGCACCGGCAGCTCCCGGACGGCACCTGCGTGGTGGAATTCCAGTTCATGCTGCCCTCCTCCCACCCAAATAGGTATGGAGTGGTGTGCACCCCGGGGTGGTGTGTGGTTCTTTCCTCTCTGACCCCCGTAGTCCTGGCTCTGGAGGGACCCAGCGAGTATGTCTGGGGAGACAGTCAGGGATACCACTCCTCCACTGTGGGATCTGCCTATATCTCCATTCTCCCATCTGTAAGATGAGATAATCCAGTGTCTACCTCATCCACCTGCACTGCCCAGTATAGTAGCCACTACCCATACATGGGCTCTTTAAATTAAAATGAGTGAAATGCAATTAAAAATTCAGCTCCTCAAGTCACACCAGCCGCACTGAAAGGGCTCAGCAGCCATATGCGGTTTGTGGCTGCCATATTGGATATTGCAGTTCTAGAACATTCCATCACCATAAAAAGTTCTATTGGACAGTGCTTTCCTAAACCATGATGCAGAGTAAATGAGATACGACGCACATGGCACTTAGGGCATGTTGTTGGTGAACATCAGGGACCCCTGTGATGATTATCACTATGTTGTTAGTGCCCGATGGCATGCTGTTGGTCGGGCACCATGCTAAGCGCTTCCATACTCTATCTGACACATGAGGAGCCCTGGGCCTTCCCTTGGCACGGGCCCAGCTGCTCATTCGCGTGGGGTAGGGATTTGAACCGCGTGCCTCTCCCGTCAGAGTGCCCTCCACGGCCTCTGAGGGTCCTCCGGAGCCACCGGCTGGGGCGAGTGTGTTGGCCCATCTGGATCCCCACGATGTCCTCAGTCGGGGACACACTGGAGTGCCTCTTCTCTCTCACCTTCTTTTTTTAATCCATCTAATTTCAGGCCCTGAAGTGCCATCCTGGTCAGGTAGAGTGTGTTACCTTCAGCTAAAGTAAACACGTCTCCCTGGGATTTGGAGCGTTCCCTTTCCCTCTTCCTCACCTCTCTGGGTCTGGTTCTCCTGGGGGTCGCCACACAGGCCTGGCTTGTGGCTAGAACGGTCTCCTCATTATTTGGGCATTGAATTAATTGGATCTTGTATCTATATGGGCAGCAGGATTCATGATTTCTTTAAGTGGGGAATATTTGGATCTCTTGGGGTTTCAAAGCATGGTTTTCTTTCAGTGGCTTTTAAGAAGAAGGGTGTTGCTTTGTTACAGATGAAGAAGTACTTCTCCATGAGGCACCTCCTTTTGTGTCTGTCGTTTATTTTTTTTTTTTAGTGTTATTTACTTTTACTCTTCTTATTTAAAAAAAAAAATCATGATATTTTGTCCAATTGAGAGAAAAGGAGTCAAAGTGTTTGTGGCCCTGGAATCATTTGGGGGAATGTGGGTGGCATGGTGCAAGGGCTTTTGAAACTGTCTGCCCCCGAGGAGGCATTCTGTTCTTTCTTTGATTTTGTTGTCTTAGCAATTCAACCTGGTTGGGATAGGAAGGTGGTTTTCCTAAGCCTGTGGGTCAGTCACACCTTGTTTCTTAGGAGGAACCTATACACATATTTGGGTTATTGGTTGTGACCCTCCGTATGGGCCCAGGGTCCTATTTTGACCCACACAGACACTGAGGACCCTGGGGCGGTAGGATCTGGAGAGTGTGGCCCTATGTGGGGGGCTGCAATTCTAACTCCAGGAAAATGGTCCGCTAAACCAAATCTTTCCTTATTTTTACCCCACAAGAGAAGCAGGACATCTAGACTTTTAAAAATAACATGAAATTCTTCAACTTCACTGTGAATAGGTAATTAATGTATAAGAATATATTAAAAATGCTGCAGTGACCCAAGTCCATCCTGTGGGCTGAATTCAGCCCATGCTGCCTGCCAGTTTGCTAATCTGTATTAAGCTGTCCGGGAGCAGGGGGCAGTCCTGGATGGGGAGTTCAGGGGTACCCAACAGGAAGGCACAGAGGCCACCCCCCACCTGGGTCAGGGATCTCCAAGAGCACCCCACATTTGAGGATTCACTAAGAAGATATACAGGGCTCAGGATGTATCATGCTCACGGCTGTGACTTGTCACAGTGAAAGGACATGAAGCGAAGTGAAGGACAGTCAGCGAGAGATAAAAGGTCATGGGCGCGGGGGTGGGAGGTGCGGAGGGTAAAGTCTAGAGGATACCTGGTGCAAGCTTCCAAGAGTCCTCCGCAAGGGAGTCACAGAGGATGCCCTTCATCCCCCAGCAGTGAGTTGTGATGACCCATGTGCAGTGTGTCCAGCAGCTGGTTAGAGACTCAGCACCCAGGGTTTTCGCGGGGAGCTGGTCATGTACACACTGTCCGCCAAGCATGCACCCAAATCCCAGACTCCAGAAGGAAAGCAAGTGCTCAGCACAAACAATTTGGGCACAGTGAGCCTCTTATCATTTAGGGAATGGTGGGAACCTTCCCCAAGCTCCCAGACACCAGCCAAGGGCCAACCTTGTAAGCAGATCCCCTTTCCAGGAGAGCAGCCCCAGGCCTGCTCCTTTTTTTTTAATATTTTTAGTTTGTTGCCAGTATCTGGTCTTTTTTTTAAGATCTCACCCATTTATTTAATTGACAGAGAGACAGCGAGAGAGGGAGCACAAGCACGGGGAGTGGGAGAGGGAGAAGCAGGCTTCCTGCTGAGCAGGGAGCCCGATGCGGGGCTTGATCCCAGGACTCCAGGATCATGACCTGAGCCGAAGTCCGTCGCCCAACCAACTGAGCCACCCAGGCGCCCCAGGCCTGCTCTTTTGACTCTCTTCTGTACCCCATCTGATAAAGAGCCTCTCCTTCACTTGATTCCAGGGCCCAATTGTCACTGCTCCAGGGGACCCATTTCTATTTGCTGCTGGTGAGCAGCCAGTCCTGGGGGCAGGGACCAGCTAAACTCTAATGGGCTGCTGGCCGAGGGGCCAGTTTTGATTTCTGACCCTGTCCCAAGAGCAGGTTTGATGGAGGCAGAGGCACTGGGGAAACAGAGGCCTGGCATGTCTCTTTAGAACCAAGCCTGTCCCTTCACCAGCCACCCGGGGCTGGGCTGTTTGGGAGAAATTGGTGCTAAGGGTGTTCATTCTCTGTGGCCGAGTTCGTGATCTTGGATTTCCCTGGGACCACGTTGAGGCTGGAACTTGTCTGCATGCATGCATGCATGTATGCGTCATTCACTCATTCATTCATCACTTGCTTGTGGAGCTCTTAGTCTATACCAGGTCCTGAGCAATCAGACAAGACTCCGCAGACCCAGACCCCCATCCCTTCCACCCCCAATCTTAGGTCCTGCTATGGGCGGGCTCTAATGCTAGTCTGGCTCACTGAAGCTTTCAAGGCAGGAGCAGCTCTTGCGGCCAGATCTTCAAGCGGCTGCTTCATTCCCCTCTTCCGATCCCCCCATAGGATGGCCGTGCCCATCAGCGTCACCAACCCCGACCTGCTGAGGCACAGCACCGAGCTGTTCATGGACAGTGGCTTCTCCCCACTGTGTCAGCGGATGGGGGCCATGGTCGCCTTCAGGAGATTTGAGGACTTCATAAGGTACCCAGGGTGGCCTAGTCCCTCAAACACCCCGAGCAGAGGTGCCAAGCAAGCTTCCCCTGGCCCACGCCTGTTCATTTGTGTAGCCTGCCTGACTGTGCACTTCTACACTGTGAGACTCTGAGCAAATTATTTCACCTCTCTATGCCTTAGTTTTCCCATCCTTATAATGGGAATAAGAGAAGGATCTACTTTATAGGACCACCAGGAAAATTAAATGAGATCGTGTATATTAAATATTGTATTTAAAGTGTAGTTAAAAAAAGGGGAGGGGCACCTGGCTGGCTCAGTCAGTAGAGCATGTGACTCTTGACCTCGGGGTTGTGAGTTCAAGCTCCACATTGGGTGTGGAGCCTACTTAAAAAAAATAATAAAGCGTAGTTAAGGTGTAAGTGACTGCCCTCTCCCCCGACCTGTTCCTCCGTGCTGTGCGTTGTGCTTGGATTATCTTGTTGTAACTCCCCAATAGCCTTAGTTGATTTGGGGAGGTGAGGGGTGAGGATCCCCCGGCCTGTGACGGGCAGCCCACCTGATGCCCCAGAGCACCGGACTTCCTTTTATTCACAATCTCAGACCACACAGGCTCCTTCTTCCCTTTTGGGGCAACACCCCATCGGTGGAGGCTTGGACCTGGTCAGGACCCCAGTGAGCTCTGCACAGAGTTGAATGAGCTCAGAGAATGGTGGGTGGCAAAGAGGGAGGACCCAAGTCTCTCATCTGCCTGGAGCACAATCTTGACCTTCGATGTCACGGAGCAGCAGTCCCTCAGCCCTGCCTCTCCACCCCGCGCCCCCAGGAATTTCGACGAAGTCGTCTCCTGCTTTGCCATCGTGCCCCGGGAAGCCCCGCTCTTCAGCAAGGTCTATACTTCCTTGTACTGTGAGGAAGACAGCAAGGTCGGTGTCCAAGCAGGGGGCATATGCTGAGGAGGGGGCGGGCTGGGGCTCTCGGGTCCTTCTACCACCTACCTTTGTTTTGCCCTCCCAGAACCTCAGAGAAGAGCCGATCCACATCCTGAATGTGGCCATCCAGTACGCGGACCACCTGGAAGATGAGGAGCTGGTGCCGATTTTCCGGACGTTCGTACAATCCAAGGTATGCTGGGCTTGCCTCTGGTTCTGAGTCACGGAAGGAGGAGGGAGGGGCTGTTGTGGTGAGGCGTCCCATGTGCCTGAGTCCTGCTGTGCACTTCAGAGGCACAGACCTGGCTTCCCAGCCCAGCCCCGCGACTCCTCGGAGCCCGTAACCTTGGGTGGAAGTGGTTGAACTCGGTAGTGGCTGAACTTAAACCTTTTCCCCAATAACATGGGGGCAGTGTTTCTCTCTCCCTGGGTGTTGTAATGATAAAAGACAAAGTATAGGGGCACCCAGGCGGCTCAGTCGGTTAAGCATCCAACTCTTGATTTCGGCTCAGGCCATGATCTCAGGGTTGTGGGATCAAGCTCTGCATTGGGCTCCGGGCTGGGTGTGGAGCCTGCTTAAGATTCTCTCTCTCCCTCTCCTTCTGCCTCTCCCCACCCCTGCCACTCTCTCTCTTAAAAAAAAAAAAAAAAAAAAAGACAAAGTATATACAGTTGACCCTTGAACAGTATGGGTGGAACTAGGCAGGTGCACTCATTCCCAGATTGTGTTCCGACAAACACAATACGGTGCTGTAAATGTTTTTCTTCTTCCTTGTAATTTTCTTAGTAACCTTCCTTTTTGTCAGCTTACTTTGTTGTAAGACTATAGTATATAGTATGTATAACATGCAGAAAGTGTTGACTGTTTATGTTATCAGTAAGGTTTCTGGTCAACGGTAGGATATTCATAGTTCTTGGGGAGTCAAAAGTTATATGTGGATTTTTAACTGTGCAGAGGATCGGCGCCCCTAACCCCACATTGTTCAAGGGTCAGTGGGACACCACTTAGCCTGTGCAATGAAGAATGAAATGAAGTATATGTACACTTCGAGGACACATTCAATAAATAGTTTGGGGGGGGGACTGTTTTTGTTGAAATAACCCAGAAAACTCAAAATCTTTAAAGAGTCACTTACACTGACCACCATCTAATGCAAAGAACTTCTTGTGTAAGCATGTGGCCATTGCCAGCATATAGTCTCATGCTGGCAGGAGGGACAGCTGTTAGTACGCTCAAGGACCTCCACTGCAAATAGATGTGGAGCCGCTTGGCAAGCGTAGGTAGTAGAAACAGTGGGAAGGTACTGTGCGACCTTGGGCAGGTTACTTTACCTCTCTGATCCGTAGTTTCCCCAACTGTAAAATGGGATGCTAAGATTTCTAACTCCTAAATTAATCAGATCTACCAGGCACGCTATCTGGCTGTTCTCCTTAGTTGGTCTCAACTTGAAGAACACTTGGAAATTTTCAGTTGTTGTTAGTCTGTTTACCTGTACATTGGTCGTATTCTCCGACCAATGGGAGGGACACCTCTTACCTCCTCTGACTTGGCATCCCTCAGAAGACCTGGCCTCGTGATTCCTAGGCAGGAGATGGGGGTGAATGATGCTGAGTCACGGATAAGGCCTTGAAAGCTTAGGGACATTATTGTCCGTGATTTACTTAGACTTGATAATAAGGTAATGATGTTCACAGTAGAAAATGTTTAAGGTACAGACAAATATGAAAACAAAACCCACACCCCTACCATCCAGCCCCGGGATGAAGATATTGGCATATTTCCCTTCAGCGGGTTTCTTCTTGACACAGCCGATGTACTTACTGGGTTTACACTTGGCATCCCGCGGCATAGATAAAGCAACATTTGGGTTGTTGGGGCTCACCCTACCCTTTAACCAAATCAAATGACGCTCAAGATAGTTGGTGTTTCTGGGCACCTGGGTGGCTCGGTTGGTTAAGCGACTGCCTTCGGCTCAGGTCATGATCCTGGAGTCCCGGGATCGAGTCCCACATCGGGCTCCCTGCTCAGCGGGGAGTCTGCTTCTCCCTCTGACCCTCTTCCCCCTCGTGCTCTCTGTCTATCATTCTCTCTCTCTCAAATAAATAAATAAAATCTTAAAAAAAAAAAAAAAGATAGTTGGTGTTTCTTACCCAGAGAGAGCAGTGGGAGGGATGCCAGACTCACCTGTGGAAAGTATGGGCCATGAGGACCCCCAAAGCACGGACGAAGAAATCGTCCTCTAAATACCAACCCGGGAAGATATCCATGGGCTAGAAAAGATTAAATGTATGTGCTTCTGTACAAAAGAGAGCGAGAAGAATATACACCTGCTGGGGGAAGGACTTTTAATGTTACATATTGCTCTTGTGTTGAAAATTTTTTGCATTAAGCGGATACCTACATATATATTCTCCCATACACACATTCATATACATTCCCACACACACTCACACATTGATACACATCCTTAGTTGAGAACAAATCATGGAGGCTCCCCATAACCAGGCTGGTTTTCCCACATTCAAACCCTCTTCGTTTTGTGGTTTATCCTGTTCTCTTTGCAACCCACGTACCATTAAGTATTCTTTTGTTTGTCTACTTACGTCTTTCTGAAATGGGCTAAGACTACTCATTTCCTCTAATAATTTTCCTTACTGTAGGGACAAGTTAAGCAAGAACCATATTTCCTTGTCTTTTGGGTTTTTCTTTCCCCACAATACTGTATATAATAATATTTATTTTGGGGGCACCTGGGTGACTCAGTCGTTAAGTGTCTGCCTTCGGCTCAGGTCATGGTCCCAGGGTCCTGGGATCGAGCCCCACATCGGGCTCCCTGCTCAGTGGGAAGCCTGCTTCTCCCTCTCCCACTCCCCCTGCGTTGTGTTCCCTCTCTCGCTCTCTCTGTCAAATAAGTAAATAAAATCTTTTTAAAAATATTTATTTTGTTTAGGGATTACCTAAAAATAATTTTGTACCCTTCTTGGGTACTTTCCTATTAAAGTTTAACATACAGAAAATGTGTACAAATCGTAAAGGTACAGCCTGATGAATTTTCATAGGGAATTCCCAAGTGTAACCAGCATTTAGATAAAAAAATGAATGTTCTCCTTTCTTCTTTGCCAGAGATAACCGACAACTAGCCTAAGTTTTAACAACATAGATTAGTCTCATCTGTTCTCGAATTTTGTATAAATGAAATCATATAGTGTGCACTTTTTTGTGCTTTTTTACTCATCTTTTTTTTTTTAAAGATTTCATTTTTAAGTAACCTCTACACCCAATGTGGGGCTCAAACTCACAACTCCAAGATCAAGAATTGCATGCTCCACTGAATGCGCCAGCCAGGCCTTCCCAGTTTGTCTTTTTTTAATAGAACGGTGACACCCTCCCCCCCCACTTAATTTTATTAAAGATTTCATGAAATGTTAAAAAAATGTATATATGTGTGTATGTATATACGTATATATATTTCAACATAACACCTTTATTAAATATAATTCACATGTCACACTATTCCTCCATTGAAAATATACAATTCAATGCTTTTTGGTATATTCATACAGTTGTGTAATCATCATCATGATAAAAATATTTTAGAATGTTTTTACCAACACCACCTCCAAAAAGAAAACCTATTAGCAATCATTCCCCATTTTCCCTCAATCCAACACCGCTCCCCCCCCCCCCCCCCCCGTGCCCTGGGCAACCATGAATCTACTTTCTGTCTCTATGGATCTGCCCATTCTGGATGTTTCCTGTAACTGGAATGATGCAATATGAGGTCTTTTGTAACTGGTATCTTCGAGTCAGCATCATGTTTTCAAGATCCAGCCATGTGGAAACTTGTGTCAGTACTTCATTTCTTTTTGTGGCTAGATACTATTCCATTGCCTTTTTGGTTTTTAATGCAGAAAAACATCCTTGTGGATTGCGGACTCCGAAGAATCACATTCCTGATTGCCCAAGAGGTCAGTGCGATTCTCAGTACATCCGTAGGAGTCTTTAACATTCCTCAAGACTCAGTACCACTGATTTGGCGTTTACTCTGTAGATGGGGGTGGAAGAGAGCAATCGCTAAAAAAGAGAAGATTTTCCCAAAGGATTCATTCTAGAAGCATACGGGTTATGGTTAAAAAAAAAAAAACCAAAAAACAAGTATATCAGTATTTAAATGAATCTTAGTTGATTTCATTGTTTCTTTTGCAGAAAGAATTTCCCAAGTTTTTCACATTCAGAGCAAGAGATAAGGTATGACATAAAGCAGTGATACTTTTCTCGCCTCCCTGGCATCTTTGATATTCAGGAAGAGTAGAGTCCCCAGTCCTTAAGGTACCCCTGTATTCTAGAACATGTAATTTCTGTGTAGACTCCAGCCTCTGGGATTGTGTTTCCCTGCGGAGCTCAGACCCCATGCTTCCCATCCGGATCATTGTTGTCCTCAGATGGCTCTCCCAACCTCTTTTTCTTATGTTCTTGCAGGCCGGCTGCATATTTTTATAATCAGAGTTTGATTGGAACACAGCCACACCTGCTTGATGTCCTATTGTCTGCTGCGGCTTTCTCGTTCCAGTGGCAGAGATGGTGTGGCTGTGACCGACCGTGTGGCCCAGCAGCCTCACACGTTCCCTCTCTGGCCCTTTAAGAAAAGCTTTGCTGATCCCTATTTTAGAACAGGTGGGCTTATTCCCAGCACAGACTCTACACTCCGTCCTCTTCAGTATCTCATAGTTGAATTGATCCAAAGCCTTTCATTTCTAGCTCAGACCCGTCCTTTGGTGAGGGTCTTCATTTTCTCTCTACTTCAGTCTCCGGCATGGTCTGTCGCTTCCTTTGGGGGACGAGTTTCCACAGAGAAACCAGCGCTTAGTGACTTCTTGAGAGGTACTCTGTTGTGACAGAACAGAGGCTGGTTGTGCCGGCAGGTGCTGGGGACTAGGTAGGCTCACCCGGGAGCCGAGAGGCTCAGGCCAGCATGCAGGACCTGCCATGTTCGTGGCTCTCCTCCGGACCTTCCCAAAACCCAAATCTCTGAGTCCTGGGGTTGCTCACAGGGTGACGTGATGAAGGCTACCCCTCTGAGTGCGAAAGCCGCCAACACCAGGGGTCTGCAGGTCAGGGCGTGGAGCCAGCAGGCGCGCGGCCCCAGGGACCCATTCGGTGTCTGTCTGTGTGTCTGTCTGTCTCCACTCTCTGGCCGGCCCCGCAGTTTGCAGAAGATCGCATTTACCGTCACCTGGAGCCCGCCCTGGCCTTTCAGCTGGAGCTCAGCCGGATGCGCAGCTTCGATCTGACCGCCGTGCCCTGCGCCAACCACAAGATGCACCTTTACCTAGGCGCGGCCAAAGTGAAAGAAGGGGCAGAAGTGACGGACCACAGGTTCTTCATCCGTGCCATCATCAGGCACTCGGACCTCATTACAAAGGTAAGACATCACTGAGGGCAGCTTTCTCCCTCTGAGCTGCTCACTCACGTGCTGGCCTTCCCTTCACTGAGTCCCTGCTCTGTGCTGGGCACTCGGCGGCGTGCTGGGGATCATGGGGTGTGCTGGGCACATACATCTGTGCCCTTGTGACTCTCCCGTCTGGGGAGCCCGGGGGAGGCAGACATCAAAGTGGCTTGTGTGCATGTCCCGGCTGGCGGCACATGGACACCTTTCTTGTGTCCCACGGATCTGTCTGCATGAGAAGGGAGTTGAGAAGATAGGAAGATACTGGCTTATTAAAGGAGTTTCTTGTACTTGCTTATTGAGTGCATGATCATTTTTCATTGTTTCTTGCATTCAGACAAGTTATCTATGATTTTATTTATTTATTTATTTTAAAGATTTTATTTATTTATTTGACAGAGAGAGAGACAACGAGAGAGGGAACACAAGCAGTGGGAGTGGGAGAGGGAGAAGCAGACTGCTGGCTGAGCAAGGAGCCCATGTGGGGCTAGATCCCAGGACCCTGGGATCATGACCTGAGCCGAAGGCAGATGCTTAATGACTGAGCCACCCAGGCACCCCAAGTTATCTATGATTTTATTGTGAACTTTTCAAACAATATTGAAAACGACTTTTTCTTTAAAGATTTTATTTAGGGCGCCTGGGTGGCTCAGATGGTTAAGCGTCTGCCTTCGGCTCAGGTCATGATCCCAGGGTCCTGGGATCGAGTCCCGCCTCGGGCTCCCTGCTCCTTGGGAGCCTGCTTCTCCCTCTGCTTCTCTCTCTCTCTCTCTCTCTCTCTCTCTCTGTCTCTCATGAATAAATAAATAAAATCTTAAAAAAAAATAAAGATTTTATTTATTTGGGAGAAAGAGAGAGCATGAGCCAGAGGGGAAGGGCAGAGGGAGGGGGAGAAGCAGATTCCCCACTGAGCAGAGAGCCCGATGTGGAGCTGATCCCAGGACTCCAGGATCATGACCCGAGCTTAAGGCAGATGCTTAACCAACTGAGCCACCCAGGTGCCCCATAGTGGATTCTTCTTTTTTTTTTTTAAGATTTTATTTGTTGATTTGAGAAAGAGAGCACAAGTAGGGAGCAGGGGACAGAGGCAGAGGGAGAAGCAAACTCCCTGCTGAGCAGGGAGACTGATGTGGGGCTCAATCCCAGGACCCTGGGATCATGACCTGAGCCGAAAGCAGATGCTTAACCGACTGAGCCACCCAGGCGCCCCTTGAAAACTACTTTTAAAAATCAAGGAGAATGACCCAGAATCCCACTACTCAGCAGGGGTCAGCCCTGTTGGGGACCCTTTCTAGGCAGGATTCCATATGTGGAGTTGCAGGTGTCATGTTATCGGTGGGAGCTCAGGGTGGACAAACCATTTGAATACTGTTGCGGTTTTACTGGTCAATTCCTTTTTTTTTTTTTTTTTTAAGATTTTATTTATTTCAGAGAGAGAGAGAGAGAGAGTGTGTGTGAGTGCAACCGTGAGCAGGGGGAGGGGCAGAGGGAGAAGCAGGCTTCCCGCTGAGCAGGGAGCCTGACAGGGGCTTGATCCCGGGACCCTGAGATCATGACCTGAGCCAAAAGCAGCCGCTTAACTGACTGAGCCCCCCAGGCGCCCCTACTGGTCAGTTCTTGTAGACCTCCTCTCCCACGGTAATGGAGATGATCAACTTCATGCTCTCTCCTTGCATGGATGTACCGTGTGTGTAATTTTTTTTTTTTTTCCAAATCCTCTACTGATGGACGTGAAGCTAATGTCAGTTTTTTGCCACCTCAGTCAACGAGCTATTTTAATGGGTTTATTATTTTCAGGTACAGTCAGGCCTGTACTTCCTAACAGATCAAGAAACGGTTGCCATGGAAAAGATTGTCACTCTCAGATCCCAAGAGGAGGGGGCACAGCATATGGCAGGGAGCCACGAGGGGAAACACCGGGGTTGGTCGGGAGGCAGGGGAGGAGAGGGAAACGTGGGTAAGAGTCTGTTGTAGTTTCTGCAGGAAAGAACAACCAGTGAGGCAGGGTAGGCAGGCTTGGGATTGACTAGTCTGAATACTTTCAGTAGGTTCTGGAGCCGAGGGGCTGTCTCTAGGTGTCTGGTACCTGGGCCTGGGGTGAGTAGGGCAGGTGGATAGTGACCTGGGACCTGAGAACCCCAAAGAAGTGGTGTGTGCTCTGGATTGGCTGGTTTGCCTTTGAAAGAGCACGCTCAGGATGGAGCTGTTTACCATCTCTAGGGATTGGCCACCCTGGGAGGGGCAGCCCCTCCAGGCTCAGGAAGGCCCCAGTTGTCAGAGCATCACAATGCAGAAAATACAGAACTTGGCAAATATGCTGGGTAGCCTTGGAGGCAGGGCTCTGCCCTTCTCATCTGGCACACTTTCTGGAGGAGGGGAGATGCTTTCCTCTCTCCTTTCTGTCTGAGGCTCCGTTTCCAGCCCTGGGCCCCTTGCTTTAGCATCTGTCCCCCGCTGACTTCGGCAGGAAGCCTCCTTTGAGTACCTGCAGAACGAGGGTGAGCGTCTGCTCCTGGAGGCCATGGATGAGCTGGAGGTGGCATTCAACAACACGAGCGTGCGCACTGACTGCAACCACATCTTCCTGAACTTCGTGCCCACCGTCATCATGGACCCCTACAAGGTCTCTCCTCTGGGGACGCTCTGGGTTCAGCTTTCACAGGGGCCTATGGCACTTCACGTGCCTTGCTGCTTTGGGGTCTTGTCTCCTTGCACTCGAGACCTCTAAGTTCCAGGGACATGCATGTGCCTGTTTGAGCCTCGGTTGCTGTGGGTGGACAACCTGCTGTCATTTAATTCCAGGGCCATATTTTTGCCACCACCCTTAGGATCGTCCCTGTTCTGATAGTCACTCTCCGTGGGCAGCATGCTTCCCTTTTAGGACAACACGCATGCCCAAAGTGTCTTGCAAAACAAAATTTCATCCCTGGTTCCCGGCTCTTTCAGGGGACCGGGTGTGGGAGGGAAGGGGAAAGAGAGCCATTCTCCCATGGCTGGTTCTTCATGAGCAGGCAGAGTTGATGCTGGTGATTCTGGGATGAAAGAAGTCCTGGGTTATCATCTTGGCATCCGTGGGGTGCAGAGGGCCCATGCTGATGCCCCAACTCCACCAACCCATTTATTTCCCAGAAGAGAAAATGCAAACGTTTGAGCTACGTGGTGGAGATAAAGATGATGTAATGTAGGCACACTAGCTCTGTCATTTACCAGCCTCCGTTTCCTCATCTGTCACCGGGGTATAAAAGTGCCAGCCTCTCTGAGTAATTATAAGGATGAAACGAGATAATGCTCTTGACATGCTTAGCATGGCAACTATGGTTATTATTGGCTAAATAGTTGTTGGAGACATACTGTGTCCCAGGTATTTTGTGTTCAGTGTATGTCATCGTTCCTTTATTATCGGTGCTAGAACTATTTATTACAAGTGTGCACGGAATGGGCCCTGAGATTGGAATTGCTGTGATTTGGGGCAGATCGAGGAGTCCGTGCGTTCCATGGTTATGCGCTATGGCAGCCGGCTGTGGAAACTCCGCGTGCTGCAGGCTGAGGTCAAGATCAACATCCGCCAGACCACTGCTGGCAGTGCTGTTCCCATCCGCCTGTTCATCACCAATGAGTCGGGCTACTACCTGGACATCAGCCTCTACAAAGAAGTCACTGACCCCAGATCTGGAACTGTAAGGCTGGGAGGCTGGGGGGGTGGGGGGGGGGGGATGCCGCAGAGATCCAAGTCAAAGCAGAGGCAGAGCAAATCTGCTCCCGAGAGCAAGACACAGACTAAAATGCTATTTGGTGGTCATTGTGCCTTGCCATACTGGATTGGGGTAGCTCTCCTCTGAGTTTACAGTAAACATGTTAGCTTCTGAATCCCAGTTGTTCATTCCTCTGGGAAGGAGAATCAATCTCAAATTTAATCTATTTTAGGACCATATTTGGGAAAAGATGTGGAATATTGTGGTTGATTGTAATGCAACTCCCAGGTTGGTTCACTTAGGGAAATGGGTGTATTTTCCCCAACCATGTTTTAGAACAGATATTTGTCAACTGAATCAAATATCCCATTGACTTCCTTTTTAAATATATAACTCTTTAAATGATTAAAGACTCAGGAAATTAGAAAAATAGTACAGAGGGGAAAAAAAGATACCACGGAGAGTTCCCATGTACCCTTCACCCAACTTCCTCCAGTGGTAACAACATAACCACGGGACCTTGTCAAAACAGGAAATTGACATTGGTACAGTACTATTAACTCAAATGGGGACTTAATTCAGATCCAGCCAGTTTTTGTGCACTCATTTTGGTTGTGTGTGTGTGTGTATGTGTGTGTAAAGTACTGATAGTCACATTTTTGGAGCTATGCTCCCATACCTGCCACTGTCCCTTCTTGTTCTGGTTGCCCACAGTGGCAGAGAAAAGAAGATTAGCTCTCCGGGGCACTTACTTTGTCATGTGATGTGACATGCTTTGCTTCCTTCGACCACATTTTCATTGAGAAGAGTAGGATTAAATGGGACAAGACTATGCTTCTTTGAAAGTTCCCTCCTTCACTCTGTTTCGCTGTCTTTCTTTCCAGATCATGTTTCACTCCTTTGGCAACAAGCAGGGACCCCAGCACGGGATGCTGATCAACACTCCCTATGTCACCAAGGATCTGCTTCAGGCCAAGCGATTCCAGGCCCAGTCCCTAGGCACCACCTACGTCTACGACTTCCCAGAGATGTTCAGGCAGGCAAGTCCTGCAGCTTTGCTGTGGCACCACCCCGGTCCCCTTAGGGAGTCCACCAGCCCCTTACCCCCCATCCTTAGTTACTCTTCTGAAGACCCCAGTTGGAAGAATGAGGTCTTCATGGAAAAAAAGAAATCAATATTGGGAATGCCTTCCTAATATCATTCCTAAATGAACCCACTTTCCTCCCAATGATAAAAAGTAATATAATATAGAAACTTTGGAAACTAAAGGAGTATGGAAAAAAGAAAAAAGTGGCTCAGAGTTCCATGTCCTAAAGACAGATTGCTTAATATTTTGATGTGTTTCTTTCTGTTTTTTTTTTTTTTTTAAGGTGTGTTTATTTCAGAGAGAGAAAGAAAGAGCATGTGAGCAGGGGGAGGGGCAGAGAGACAATCTCAAGCCGACTTTATGCTGAGGGCAGAGCCACATGTGGGGCTTGATCTCATGACCCTGAGATCATGACCTGAGCCAAAATCAAGAGTCAGACACTTAACCAACTAAGCTACCCAGGCATCCTTTCCTCTGGTCATTTTAATGCTCATTTAAGTTCCTGCCACATGCCTGGCTCCATTCTAAGCTTAGGTAGCCCGTGAGGAAGAGGGTAGAGTCATTCACTGCCTTTGAGGAATTTTTAGTCTACTTTTAATAAATAGTGTCTTGGGTTTCCTGAATATTAAAGTATTCTACCCTTATGTAATCTATTCACCATTGATGACTATAGTAACGTTTTAGTGTTTCCTTCAAGGATTGTTACTGTGCCTTTATTTTTTACATGGTAGGGCCTTTCAGGCACACTGAATAGGCTGGCACTGGTGACGGGGATATCTGCTTACATCCCTTCCATTGCCTTATAAATGATGTTCATGAACCCATGACCATGGACCTTCCCCTGTAGGCAGGAAAGCCTCAGTTCACTTCAGGCATAGGAGAGGCAGAATGGTAGGAAAAGCTGCTATTTGCAGTCACTCAGGCTTGGTCTTAAATTCTGGATCTGTCCTTTGCTTTCTGTGTATCTTTGGGCAAGTTCCTTCACCTCTCTGGGCTAGTTTCCTCCTCTGTCAAGTGAGGATAATAATAGTACCTGCTATGCAAAGTTAATTGTGAGGAATATATGTAAAGTATTCATAATTAAGTAGGTGCTTAATTAAATTAAAGTAGGTGCTTAATTAAATTAAACTTAAACTTGTATGATTAAGAAGATCATTTATCCTTTTGCCTTTGACCTCAAGGGCCATAGAATAAGAAAAAGACAAATCAGGAGCAAATCCATCCCTTTTCTTTTACACAAAGAAACAGAGTATTATGGACAATGCATAAATTTGAAAACTTAGACAAAAGAAAATTTCCCAGAAAAATATATCTTATCAAAACTGACTCAGGAAGAAATAGAAAATGTAAATAGATTATTAGCATTAATGAAACTGAATACTAGTTCAAAAAGTCTATCCACTACAATGGGTGCAGATGGCTTTACAATTTCTATCTAGCCCTCAAAGAGCAGATAATTCCCTTTGTGTACAAATTGTTTTTTGTAGTTTTTTTGTTTTTTATTTATTTATTTGACAGAGCCACAGCAAGAGAGGGAACACAAACAGTGGGAGTAGGAGAGGGAGAGGGAGAAGCAGGCCTCCTGCCGAGCAGGGAACCTGATGTGGGTCTTGATCCCAGGACCCTGGGACCATGACCTGAGCCAAAGGCAGACGCTTAACAACCGAGCCACCCAGGCGCCCCACAAATTGTTTAGAGAGTAGAAAAAAAAACCAAGGGGAACGCTTCTTTACTTGTTTTATCAGGTTATTATTACCCTAATATGAATCCCGTATTGGAACATTAGAAGGAAAATTGGTTGTCTCATTTATGAATATGGACACAAAAATCATAAATAAAATATTAGTAAATGAAATCCAGTAATGATTTTCTTTAAATTGGACTAAGTAGGTTTTATTCTGTAACTGCTTATATGATTTGATATTAGGAAGTCTATTAATGTAACTTACCATACTAATAGATTAAGAAAATTAAATTTTTCAATAGATGCAAAAAAAAACTAATTGAGAAGATAATATCTGTTAATAATAAAAACTTTTAATAAACTAAGAAGAGAAGGGAATTTATCTTGATAAAAGATATTAATCTAAAACTAATAGCACCTAATGGTGATATGTTAAAAAGACAGATACAGGATAGATATATCCATTATTACCATATGTAGTCAACATTTTTTTATTGGTGTTTCTGGCCAATGCAATAAGACAAGAAAAATAAAGTGTGAAGACTGAAATGCAAAAGAAAACAAAATGGTGTTTTTGCAGATGATATAAATGTCTATATAAGAAATGCAAGAATCTATAGCACCAATGAAATAATGTAGCAAGATTGCTAGATACAAGATCAGTATACAAAACTGCATTCTCATAGATCAGCAGAAATTGTAAAATGTAGTTGGAAAAAAAATAGTGTTTACAACATTAAGATCAACTATAAGGTTACTTGTGAATAAATCAAAAAACATACAAAACCTTCATGGAGGAAATTTTTAAATTTTCTTGAAACACTGTAAGCCTAAATAAGTGGAAGGGTATATCATGCTCATGAAGGATGGGAAGATTCAATATTGTAAAGCTATTAGTTCTGCCCAAATCAATACATTCAGTATAATTCCAGAGTTTTTTGGTGAAACTTAAAAATTCATATGGAAAAGCAAAAGCTTGTGAACAGCAAAAATAATATCGAAACAGAACAAAGTCAAGAGGACTCGTCTTAGCCAATGTCGTTACTTGTTTTAAAGTAGCAGTACTTGACTACAGTGTATTGTTGTAATAGAGCTAGATGAGCAGACCAGTAGAACAACACAGAGCCTGGCGCCTGGGTGGCTCAGTCGGTTAAGTGTCTGCCTTCAGCTCAGGGTATGACCCCAGGGTCCTGGGATCGAATCCTGCATTGGGCTCTCTGCTCAGTGGGGAGTCAGTTTCTCCCTCCCCCTCTACCCTTCCCCCTGCTCATGCTCTCTCTCTCTCTCTGAAATAAATAAATAAAATCTTAAGAAAAGAAAAACGAAGAACAGCACAGAGCCTAAAATCAGACCCACTCATAAACAGAGCCTTGAATAAACAGAGCCTTGACAGAATGCAGAGGTGGGATTATGAATCAAGGCATTAAACTTCACTAAAAGGTACAGTAGTCCCCTATTATCCATGGCTTTGCTTTCCATAGTTTCATTACCTGTGGTCAACTGTGATCTGGAAGCAGATGATCCTCCTTCTGATCTATGCTCAGAAGTTCAGTGTTAGCCTAACGCTATGTCACAATGCCTACATCATGCCCCTCACTTTATCTCATCACGTAGGCATTTGATCATCTCACATCATCATAAGAAGGGTGAGTTTAGTACAGTAAGACATTTTGAGAGAGACCCTGTTCATATGGTTTTTTACAGTTTTTGTATAGTTTTATAGTTTTTTATATAGTTCTACTATAGTATATTGTTATAATTGTTCTTTTATTATTATTTTACTAGGCCTAATTTATAAATTAAACTTTATTATAGTTATGTATGTATCAAAAAAAACATAGTATGTATAGGGTTCAGTACTGTCAGAGTCTCAGGCATCCATGGGCTGTCTCAGAGCATTTCCCCCATGGGTAAGGGAGGACTTACCTAACTGGAAAAAGTAAGTTTTGATTTCTACTTTATCTAGTTTACAGAAATAAATTTCAAGAGGATTAAAGTCACTTGGAGTCAGTTGAAAGCTCCAACTGTACAGGAAAAGACCCATAAACTTGACTATATTAACATTTTGAAGTTCTTTATGCAAAAAATGAAAGATGAGCCACAGATGGGGAGAATAGTTTCAATGCCTGTACCAGCAAGGGATTACAACTAGATTAAAGAGCACTAATAAATCAATTAGAAAAAAACAAAGCTATAAAAAATGTGGGCAGGAGTTATAAACAGGAAGAAATTGACAAAAAAGAAACTCACATGGTTAATAAACATATTCAAAGGCTCTCACCTTACTGATAATCAGTGAAGTACAGCTTAAAACCACGATATAATTTTGTACCCAGCAGATGGATAAACATGAAAATATTTGACAAAACTAAGTATTGGCAAACATATAGAGAAAAGGGGTTCTTATACTTTCTTACTGGGACTGTAAAGGATTTTGAAAAATGAGAGGGCAATTTGATAATATTGAGTAAACTTGAAGCTTCACAAACCCTGTGACCCAGCGATTCCACTCCTAGGTACTCACCTGATGAGACTCTCATCCATGTTTATAAGAAGAGACCACCAGGATCTCATTACAGGGGTGCCTGGGTGGCTCAGTTGGTTAAATGTCTGACTTCAGCTCAGGTCTTGAACTCAGGGTCCTGGGATTGAGCCCCACGTCAGGCTCTACACTAAGCGAGGAATCTGCTTGTCCCTCTTTCCCCACTCGTGCTCTCTCTTTCTCTCTCAAATAAATAAATAAAATCTTAAAAAAAAAAAAAGAATGCTTATTACAGCCTTGTTGTTAATACCGTAGGATTGGAAGCAGCCTAAATGTTCCTTAAAAAGGGTTATGAATAGGTAAGTTGTGATCTACTCACACCATGGAAACAGAATAGCAGAGAAAATGAGTGAACTAGAGTTAAATTTCTCAGTATGGATAAATCTCTCAAACATATGGGGGAGCCAGAGGGGTCAGATGCAGAAGGGTGCGTCCATCACAAGACCATTTATTTAAAGTTTAAGTCCTGCAGGGGCGCCTGGCTGGCTCAGTTGGAAGAACATGGCACTCTTGGTCTTGAGGTACATGGGTACCCACGTGGGGTGTAGAGATTGCTTAAAAATAAGTTTAAGTTATGTCTCTACATCCCACGTGGGGCTCGAATGCACAACCCCATGACCAAGAGTTGCATGTTCTTCCAACTGAGCCAGACAGGCGCACCCCCATGTGTTTAAAATGTATGCCTATATAATGAAAGGCATAAAAACATACACAGGACTAGTAGACACTATTCAAGACAATGGTTATCTGGGGTTGGGGAGAGGGGGTACACCAGGGGCTTCAACTGCATTTTTCTTATTCCTTTAAAAAAAAAATTGGGGGCACCTGAGTGGCTCAGTTGTTAAGCGTCTGCCTTCGGCTTAGGTCATGATCCCAGGGTCCTGGGATTGAGCCCTGCATCGGGCTCCCTGCTCAGCGGGCAACCTGCTTCTCTCAATACCAGGACCCTGGGATCATGACCTGAGCCGAAGGCAGACGCTTAACCGACTGAGCCACCTCCAGGAGCCCTGTCAGTAGTTCATAATTTAAAGAGGGAAAGAACTAGAAAATGTGCCTCCCTAATGAGGACTTCAGGTTTTCTCTTTCTTTCCCCATCCCCAGGCTCTCTTTAAACTGTGGGGCACCCCGGACAAGTTCCCCAAAGACATCCTGACATACACCGAACTCGTGCTGGACCCTCAGGGCCAGCTAGTGGAGATGAACCGCCTTCCTGGAGGAAATGAGGTAAGAACGCAATGGAACCCGGCCCCTGTCTAGAATCGCCCTTTCAAAAAACGTCCCCCTGAAGCAACAAACCGTTTTTCCTTGTGCGTTTCTCTCCTCGGCAGGTGGGCATGGTGGCCTTCAAAATGAGGTTCAAGACCCCGGAGTATCCAGAAGGGCGGGACGTGATCGTCATCAGCAATGACATCACGTTCCGCATTGGATCCTTTGGCATGGGAGAAGACCTCCTGTACCTGCGCGCGTCAGAGATGGCCCGGGCAGAGGGTATCCCCAAAATCTATCTTGCAGCCAACAGTGGGGCCTGTATTGGCCTTGCAGAGGAGATCAAGCACATCTTCCAGGTGGCTTGGGTGGACCCAGAAGACCCCCACAAAGTACGTCCCCAAACCAGCATGGTGGTGTCATGCCCCCCAGTGGGGGTGATAGCGCCTACGGGGGGGGGCAGGGTGGAAAGAATCTTCATGCCCTTTGTGTATAAAGCACAGATCTACACATACAGCACATAGAAGGCATACAGTAGATCGGTCTTAAAATTTCATGGGAGGGAGTGGTGGTTGGGAAAAAAAGTGCCTGGAAAGGTGCCTGAGGGGAATAATGAAGAAAAGTTTGTAAACACTGAGCTCATATATCCAGAGTGTCCCCTGAATGAGGCGTACACTGAGGAGGCAAAGGTGAATAAGACACAGTTTCTGGCCTCAGGGAATTCTCCGAAATCATCCGGAATATGTAGACACACTAGCCACAATAAAACGCAGGAAAGATGAGAGAAAAGGTCACATTTTGTGATGTGGAAAGACAGGGGACAGAGATTTTCTGCAGCTAGAGCACGCATTCTCCAGGTAGCGGTATCGCCCCCGCCAAAGGGGGCAAGAATTATTCTTTTCATGTAAAAAGCGTGTATACATATGTACACACATGCATATACACACACGTGTATACATAATGCATACATACACATAGTTCGTAAACTATAATAGAGTTTTCGTGGAGGGAGCTGGCGAAAGGGAAACAAGTCAGAACAGACCCCTTAGGGGAGCAGGGGTGGAAAGGTGATTGAGGAACTGATTTGGAGCAGGAAAAACGGGAGATTGTGTGTAAGGATGAGTGGAAGGCACTTGGCACTGATCAGACCTTCAGTTTGTAGCTGTTATTGATACAGAATTAACGTCAGACATGTTTGCTGTTAACATATTGTTAACTCGTTATTAACATCCGCCCCTACAGGGTTAACATTTTTGTTCAAAAACAGAGGCTGTCTAGTGCAGGGGACTGGATTCATAGCTTCACTGGTGTCTTTTTTTTTTTTTTTTTTAAGGGATTTAAATACTTGTACCTAACCCCCCAAGACTACACCACAATCAGCTCCCTGAACTCTGTCCATTGTAAACACATCGAGGAAGACGGAGAATCCAGGTGAGTAATTTATCACATAGCTCCTTCGTTTTGCCTGGGGTCTATTTCAGCTACTAATGGGCAGTCCCTCTCTTTGCCTCCGGGCTTGTGGGTGATGTTTTCAAATGGGGTGGTGGTATTTGTACAGTGGGACCCCTGAGCCTTCCGGACATTGATGACTAAGACACCTGGGGCTTTCTTCAGGGTGAGCCCATTCTTGCCATCCCAGAGTGAATCGTGGCTTTCACAAAAATAGTACCTCACACAGGAAGAATTAGATTGGATTGCCATGGTGTCCCTGGAGCTGCAAGCTCAGATTTAGGATCAAATTAGCCCAGCTGATGCAGCAGCGATTTGGCAAGCTGGGGAGGTGTAGGCAGGGCAGGGGTCTGCTCCATGAGGAAGTCCAAGGCTACCAGCTCTCTTTTCTAGGGAATGTTATGGGTTTGTTTGTTTGTTTGTTTTGTTTTAAATGGAGTTGACAAAATCAGAAATTCCCAGGCTAGGTTTTCTGGAACGTTAGTGGTGATACGTTGTGGGTGGTGGTGAAGAACCATTTCCATAGTCAAGTAAGTTGAGAAACCCTGGGTTTAAATGGGATCTAACAAGAGTCTTTACTGCAGACCTTGTCAGAACCTTTACTGCTGCAGTGCCTTGTGAATCTCTAACAGGGGTTAGGCTGTACAGTGTCTCACACTCCTGTGGCCACAGAATCTTGACTGATTGATTGTGAATTTCCCCATCTCTCTGTAGACCAAACTCTGTTCTAGATTGTTTATGGAGGCATGTAGGGTGGGGGTGACATTTCATTAGGACAGCCTCCAAATAAGCTGACATCTTTGGCGGGAAGGGTGATGATTATGGATGCTGCACTTGCCCTTCTAGAAACTTTAGGGTCAATTGTGAGGGTCTTAGACCCCTGCTTTCATTTCACCTCAGGCTGCTTTACCACCTTCTATTCCCTTACCTTGCTCGTCCCTCCTGCCCCGGGTCCTGGGGAAGTGCAACAGCTTTGAATTTTTCTGGGCTAGAGCTCGGTCTTGAACCTGTGTTTGGTTCCTGAAGGTATGTCATCACGGATATCATCGGGAAGGACAGTGGTGTGGGCGTAGAGAATCTCAGGGGCTCCGGCATGATTGCGGGGGAGTCCTCCCTGGCTTACGAAGAGATTGTCACCATCAGCTTGGTGAGTCTCCTATTTTATTTCCTTTTCAACTTTCTCTCATGGAATCTTTAAAGCAGTCACAGAAGGAAGGAGCCCCGTGTGCTCATCATGCAGCTCCAGTGATTATCAACATGTAGCCATTCCTGCGTCCTCGGTCCCTCGGCTCTCCTGTTTGGGGATAATTTTTTTTAAAGATTTATTTATTTATTTTAGAGGGAGAGAGAGCGGGTGGGGGGCGGGTAGGGGTGGAGGGAGAAGGAGAGAGAAACTCAAGTAGACTCTGCGCTGAGCACCAACCCTGACATGGGGTTCAATCTCATGACCCTGAGATCACGACGTGAGCTTAACTGACTACTCCACCCAGGCGCCCCTCTTTGTGGTTATTTTAAAGCAAGTCCCCTGTCCTGTCTTAGCATCTGCGGATGCCGCAGTGTGGAGCTTTACTAGATAAAGAACCCCCCCACACCGCTTTTTTACAGAATCACAATACTATTATTATGCCTATCAATATCAGTGGCAATTCTTTAACATCCTTGAAACCTGCTTCACAGTTATATTTAACAGTTATCGGAAAATGTATCTTTTTATAGTTGATGCATTTGAATCATGGTCCAATCTTCTCTTACTTAAAAGATACTAAGTATTTACGCTAATATCAAAGTAGCAGAAAAAGAAATCAAGGAATCAATCCCATTCGCAGTTACACCAAAGGCAATAAGATACCTAGGAATGAACCTAACTAAAGAAGTAAAAGATCTACGCTCTGAAAACTGTACAACACTCAGGAAAGAAATTGAAGAGGACACAAAGAAATGGAAAAACATTCCATGGCCATGGATTGGAAGTACGAACATTGTTAAAATGTCTATACTACTCAAAGCAATCTACAAATTTAATGCAATCCCTATCAAAATACTACCAGCATTTTTTACAGAGCTAGAACAAACAGTCCTAAAATCTGTAAAGACCCTGAATAGCGAAAGCAATCCTGAAAAAGAAAAACAAAACTGGAGGCATCACAATTCCAGATTTCAAGCTCTATTACAAAGCTGTAGTCATCTGGACAGTCTGGTACTGGCAGAAAAACAGACACATAGATCAATGGAACAGAATAAAGAACCCAGAAATGGGCCCGCAATTTGTCAACAAATCTTTGACAAAGCAGGAAAGAATATCCGATGGAAAAAAGACAGTCTCTTGAACAAATGGTGCTGGGAAGACTAGACAGCCACATGCAAAAGAATGAAACTGGACCACTTTCTCACACCACACACAAAAATAAACTCAAAATGGGTGAAAGACCTAAATGTGAGACAGGAAACCATCAAAATCAAAAATGCCTGTAGAGGAGAACACAGGCAGCAACCTCTTTGACTTCGGCTGCAGCAACTTCTTACTAGACATGTCGCCAGAGGCAAGGGAAACAAAAGCAAAAATGAACTATTGGGACTTCATCAAGATAAAAAGCTTCTGCACAGTGAAGAAAACAATCAACAAAACTAAAAGGCAGCCTACAGAATGGGAGAAGATATTTGCAAACAACATATCTGGTAAAGGGTATCCAAAATCTGTAAAGAATTTACCAAGCTCAACACCCAAAAAACAAATAATCCAGTTAAGAAAGGGCAGAAGACATGAATAGACACTTTTCCAAAGAAGACATCCAAATGGCCAACAGGCACATGAAAAGATGTTCAACATCACTCATCATCAGAGAAACACAAATCAAAACCATGATGAGATACCACCTCACACCTGTCAGAAGGGCTAAAATTAACACAAGGAACAAGTGTTGGCGAGGATGTAGAGAAAGGGGGACCCTCTTGCACTATTGGTGGGAATGCAAACTGTTGCAGCCACTCTGCAGAACAGTTTGGAGGTTCCTCAAAAAGTTAAAACTAGAGCTACCCGATGAGCCAGCAACTTCGTTACAAGGTATTTACCCCAAAGATACAAATGTAATGATCCAAAGGGGTACGTGCACCCTGATGTTTATAGCAGCAATGTCCACAACAGCCAAACTATGGGAAGAGCCCAAATGTCCATTGACTGATGAGTGGATAAAGAAGATGTGGTGTATTTATACAATGGAATATTACTCAGCCATCAAAAAGAATCTTGCCATTTGCAATGACATGATGGAGCTAGAGAGTATAATGCTTAGCGAAATAAGTCAGTCAGAGAAAGACAAATACCATATGATCTCACTCGTGTAATTTAAGAAAGAAAACAGATGAACATATGGGAAGGGGGAAAAGAAAAAGAAGGGAGAGGGAAACAAACCATAGAGACTCTTAATGATAGAGAACAAACAGATGATGGAGGGCGGTGGGTGGGGGATGGGCTAGGTGGGGGGTTGGGGATTATGGAGGGCACTTGTCATGACGAGCACTGGGTGTTGTATGTAAGTGATGAATCACTGAATTCTACTCCAGAAACCAATATTGCACCGTATGTTAACTAACTAGAATTTAAATTAAAAAAAAAAAAAAGTACTGAGTATTTAGGAGAATTTTTATCTGATTTTAATTGTTACTGAAGGAATATCTCCCCCCTCCCTCCCTTGGCCTTTTCAGAAATACTTGCTGTTTCTAATAGTACTACTGCCCTTTCATGGTAGACTGTCATTCGAGACCTTATCTTTACATTCAGTGTTGGATCTTCAGTTTCCGAGGTGGAAAATGCTGGCCATGGGTGTCTTCCTCAGGCTCGTTTTCTAGATATCATTTATATATATTTCAAAATAAAAAATATATACCTTTAGATATATATATAAACAATTTAGATATATATTTTTATATATTCTAAAAATCATTTTATTTCAATATCTATAAAGATATGTTTATTTTTATATATTCCAAAATAGATGTTTTATCTGTATCATATATAATTATATATCTAGTACATATATATAATTTTGAAATAGTTTATTAGTATTATTTATTATATATTATAATTATATATATCATAATATATAATATTTATCCTATATAATATGATATATATTATAATTAAATGTATCATATGTATCATAATTACATATGATATGCAATGATACATACATATATATATATATATGTATATATATATATATATAATTTTGAAATAGTTTAAGACCCACCAGAGGTTACAAGACAGTGTAGAGAGGTCCCCTGTCCCCCTCACTCAGCTTCCCCCATGACAGTATCCTACGTAACCACAGTACATTAGCAAGACCAAGACATTGACATTGGCGCAGTGCCCTTACCTTGGTATCGACCTTACTCCGATTTCACCAGTTTCGCCCCGGCTCCTAGATGTCCTTTGGTTGTGTGCGAGGCTGCCGTGGCTCAGAAGAGCTACATATAAGAGCTAGGCCTTGGATGAAGCAAGAACCAGAACATTCCATGTCTGTTGTCTGTCCTTACCACACGCTTCTTTGTTCACCACATTCTTTCTGGAAGCCAGGGTCAGGTGAGCCCGAAGACTTGGCTTGTGCCTGTGCTGGTTGGTTACCAGTCAGGTTGCCGGTGGCCTGACTGTAGCTTCCACGCCCGGTGGGTTCCTGGCCTGCCTCGGGAATTCAGAGGGGCCCCTCTCTCTGCAGGTGACCTGCCGAGCCGTGGGGATCGGGGCCTACTTGGTGAGGCTGGGCCAGCGAGTGATCCAGGTGGAAAACTCTCACATCATCCTGACGGGAGCTGGCGCTCTCAACAAGGTGACCACGGAGGAGCTTGGCGGGGAGGGGGCTGCCGTGGGTGGGGGGCTGGGACTCACTCTAACATTCCCATGTCCCCTGATGGGGCAGTTTTCTCAGGATGAAACCAGTGTCCTTCCTACTGACGTCTTCTAGCTCTTTTTCCAGTGTGCACTTATCTGAGTCTCTTCTGAGCTGAAAAAAATTATTTTTTTAAAGATTTTATTTATTTGAGAAAGAGAGCGAGTCCTAGCAGGGGGAGGGACAGAGGGAAAGGGAGAAGCAGACACCCTGCTGAGCAAGGAGCCCGAAGCAGGCCTCGATCCCAGGACCCAGGGATCATGACCTGAGCCGAAGGCAGACGCTCAACCTACTGAGCCACCCAGGCGCCCTGAGCCAAAAAAATTTTAAAAAATATATTAGGCTCTTGTGGTAGAACTCTCTTGTGTACTGACATTTAAGTGTTTAAAAATTATTAACGTGGCATTACATATTACAGAAAATTGGAAAGAGATGCTCCCCCTACCCCCCCAGTACTTTGGCTCTTACTAAAATTTTGCTGTATTTCCTTCTCTCTACCTGACTCCGGGTAAATGTGAAGTTTGGTATTCTACTGTTTTCACTGTATTAAAACATACCCCCACGTGGCCATAAAGCCTCCGTGATATAATGTCTGATAGAATCCCACTGAAGTTCTCAAAGTCTGCTCCCCGGACCAGCAGCATCAGCCTCACTGGGGAACCTGTTAGGAATGCAGATTCTTAGGCCTCGGTGCCAACCTGCCGAATCAGGAACACGGAGTGGGGTTTCTTTTTATGAGAAGACCAAAGTCATCTGGTGGGCTCACTGGTTCTCACATTGGGCTGCATGTTGGAATTACCTAGAAGTTGAAGGAAAAAATACTGATGCCGTGCCCCAGCCCCAAAGATTCTGCTGTAATGGATCTGGGTGCAGCCTGGGTGGCAGGACTTTTGAGAGCTCCCAGGTCATTGTAGTGTGCAGGTTGAGGACCACAGTGTGAGATGATTTCCAAACGGAGCCGGGCAGGCCCTTGCTAAGCGTGCCGTGTCAAAGCAGGTCCTAGGCAGAGAGGTTTACACCTCCAACAACCAGCTGGGCGGTGTGCAGATCATGCATTACAACGGCATCTCCCACATCACCGTGCCAGATGACTTCGAGGGCGTTTACACCATCCTGGAGTGGCTGTCCTATATGCCAAAGGTGCAGTACCCCCCCCCCCCGCGGCTTCGAGTCGGGAAGATGTTGTGATCAGGTTCATTTGCTGGGTAACATGGGAGTTTGGCAAAGAGGGAGCTCTGTCACTGTGGCGAGGGTTAATTTTTCTTTGCTCCTCCCTCCTTCCCTCTCTGACACCCAGCCCTGTACTGGCTGTTGTTCGCTTTTTTTTCTTTTTTTAATGCCATTGTCAGGATGCCTTTGGAAAGGGGTGGCATTGCCTCTCATCAGAAGACGTAACACTGAACAAGAGACTCCTGGAGCTTTGCAGCCAGGCTGGATTTGCTTCCTGGCTCCCTCCTCCCTAGCAGTGAGACCTTGGGCCAGTCTCTTAATTTTTCTGAGCCTCAGTTTCCTCATCGGTGAAATGGGAATCACAAGAGCACATACCCCAGGGTGTTACCCTGATGATTCAGGGCAATGATGTTGAGAGCCCGGCACCAAATGCTACTCATCCTGGTAATGACTGGCTAGTTCGGCCTGGGCTCTGCTGCGTAACCAGGCATAATCGTGGTGGGAGGAGAGAAGCAGATCGCAGGCATCACTGACAAGCACAAGGAGACAGAGTTGGTTTCCTTTTCTAGGATAATCACAGCCCAGTCCCCATCATCACACCCACGGACCCCATTGACAGAGAAGTTGGATTCTTCCCGACCAGGGCTCCCTATGACCCCCGGTGGCTGCTTGCAGGAAGGCCTCACCCCAGTAAGTTCTAAAGTGCTTTGCCTGACCCCTGGCTCTTGAGTTTCTTTCCTGCACCTGGGACAAAGGAACACTCAGAGAGAAGCAGGGATCCCTGGCCACGTGTCCCAGAGGGGTGCACCTGAGATCCCATGTGGAGGGAGCCGAGGGAGCGGAGGGAGCCGAGGGAGCGGGGTCTTTTCCTCTGTGCTTCTCCTGAGCTGTTAACCAAGAAGGGGTGGAAAGAGCCTCTGGTTTCTGGGGCTGGTAGATGGAGGGGGGGTGCGACACAGCGCATGGCCTCCCTCCCTCAAACTGCCCCATGGTTACAGAGGTGGACAATACAGACATCAGAGTGTCCAAGAGAAGACTACTCCCCCTCTCCCTCTTTCTGGCTCTCTGTTTGGCTCTCCTTACTAAGGTAGCCCTCCAGGGGTTCACCCGGGACGGACGACCTGGCTTCTTCTGCACACTCACACGTAGAGATGGGCACACTCCTGCTTGCACACACACATTCTCTCTGTCCCTCCCTCTCTCTGAAAGGGGCCAGTTTGTCTCCGGCAGGCGTATGGTTACGTTCTCAGCAGCCAGAACAGAACAGGAAAGCTGAGCTGCCCCCGTTCCCATAATCCCCGGTCTGTAATTTCAGACGCTGCCACAGTCAGAAACCGGCCTGGCCGTCCAGCCAGCTGCGTGGCGCAGGAGGCCCCTCAGCCTGCTTGCCCCTCTTGTGTTTCTCTTGGGCTTTCTTGCCTGTGAGCACCGAGGGGGATGGCTTTAACCTGATTATAAAATATCCAACTTGTTTCTGACCATTTTCGCCATCAAGTCAGGCCAGCCCCCAGGCAGACACTGGAGTCGGGCTGTTGGGGTTCAGGCACCCAGCTTCCCTCCCTGGCAGCTCGGGACCCTCCTGTCACCTAGCTCCTTTCTCCTTGCCTGAACCCCGTGATGGACGTGTCACTGCTTCCTGTGCAGGGATGGCTGCAGCTGACATCATCCGGGCCTCCCTCCTCCCTTCCTCTTTCTTTCTCCATCTCTCTCTCTCTCTGTCTCTTTTTCTCTCTCTCTTTTGGAAGGAGACAGTGCCCCCCCCACCCCCACCCCCCAGTTAAATGTTGTGAGGCTGCAGCCAGCATGTTGAGGATGAGGTTTTCAGGGCAGGTGGTCCCTTCCCCAAATCCCACCTTTTGAAGGTGTCCCATCAACTGTCTGCTTCTTGGGCTCATCCTTGGAATTAGGATCTCTGTGTGTTTGGCATTGACAGGAGCTGATGTAGTTCGATGTTCCAAGTGGGCTGAATTCCTGACTTGGTCTATTTCCTGCTGCCCTGTTTTGGGGGGATTTTTTTGTTGTTGTTTTGTTTTGTTTTTTAATGGGGTTGGGATCCGTATGGTTTTCTGGAGAAACAGGTGTTTGGGCGGTCAAGGCCAGGTTGTCTGTCCCACCAGGCAGACCCAGGGACCCTCACCAACCCAGCCCTTTGGCCTGGGCTTATGTGCTCCTGTCCACAGCTCTGAAGGGATCCTGGCAGAGTGGATTCTTTGACCATGGCAGTTTCAAGGAAATCATGGCGCCTTGGGCCCAGACCGTGGTGACAGGACGAGCAAGGTAACGTTGAGGACAGGGCAGGCTGCACTCACCTGGCCTCCCTGGTTATCGGGACTCCTGGGCACTAGGCCAGGGGTCCTTTCCTCTCGGGTGACCCACCAAGAGCACTTTCCTTCTGGCCTTGGGATTTTCTGAAAGAAAAACCAATCGGGGGGATCGTTTTCTGGATGATGAACTTCTTCATAAAGTCTGGATTTTTCTGTGGCCTTAGTGGGCATCTCAGCCATCTTGTTGCTGAGGGCCAGCACCCTGGCCCCTTAGTGTCTGCCCCTGGGGCAGGGCTCCCTAGTCACGGGGGGCCATGGGCCCCTTTGGGAATCAGAAGACAGCTCCGGAGGCCTGCACCGGAAAATTGCACAGACGCTCCAAACTATGAATTCCATTTCAGGAGGGCCATGGTCAGAAACCCCCTTGTCTACGCAGCTGGTGGATGGCTTAAATGCTTGAATGCTCCCAGAACTGAGCAGCTCATTCCTCAGTGGTTATAGTCCTCAACTTTCCAGACATGTCCTGCTCCCTGCAAGATCCTTCCTATGTGGAGCCCAAAGCAGTGTCCTTATAATTTACTAGATTCCCGGCACTATATAGTTGCTACGGGTTCCGGCTCTGGAGTCAGATCTGAGGTCAAGCCCAGCTGTGTCACTCACCCTCTCTGGGCCTCAACATGCTCATCTGCAAGATGGGGATGATAATCCTACCCCCAGAGGACTGTTGTGATGATGTATGTTAAGCACTTACAATATCATAAATGCAGGCGCCTGGGTGACTCGGTTGGTGAAGCATCCAGTTCTCCATCTCCGCTCAGGTCTTGATCTCAGGGTCGCAAGTTCAAGCCCCATATTGGGCTCCATGCCAGGCGTGGAACCTACTTAAAAAAAAAAAAAAATCATGAATGCTCCGTAAGTGGTAGCGCCTGCTAGTACTGTTGCTGTTATTATTTGAGCCTTGTATTAACAGCTGGTTCACGTTTCCATAAATGTTCTATTTTAAAATCATTTTTTTTTTAAACCTGAAATGAGATCGGCTTCCCCTTCCACATGGAAGCCCTTCCTTTCTTTAAAGACTTTCCCTCCACCTGCCTCGTAGGGTTATTGAGAGCGTAAACGAGGGTAACCCAGGGTCGCACCCGGCACAGGGCCGGCCCATAGCAAGGTAACAAGCGGTGACAATCACTGTTGTTGTAGAATCCCCCTGAGCAGAGTCTCCTTCAGGCTCAGCATCCCTCAACCCTTTCCAAACATGCCTCGGTGCCTAGACCCGCCCTGTCCCCATGTGGGAGCTGCTGGCCACATGTGACCATTCAAACCTCAACGAGCTGAAAGAGGTCCCGTTCCTCCGCTGCACTTGCCACATTTCCGGTGCTCAGCATCCACAGGAAGTGGCTCATCGCAGCGGCTGTTCTGGATGGCACAAGACAGAGAGCGCACAGCATCGCGGGAAGTTCTAGTGGACAGCGCTGCTCCCGTCCCTGCACTGGCCCAACCCTCCCTGTCACCATGACAGCTGGTGCCCCAAGAGGGGCGCCGATAAGCACCTTTCCAGCCCGCCCGCTTGTGAGGGGGCTCTTATTGCTTTGGAGCCTTCCAAATGAATGCCCTCCAAGAAAATGATCTGCCAGAGTAAAAACCGTGCTGTCTTGTGTGTGCCCCCCTCCCTGCCATGAGTGCCCGTGTACCCAGGATGCCCATAGAATGTCAGCCGGGGCTGGGAGGACCCATCTACTCCTGAATCCACGGGGGGGGGGGGGGGCGGGGGGGGCAGGTGTCGCCTGACTGACCCAGCCTGGCTGACCCATGCCCGCCTCGCAGGCTCGGGGGGATCCCTGTTGGAGTGATTGCCGTGGAGACGCGGACCGTGGAGGTGGTGGTGCCTGCGGACCCTGCCAACCTGGATTCAGAGGCCAAGGTGAGGGGGCTGGGAATTTGGGACTGCTATTTCAGCTGGCTTAGGCAATAAGAGTGGGTCCTGGGTGGTCGCACGCCAGGGTCTGGGGCCAGTCCTTGGCCACGGGGGGTGGGGGGGGGCGCATTTTTCCAGCACGGTTTCTGTGGAATGCAAAAATGTCCCCCACGGTTTTTCTTCAGAGGGTGACAAGTCCCTGGGAATCCTTCCTGCCTTCCGCCTCTGGCCTTGTCATTGTGTCTAGGGTGGGCCATGGCACATACTGGGAGGAGCTCAGAAGGCAGAGGGTGGGTCCTAGGACTCGGTGCGGCCGGGACTAGCTTGGCACGTTGTACCCCTTTGAGCCTGAAAATGAGGCAGAAGGGACCTGCAGCCCATGGAGGCAAGCAGGGCCCCTAGCAGGCGAGCTTTGGGCCCTCCCTGTAAGCCCGTGGCTCTGGTGTAGGTGCCAACACAGATCGGATTGCCTGCCCTCTAGGGTGTGGCTCAGATGGCTGTCCCCATGTCCTCCTGCCGCTCTTGCACAGAGGAGTCTGATCCAGGCCACTCCGTGTTTCAGATAATCCAGCAGGCGGGCCAGGTGTGGCTCCCAGACTCGGCCTACAAGACGGCCCAGGCCATCAACGATTTCAACCGAGAGAAGTTGCCCCTGATGATCTTTGCCAACTGGAGGGGGTTCTCCGGTGGCATGAAAGGTAAGGCTGCCTCTCCTCTGGGTGTCCTAAAGCTGCGGGGTCAGCACCCCGGACAGGGAAGCCCCCTCAAGGTGGTGCTATGGTTCTATTCTGGATGGCTCTGTCAGCCTCTTAGCTGAGACCCCCATTGCCCTGAGGACAGGAGCAGTTGAAGTCACATCTTCCCATCTTACAGATGAGGAACTGAGGGTTCCCGGTGTGACTTTCCAGAGGTCACACTGTTAGGGGCAGGGCCAGGAGGGCAGCCCTGGGAACTTCCCTCCGGTGAAGGGGCTAAGAATAAGACCAACCCCAGAGGTCCAAGGTGAGGATTTGATGAGCTGATCACTGGTATGTGGTGTTAGCTCTCGGTGTGATGATGCCTGCTTTTATTGTTGCATGGTAACCATGTAAGGTGCCTGGTACTTGGAGGGCCCCGTCTTGGTGGAGAATAAGGGCCATACTGTGTGTGGGCAGGAGGCAAGGACCTGTGTTATTGCTGAGTAGGTTGTCTGTGTGTAGAACCGACAGGACAGGGCAGGGGGCGGTCAGTCACCGGCAAGGGCATCCCAGAGTCAGAACTGGAAGGAATCTTTGGGATGGCCCTACACCTCCTTTTACAGATGGGGACACTGAGGCCCAGGCAGGGAGAGTGACATGTCCGAGGTCACATGGACAGTCAGGGTGCCGTCTGTACCTGGGCTCATCACTCCTGACTCCCAGCCCAGAGCTCTTTCCATGGTGCCACCAAGCACCCCGGCTGAACACTTTCTCAGGACCCCCAGGGCGATGAGGGCTGCGGGCTTGGCATGCGGACAGGTGCTGGGGCCTGCAGCCTCCTCAGCAGGTGACTGCTTTGTTTTGCAGACATGTACGACCAGATGCTAAAGTTTGGAGCCTACATCGTGGACAGCCTCAGGCAGTACAAACAGCCCATCCTGACCTACATCCCACCCTACGCGGAGCTCCGGGGGGGCTCCTGGGTGGTCATGGATTCCTCCATCAACCCCCTGTGCATAGAACTGTATGCAGACAAGGAGAGCAGGTGGGTGTGTCACCCTCTGCCTGGCTGAGCCTTGGCTTATTCTCCCCCCCAGACCTGAGAGCCCGTTGTCATCTTTAAGCCGATGGCCAGGAATTGCCAGGGCATTGAAGTTCTTTTGGTTTCTTTTTTTTAAGATTTTTGTTCATTTGAGAGAGAGAGAGAGAGAGAGAGTGAGCACGAGCCGGGGGGAGGGGCAGAGAGAGAGAGAGAGAGAAGCAGGCTTCCCATCGAACAGGAAGCCCGACACGGGGCTCGGTCCCAGGACCCCGGCATCATGACCTGAGCCGAAGACAGACGCTTCACCGACTGAGCCACCCAGGTGCCTGGCATTCTGAGTTTCTGAAGGATGGAGAGCCTCCAGTTTTACCAATCTGAAACTAGCATCCAGTGCACAAGTAGATTTTCTCAGGAGAAGGGGCGCCAGGGTGGCTCAGTCAGTGAAGCGTCTGCCTTCAGCTCAGGTCGTGATCCCAGGGTCCTGGGGATCGAGTCCCGCATCAGGCTCCCTGCTCCGTGGGGAGTCTGTTTCTCCCTCTGCCCCTTTGCCCACTTGTGTTCTCTCTCTCAAATAAATAAATAAAATCTTCAAACAAACAAACAAACGATTTTTCTCAGTAGAGTTAGTAGCTGGAGCCGGAGACGGCAGAAGAACTATTGTTTGTTCTTTCATGACTTAATATTCACCTGCTTCCCAAGGAAGTTTGCAGTCAAAAAATCAGGAAAGATGGAAAGCACTTGAGCTTCCTGGCAGCCAGGATGAAAAGGGAAATAAAACCCGTCATCTGCTTCCTCCTGGACTCTGATTCTCTCCCAAACCTATGAGTTCCTGTAGGGGCCGTGCTTTATTCGGTTTTATAACCCAGGGCCTGGCACCATGCTTGATTGCTAGGGGGTGGTTGGAAAATAGTGGCTGGGGGTGCCTGGGTGGCTCAGTCATTGAGCATCTGTCTTCGGCTCAGGTCATTATCCCAGGGTCCTGGGATCGAGCCCCACATCGGGCTCCCTGCTCTGCAGGAAACCTGCTTCTCCCTCTCCCACTCCCCCTGCTTGTGTTCCCTCTCTTGCTGTGTCTCTCTGTGTCAAATAAATAAATACAATCTTGGGAAAAAAAAAAAAAGAAAATATAGTGGCTGAACCAATGACAGAATTGATACTTGCATGAAAGTATACCAGTTCTTCAGGGGAAAAAAACCTTGATGGTTTTTTGAGGAGGAATTCATCCCAGGAATGTTTACAGAAAGAATAATAATTGCAATACTTGCCACACAGTGTTTGAATGACTTTAAAGTGAAGACTCTGCTCTATGGTGTATAGGATATAAAGACCTCAGGAGTAGTTCTATCCAAGATAGAGGCTTCCTCTGCTCATGTAATTCATTCATTCATTCATTCATTCATTCAGTGAAGATTTATTGAGCACCTACTATGTGCCAGGCATTATGATAAACATTGTGATGTGCAAATGAGCCAAACCTATCCTGCCTTCAGTGCATCTAGACCCTCATGGGGGGGCTGTTGAGGTCAGACCTCCAGGAAGACTCAGGACACAAGCAGCCTCGAATGGAGTCATGAACTTTTCACTCTGGCCACCAGGAAGCTCAGAGCTCCATGGAGTATTCCTCAGGGCTTCCAAGCTATCAAAGGATGGGGGGCAGTCTGAGGGGTGAGTGAGAGGCTTGAAATGGGAGGCCAGCTCCTACTGGACCATGTGGAGCTCTATATTGTGCCTCCATGAGCTTTAAGGAGATCAGAAACAGCACCGTGGCCCAGGGAGAACAGACATTAGGAGAGTCATAAAGGACTGTGGCTGAAGAGCAGGGGGGGCTAGGCTGTTCTGGAGAAAGTCGTATGCTCTCAGAGCTGAGAGGGCCTTCCAGAGCTCAGAAAACTTGATTTTAAAATGTGGACTCAGCCCCTCATTTTATGGATATAGAAGCAGGTGACCAGAGATTCCCCTCTGACTTGCCCAAGTCACAGAGTGAGTCCGTCAAAGAGCTAAGAAGTCACAACCCAGATTTCCTGGCTCTCCTGCCTCCACTGCCTTGTTGGGGAACATCTCCTACGTCTCCACCCCTGCCTTTTCTTTTTTCAGGGCGAATATTCTGGAGCCGGAGGGAACAGTGGAGATTAAGTACCGAAAGAAAGATCTGGTAAAGACCATGAGAAGGATTGACCCGGCTTACAAGAAGCTTGTGGAACAGCTTGGTAAGAGGGTTGGAAGTGCGCCATCTCTCAGAGGGCAAGAGAAGCCCAGCCTGCTCCACTGCTAGAGGTTTCTAGTTTGGTAAAAAGGTGAAACGTACCAAAACACACCTACAAAAATGGTGAGATGTTTTCAGTGTTCTCGTGTAGCAAAATCGACCCCTTTAATGCTAAAAAAAAAAAAAAAATGTTTAGTGCCTCAGTGTATGTATTTCTCAACACACACAAAAAGAAAAATGGAAGTATTTGGGGCCAGTAAAGGAGATCAGCATTTTCACAGCAAGGTGTCCTTTTAGAATTTTCCATCAGACAAAATATTTTACCAGCTTTGTCTGAGTGATAGCTTTGTTTCACTTGTAACCTTAGATGTAATTCTCTTTAAAAGCCCATGTTGGGGGCACCTGGGTGGCTCAGTCAGTTCATCGTCTGACTCTTGATTTGGGCTCAGGTCCTGATCTCAGGGTTGTGAGATCGAGGCCCACATCTGACTGTGGAGCTGACTGTGGAGTCTGTTTGAGATTCTCTCTCTCCCTCTCCCTCTGCCCTTCCTCCCCAACTCATTTGCTCGCTCACTCTCTTAAAAAAAAAGGCCATATTGGATGGCGATATCTTTATAACTGTACTCTTCACAAGATTTATCCATGTGTGTGTGTGTGTTTGTGTGTGTGTGATTTCTTTGGTTTGGTATCAGGGTAATGCCCATCTCTTAGAATGAGTTGTGAAGTGTTCTCTCCTATTTTCTGATTTTGAATTGGCATTATTTCTTTAAATCATCGGTAGGAGGTGTCTAGCTACAAATTCCTCTTTGTTATATATAGGACTATTGAGGCTATCTGTTTCCTCTCGGCAGAGCTCAAAGAATTTGTCTATTTCATCTAAGGTGTGAAATTGGCAGAGTTGTTTATAATCTTCCCTTCTTATCTTTTGCAATATGCAAAGCACAGTGGTTCTTTCTGATTAAAGGGGGCACATGCAGAATCGCAGGCTCAATGCTGTCTCTCCATTGTGAGTGCCTCCCTGAGATGGCAGGAGCAGCTGGATTGGGGGGTGCGATTGGAATTCAAGTGTGATGGGCTTGTGCCGCAAAGCCTGGTTTGTGCCCTTGCCCACAGGAATGTCGGAGCTGTCCGACAAGGACCGCAAGGACCTGGAGGGCCAGCTGAAGGCCCGGGAGGATCTGCTGCTGCCTATCTACCACCAGGTGGCGGTGCAGTTCGCCGACCTACACGACAGGCCCATCTGCATGCTGGAGAAGGGTGCCATCGCTGTAAGAGCCTGCGGCTGTGGGGCAGGGCATGAGTGGGCCATCCTAAGGTCACCTGGCTTCCAAACAGGAGGCGATCTGGGCGGGAACGCCATACGTTAGAATCACCTGGGGAGCTATTAAAAAAAAAAAAAAAAAAAAACCCAGGGCCTAGGTGGCTCCCCAGACTAATTAGATCGGCTGTGGCGGGGAGCCTGGCATCAGTATGGTTTCAAATCCCCAGGAGATTCCAACAGGCAGCAAGGTTTGGGAACCACCAGTCTGACCTCTGTGTGTGTGTCTGTAACTGCTGGGCCACATTTGGAACTGGTTGGTCCTGCCCTGCACTCACCCAGCACTGCTGGTCCCAAACTCTGCCCCATCGCGCTGCCCCCAAGAGGCTATCGTAGAGTCAGCCTACCACCCTGTGTGTGTGCTCCCCTCCCCAGCCAGCCTAAGCCCTGCATGCCTCTGGTAAGCCAGTGTCGGGTTCTGGCAGCATCTCCCCTCTGCCACCTCCCCAGGCAGGGGCCTCCACCTCTCCCCAAAGCCTCAGCTGCCTGGTCTGTAAAATGGGAACGATCGGAGAGCCTGCACCTCGTGCGGGGCCCAGACCCGACAGTGCCCTGCATCTCCCCCTGCCCTCCCGGAGGGCTCAGGCCTGGGGCTTGTCCGCAGGACATCCTAGAGTGGAGGACCGCACGCACCTTTCTGTACTGGCGCCTGCGCCGTCTCCTGCTGGAGGACCAGGTCAAGCAGGAGATCCTGCAGGCCAGCAGCGAACTGAGCCACGTGCACATCCAGTCCATGCTGCGCCGGTGGTTCGTGGAGACTGAGGGGGCCGTCAAGGTGGGCCTGGGGTGGAGACGGGATGGAGACAGGGCGGGGGCTATGGGGGGCCAGAGGCTAGCTAGACTGCTGGGCGTGGGGTCCATCTCTCCCCTCCCCCAGGCCTACCTGTGGGACAACAACCAGGTGGTGGTACAGTGGCTGGAACAGCACTGGCAGGCGGGGGACGGCCTGCGCTCCACCATCTGCGAGAACATCAAGTGCTTGAAGCGAGACTCCGTCCTCAAGGCCATCAGAGGGTAAGTGGCCACCCCGCCCCCCCTGCCCATCTCTTGGACTTCTTGGCAAGTGCGGGAGCCAGGATTTTCCTCCAGCCACATGACTCCAGAGTGGCTGCGTGGTCCCGGGCCTCGGGCTTAGGGCTGTATTCCTTGCTGGAATCTATAGGGCGACTCATCCCAAGGTCACAGCTAGAGCACTTTTTTTTTTTTTTTTAAGATTTTATTTATTTATTAGCACGCACAAGCAGGGGGGAGTGGGAGAGGGAGAAACAGATCCCCCGCTGAGCAGGGAGCCCGATACGGCACTCCATCCCAGGACCCCAGGATCATGACCCAAGCCGAAGGCAGCCGCTTCACCGACTGAGCCCCCCAGGCACCCCAACTAGAGTGCATGTGTGAGAACCCACATTCCTTCCTGCTAGGCTGTAGGCTGCTGCCTCTATTTGGTATCAGCCTTCCCCAAGGATTTGCTCACCCCATTACAACAGGGTCCCCTGTGAGGTGGGTAGGAGATCCCGTGGGACCGCATTTGGGGAACGACGCTGAGGTTCCGGGGACGTGCTGTCTGTCCAGTCGCACAGCTAGTGACTGATGGGGTCCACCGTCCTCCAGGGTGTTCTCCTCCCCAGGTGGTGTTCCCTCCCGCCACACGGGACCATCACCCCCATGGTGACCACAGCACAAAGAGATTTGGGAGCTCTGGGTTGTCACGCACACTGGAACATGACACGGGCCCCGCGCGGGGATTCTTGGGGCCTGCCCTAGGGCCCACTGACCTGAGTGGCAGGAATGACCCCAGCCCTCTCTCCCCTCCCACCGCAGCCTGGTGCAGGAGAACCCTGAAGTGGCCGTGGACTGCATCGTGTACATGAGTCAGCACATCAGCCCAGCCGAGCGGGCCCAAGTCCTTCACCTCCTGTCCACTGTGGACAGCCCAGCCTCTACCTGACCCCCGCCACCTCGCCACTTGCAGGACCACAGGCAAGAGAAACCATGCCGACCCGCCTGCCGCAGGCCTCATCAGGACCTTGGGGGTTTGCTTTAAAAAAAAAAAAAAAATATCCTGGGCATTTCTACAGGGCTGCTGGCCTCCCACTCACTCCTGTCTCAATAAAAGGCTCAGGAGTGTCCCCTTCCAAACAGAAATAGCTTCCTCTCCGTTGCTGGGAAGTTTGTTCTAGTGTCTCTTGAGACAACACATTTTGCTGCATCACCGAATCAACCTGACCCCAAACATCCTGGTTTCCTTTTGCTTTCTGGTGCCTGGCGTGCGGGACCCAGGTGTTCTTGTAGGCTTGTTTTGTATCCGATCATGGAATCTTCTACTTTTTTACTCTTGAGACCAACTCTTGATGGAAGCATCTTCTCTATTTCAGCAGAATAAATAGGCCAAGGAAAGAAGTACAGAGACAAGAAGAAAAAAAACAAAACAAAAACCCTATTTCTGTAAGGAGGCTTATTCGGATGCTGTCAAGTTACCCGGGCAAGGGTTGAATGATTTTTTAGGAGAATAAAATGGTATATCGCTCCCCAAGTGGCCCCTAGAGAGTCGCCAGGAACGTCTCATTGGTAGGCCATGCTTAGAGATTTTGTTTTTGAGAGAGAGACTGTAAATGGGCAGAATTGTCCGGCTGCCCCGTGGCTCCTAGCCCTCCTCCGGCCCCTTCCCTCCCCCTGCATGCACCCTCGTGGCCAGCTGGGGAGTACAGAGGCAGAAGGAAAACTGTCACCAGGCCGTGAGTATCACTGCTGTGATTGCCACTACCCTCCCTGGAGAGCCCCTCTGCTGTCACTCACCTGGTGCCTCGATGTCTGTGGAGGGATCCAGCCCCAAGGGGCAGAGCTGTGGGTGTTCAAGGACTGGACCACAAGGGCCGCACCGATTTGCTCAGGGAGACCTCTGTGACATGCCCTCCAGCACTGGGCTCTGAAGGCTGCCCCACGTCAGACCTGCTATCCTGGCCCCGTCCCTCAGTCCTCCGGTGCCAGTAATGGGGGCAGTCGGCCGTCCCCCCCGACCCCCCGCCGGGATGGGCAGTTTGTCTGAGGACACCACCTGTCATGCCGGACCCGTTCGGAGGCCAGCGAGGATGCCCAGCGAAGCCCCCGCAAGCCAGGATGCTTGAGGATGCCTGAGTTGAAAAACATACAGTTGGGCCATCAACCAGTGACGGCCCTGGCAAAGCAAAGTGTCCTGGCAGCAGTGAGGGCTGGGAGGAAGATGAGTGAGCTGTTGCCCCACCCCGCGGCCCGTTGTGGGAGGGAGCAGACATCCGCGCTGCACTGGGACCTGAATGTTTCCGAGTGCGGGAGGCTCCCGTGGTTTTGGAGGGAAAGAGAAGTCGATGACTAGCTGCTACCCAGGAAGGGTGGGTGGGGGAACCCACCAGGAGGTATGTGGAATAAAGTACTTTTTAAAGGAAGCCCTTTGGCCTTGACTTATTCTCGGGACCAGAAAAGGCAGGCTGCCTCCCTGGGTGATTCCGCCGCAGCTCACCAGCCTCCTACATCGGCTGAAATCTTGAGCAAGCCCCCATCCGAGGAAGACAAAGCTCTGATAGGAGTTTGTATCCTGAAGACCACAGGCGGACTTGGTCTTTTCAGCGGGATTTCAAAAATGAGCGCGTGTCGCTATCTGCCGGCTGATGATGCTGAGTTTAGCGCATTGGCAATCGGCTCAGCTGCAAGTCCTTTGCCTGATCAGGCTGACTTCTCTCCTTGGGGGACTTTGTGAAGCCGCCTCTAAGGAAGGGGGGCGGGGTCATACCACCGAGTGTGGACAGAGGCCTCAGTGGGCAGCTTGGGTCCAGAAGGGATGCTCAGGGTGATGGCCACTGGCTGTGTGTGGCGCCCTGACTTTATCCCATGCGATCCTCGGGAGCCCCTGAAGTCCATGCCACCCTCTATCCTCACTTCTATAGACAAGAAAACATCGGCTCAGAGATGAACAGACTTGCCTGAAGTCACACAGCTGGTGAGAGTTGGGGCCAGGCCCCCAGGCTGAGCCGGACTCAATCTTGCTAGGCTTCTGGCTTTCCCAGAAATCCTGAACCTTTGCAGAGGTTATATCCTGAAATGTGAGGACACCGTCTAGATCTGCCCCACTACTCCCCCCTGGCTAATCCAACCAACGTCATCACTTGGATCCTCATCAAGAACCTGGCACCTCTTGGGCCAGGCCTCTGCTGGAGGCCAGCTACCCTCTCCATTCACTGAAGTCTCTCCCTCCCTGGATCAGCAGATTCTGGACCCCCCCCCCCACCAAATCACCTGAATGAGCCCTGTGTCCTTGCGCGTACAGCTTGTCCAAATCACAAACGTGGAGTGCTGCCAGAAGGCATCCCAACTTCTGCCCCTTGGTTTGCCTTCCCCACCTAATTCTCCAGCTCCAAAAGTCAGTTGGCCTTTTAACCCAGAGTCATTTTTCCCCCTGCCACTTTGTTACGAAAAATCTCCAAATACCAAAAAGTCGAATTCTCAGCCGCAGAGCCCTAATCATCCAGTACTCACTGCTGTCCTTGACATTTTCTTGTGCTGGTCCTTGCTTACTGCCTGTCTCTCCATCTATCCATCCCTCTCTCAATCTGTCAATCCATTTTCTCATTTGGACCCATTTCAGAGTGAATTGCAGACATTAGTATATTTCTCAAAATGCGTTTTTTTCTTTAAATCACATCCTGAGGGGCACCTGGGTGGCTCAGTCGGTTAAGCGTCTGCCTTCGGCTCAGCTCATGATCTCAGGGTCCTAGGATCGAGCCCCCCATTGGGCTCCCTGCTGAGGAGAATCTGCTTCTCCCTCTGCCCCTCCCCACCTCACCCCTCAGCTTGCGCTCTCTCTCTTGCTCACTCTCTCAAATAAAACCTTTAAAAAAAAATAAATCACATCCTGAGCTCCTCTGCAGGTGAGAGCACATTGAGAACAACAGAGGTATGTTGAGATGAGGCGGCCAACCGCGTGGCTAGGGAGGGGGGCTCCGGCCTCCCAGGGCACAAGCCTGTCTGTGCCAGTCATTTTCATCAACTATTTATTGAGCGCGTACTACGTGCCAAGCACTGTGAGGGGGCACGGCCATGAGCAAGACAGCCCACTCCCGCCCTCGGGAGCTGATATCCAGAGTCCCCAAAGGTAGAAATTGCAAGTGGTTAACCATAAGGAGACCTTCCTGGTCACAACTATAGTTGGTATAGCAGCTGATGCCCAAGCCACGCCAAGGCTTTCTGCCAATAGTCGACCCCCAAAATGCCCCTTCACTGTTCCAAGTGCTCCCAGGGAAGAGTTCTCGCTTGATCCTATATAGACTGGCATGAGCCACACCCAGCTTGCACACCTTTCCTACAGACTGTCATCCTCATGCACCAGACCAAACTTGTCAGTTCACCTTCAGATGAGCACAGACTATTTCTCTTGGGAGAAACACTCCTTCCCCTTTGGCCTTTGCCTAGCTGACTCCTACTCATCCCTCAAAACCCAACTCAAATGGTGCTTCCTCCAGGTAGTTCTCCCTGACCACCTCCCCAATGGGTTGGAAGCCCATTCCCTGTGGTCCCTCAGCTTCTGTGTGTCTCCTCTTGCATGCTCATATATATATGACATGTGGGTTCGAAAATGGAATGTATGCCTAGGGATCCCTGAATCCCTCTGGCTACTGAGCGGAGGAGGGATTTTGGAGAGCAGTCTTACCGGCAGAGAGGTGGTCCCCTTCTGGAAGGTGAGGGGAAAGGCCCCTTTCAATGAGGATCTGTATCTTGTGATATTCTGACCCATGTGTAGCTCTGAGCAGCTCCATGTGCAAGAAACACAGGCCAAGAATCTAGGATGTTTCATTTTTTTATTAGGGTAAGATATACATAAGATTCACCATTTTGGCCATTTTGAAGTGTATAGTTCAGTGACGTTACGTACATCCACACTGTTGAGCGACCGGCACCGCCATCCGTCTCCACAACATTCTCATCTCAGACTGGAACTCCTTGCCCATTACACACCCCCACTGGCCCCTTCCCCCAGCCCCGGCAACCACTGGGGCATGAATTTGCCGACTCTGGGTACCTCCTATAAGTGGAATCATGCGCTATTTGCCTTTTGGTGGCTGGCTTCTTTCACTCAGCATAATCTCCACAAGGTTCATCCCTGTTACAGCAGGTGTCCAAATGTCCGTCCTTTTTAAGGCTGGATAACATCCCATTGAACATATACACTACTGTCTGTCTTAGTCTGTTCAGGCCGCTGCAACAAAGTACCACAGACTTGGGGGCTTATAGCTTATAAATAACAGAATTTCATTGCTTACAGTTCTGGAGGCTGGAAATCCAAGATCAGGGTGACACCATGGCCAGGCGAGGGGCCTCTTCTGGGTTGCAAACTTCTTGCTGTGTCCTCCCCTGACAGAAAGGGCAGGGAGCTCTCCGGGGCCTCTAGTAAGAGCATTAATTGCATTCCTGACGGTTCCACCCTCATGACCTAAGTACCTCCCGGAGGCCCCACCTCTTGATGCCATCACGTGGGCATTAGGATTTCAACTAAGGAAGGGGGGGTGTGGCCAGACGTTCAGACCGTGGCACCCACATTCCGTTTATCCATCCATCCATCGATGGTCACTTGGGTTGCTTCCACCTTTTGGCTTTTGGCAATAATGCTGCTGTGAGCACCGGCGTGCAAAGGTATCTCCGAGTCCCTCCTTTCACTTCTATTGGGGGTAGATGCCCAGACGTGGAATTGTGGACCAAACGGCAATTCTATGCTTCACTTTTGGAGAAGACGGGGTACTGTTTTCCGCAGGGGCTACACCGTCCTACCTTCCCACCGACAGGGCATGAGGATTCTGGTTTCTCCATATCCTCCCCAACATGTACCGGCTTTTTGGTTCGTTTCTATAGCAGCCATCCTTACAGGTCAAGCCTAGAAGCAGTTTTAACTCAGAAGTCGTTGAACCTTTTTGCTTGCACCCCTCCCACAGGATGGCGGGGGGACATGCAGCCTCACCCGCGTGCGCCTTTAAATTTTCCTTCCCTGGGCATCCTGCTTCCCCCGCCCACCCAGCGGCTCCTGCCCTGGCTGCCCTGCCTTCCGCCAGTTTGGTCTTCGGCCTGCTGCCCCTGGACTGGAGGTGGGGGCGCTGAGACCCCGGGGCTGGGAGGCTCCGCATTCGCACCCAGAGGAGGAACCGGCATCGACCAGAGGAGGCAACACCTACTTCCTCATCTCCTCTCCTACGTCTTGTGTCCATTCCTTCTCTCCCTCTCTCCGAACCTCCAGCAGCTGCCCTTCAGGAGCAAACGCTCCACGAGGCAGGGCGATGCCACGGAAAGGGCCGGGATATCGGCAGACCTGGGGTCGAACCCTCAGTTTCGGCCCCACTTCCGGCCAGCAAGCGGGTGGTGCCAGCAGAGCTGAGCCCAGGAGATGGATACAGGGCCGGCGCGGGAAGCAGAGCGCCTTTGGAGCCCCACCTCCCGCCCTGACTAATCACAGGTAAGCGGGCTCCGCCTCTCTGAGCCTCAGTTTTCTCTTCTGTAAAATGGGCTGTTTGTTTCCTGCAGCGGCTGTCACAATGAGCGCAAGCTTCGTGGCTTCAAAACCACACAAACGTGTTCTCTGACAGTTCTGGAGATCGGAAGTCTGAAACGGGTCTCGCTGGGCTAGAATCAGGGTGTTGTGAAGCCTGTGGCCCTTTTTGGAGGCTCCGAGGGAAAGCCCGTTTTCTCGTGTTTTCCAGTGTCTAGAGGCCCCGCTCCATTGTCAGAGCCAGCAAGGTGGCCTCTTCAGAGCTGACACTGAGCCTCCCTCCTTCACGTCTCAGGATCCTGTGATTACAACGGGGCTAACCTGCATAATCCAGGAGACTCTCCCTAGATTCAGGGCAGCTGATACACAACCTTAATCCCGCCTGCTCCCTTCGCTGCCCTTGCTGTAACACAACCAAGTCCCCGGATTAGGGTGTGGCCACTGTCCGGGAGCCGCTATTCTGCCTCCCAGGGTGGACGGCAACTACCCCCCCCCACCCTCCCCCAGAGAACAGGATAAATGAAATAGGCCGTGTCGCAGTGCACGGAGCACAGAGTAAGCCCCCGTACGTGTTAGCCGGTGGCATTGCTCTTTCTGAGGTTAGAACGTGGGTGATTTCCCCCGGAAGGAGGAGAGAAGCTGCACAATCATGAGCTGAGTCTCCGTTTTCTCATCTGGGAAGTGGGACCATCTCCTGCTTCTGTGGGTGGTTGAGCTGGACTAGTCAGGAGCGGCTTCCTGGTGTTTAGCTCCATGTAGCACGCAGCTGGTATTGAAAGGGTGGCCAATGATGAGTATTTTTCTCCGGAGTTGACCAATTGCAGAAAGAGCCTCCATGAAGCCTCATTCCTCCGGTCTCTCTCCTTTGTGCTTTCTCCCAGGGTCAGCTCGGCCCCTGCGCAGGTAACGCTAGGGTTGTGACTGGGGCTCTGGCTGAGAGCTTGTGACCTTTTTGCCTCGATTCTGTGCATACGAGGCTTCACCCTCCAACGTGGCGGCCCTGTCCTATAGCTGCTACAAAGTCCCCGGGTGATGCCCACTTGCTGTGACCAACATGGCCTGGGTCATTCCAGTCCCAACCAGTCACTGAGGGCGGTGGGGGCAGTGATGCGCTCATTGGCCAGGCTTGGGTCACAGGGCCACCGTGGAGCCAAGCCACGGGGGGAGTCTCTCCCTGTCATCTGCGTGGTTTCCACTGAGGTGGGACCCATCCGCCCTTCCCCATCATCAGCCTCCTACACTTCCTTTCCTGCTAATTGTCACACATGCACAGACTGGTCTCCCCAGTGAGGCTGCAAGCCACTCTCCAGGAGGGCTAAAGAGCTAGACCGACTCCTAATTAATGCACCCTTTTGCTGTTATCTTGGGTGGCAAGACATTCCTTTATTTCCCTGAGCCTCAGTTTCTTCATCTGCAAAATGGGTGCGGTGACGAAGCCATGCCTGGCAGGGTCGTAACGAGGATTGAAGGAGGGCCTGGTGCTGAAAAGGGTGCATCTGCTCCCACCTTGTTACCTTCTCTGACCCCAGGAATGCACCAGAGGCAGCACCACTGAGCTCTAGCTCTGGAGTCTGACACACAGGGCCTCAGTCCTACCTCTTCGGCTGATCTGAGCCTCTGCTTTCTGAGCAATAAATGGAGTTCACATCCCTGCCTGAGGGATGCCTGCCAAAAGCCTGACACTGAGGGCCAGTAAATGATGGCTATGCTAATTTTCCCAATAATGACAAACTCCAATGGGAACCTGGCATCAGACACCTGGGTACAGTGTTGTTGTGGTGTTACCTCTCTGGGCCTCAGTTTCCCCATCTGTAAATGGGACCTCACCTGTGAGCGGCGAGTGACAAATGGCGTTCTTGTCCTTCACGCCCCCTCACACCTCTCTCTGAGCCACAGGGCTGCCATTCAGCCTTTATTGACAAAAAACAGTTATTCACTACTTTCACAGAGTCTTGGCGTCACCCGAATGCGGGGTCTTCATTAACAACAACTCAAACATCTTAACTTGTCGGGGGGGGGGGGGGTCACATCACACAAAGGCGCTGAGCGGTCCTGCTCAGATGGGCAACACCAGACTGTGTCTAAAGATGATGGCTGCTCGGCAGAAAGTTCCAGAACTAGGTAGCAAGTACTTAAATCAAGATGGTCCTCTGAGACAAGCCCCAACCTTGAGCCCTCCAGGCGGCTGGCTGAGGAAATTTCTGGCCCTTGGGTTTGGGAACGCCCAGACACAGGAGCCAAATGTCCAGTTGGTCAAGAGAGGACAGTGGTCTGAGCCACCACTGCAGTTTCTCGGCATCGACTGGGCTGGAAGATCCCGAGTTACCTTCTCTTGTCCCCGCCGACACAGGCTCCTGTCCCTCCTCCAACCCACTGCCTGCAGAATCCGCCACTTGCAAAATCAGTAATTGGTAACAAGAGAAAAAAAAGAGAAATACATAAAAATGGCCATAGGGCAATGAATAGGCAACCAAGTGCCAATAAATACTCTGCATTGCAGCTTTGTCAGCCCTCCCTCACCGCGTGGGGCAAGCTTTACATGGTTCCGTTTGCTTTTTACATCACAAGTATCTTAAATTCCAGCACAAATGGCCCCCGCCATTCTTCCCATTCCCATCCCATCCCGATCTGCCCTTAGAAAGCCCCCGAGCCGCCGCGAGCGGTGTGGGGCACCTCTCCTCCCGGGTGCGTGTGGGAAGAGATCCAAATCACGACCCAGCGGCTAGAACCGTCTCTGGTCTCCAATTTAGAAAAAGAGGATGTTCCATAGTATCCAAAGTGCTTTTTGTTCTAAAAAGCAGCCCAAGGCTGCAAAAGGGCTTAAGAGCCAGTTGGAGTCATGATGTCCTGGAGAAATTTGGGAGTTAGGGTTACCCGGATGCAGGCAGGGACCGGGGACTCTCATTCCAGAGGCCGCGGGGCCGGCTTCGAAGAGATGGTGCAGAGGGGCTCCAATAAATATAAATAAATGTACACGGGGGCCCAGGGCCCGGCATGGCGCAGGGGTCTCTCGTGTGCAACGGCCTGCAGGAGGAGCGGGCCTGGAGGGTGGGGGGCGGGCACCCGCCTCGGAGTGCAGCCCAGGCCAGGCCAAGGGAAGCTGGCCACTCGGCCAGTTCTGCTCCAGGCCTCGGGGCCTGGGCTCTGGGGGCTGAGGTGGATGCTCAGTCCCAGAGGAATAAATTCAAGAGCCTCCCCACTGGAGGAGTTTCCGTGGTGCACCAACGCGTCCCATCTCAAAGGGGATCGCGGGTCATTTCAGGAGCCTGGCGGGGATGCAGGCCGGAGAAATCTTGTTCTCAGATGTCACTCTCTGGGAGGAGCGTTGGGGCCGGGGGAAGCTGGCGCACCTGTCCACTCCCCTCTGTCCTTCTGACTTGGGGAGGCCCCAAAAGGCCTCCTGTGGAGGTGTGAGGGGGCCAGGGGCACCAACAGGGTGTAAGAGGCCTTGCTTCCAGGTACACCAGGCTCCGGGAGCTCTCTGCCGGGCCCAGGGGCTGGGAGCAGGTGAGACCGTCGCCTCAAAGCAGGGCTATGGGCTTGTTCCCCGGGGCGCCCAGGTACTGGGAGGAGGAGGTGGTGGCTGACGTGGCCACGCTGTCTGGGGTCGAGTATGTGGCATAGAGACCTGTCACCTGCAAGTCTGGGAAGGACTGGTCGCTGCCGCTGGAGATGGGGGTCAGGCCCGAGGCCCCCAGCTCACAGCCAAGGGGCGAGTCTCCGAAGGCCCCCAGGGTGTCCAGGCTGAAGCCCCCATCCTTCATCTCCTCCCAGAGGTTCCCTTTCAAAGACAAAGGCATTTGGGTGAGCTGGCTTCGTGACAGACAGACCTGAGTTCAAGTCCTGTCTTAAGGAAGAGGCAAAGACCGTGCGCGGGGTTCAAAGTCGGGGATTGCAGGGGAGGGGGCATGGAGAAACCAAGTTCCAGTCCCCAGCCCTCCCTTTCCCACTGGGCATCCCAGGGATTGTCGCTTCTGTCCCAGAGCCTCGGCTCCTTGGGATGAAATGGAGATGATCAGAGACCTCCCCCCACCTGCCTCCCGAGGCTTCAACAGGGGGATGTGTGGAAAGCAGGCACTCTCCCTCAGGGGTCCCATCACGGCCCAGCCAGGGGACAAAAACAGCGATTTCCCTACACAATAATCCAGGGGGACAGGCGGGGAGGGCCGAATATACCCACTTCACAGCTGTAAATAACTCCCTCACGAGCTAACTCACAAACCTGCTAACCAGTCCATTCCCTCTCTAGACACGGAACTCCCAGAGGGCAGGGAGGAGCGCTCAGCCCTTGGCTGGCTCTCAGGAGGTGTGCCCGTGTCGTGAGCAGACGAATCAAGAGGCCCTTGTCCTTGCATTTGTTCGTTCAGCTCCTTTGTGTCAAGCGTGACCGAGTGGCAGGCAGTGGGTCAGAGCGTGACCTGGCCTGAGGTTGGCACACGCACGTTGAAGCAGTTACTAAGAAAAGCTGGGGGTCAGACACACCTGGGGCTCTGCCACTTACTAGCCGGGTGACCTCGGGTCAATGACCTCACTTCTGTGTCTCATCGCCTTAGTGGCAGAATGGGGACAGGAAATAGCAATGGTCTCCCAGGACTGTTGCAGGGATGCGGGTGATGGCTATGAAGTGCTTGGCACGAGGCCTGGTATACGGTAAGCACTCATGAAACGCTTACTGGAATTCACCAGCATGAGGCAGTTGGGAAGTACTTGTCCAAGGAATGAGCTGAGGGGTAAATGCCGACAGATCTCTCCCTTGGCCTCCCCCATACTTCTGGCCCTCCAGCCCCCACCCCCCACCATCCCCTTCTGTCCCGCCCCACCCCCGTTCCTGCAGCCTCACCCTGCAGGGCAAAGTCCATGATGCTGGGGTCCAGGGCGTCCACCTCAGTGCTCATGTCGGTGCTGATGTTGATGAAGTCCACGGGGGCCCGTCCTAGGGCAGGGTGGGGCAGGGGGCTAGGGCTCAGTTCCGGCAGGGCGTGCAGGGGTGGGGTCTGGGCCGGGGCCGGAGAGTCTGGGGCCAGATGTGCCTGGGGCTGGACCTGGTGGTGCAGGGGGACTGACTGCAAGGACAGGGTCATCAGGGGCTGGGGTGGGAGCTGGGAGACAGCCAGGCAGCCATGGGCCATGGCCACCGTGGCGGCGTGAGTCAGCACAGTGGTCTCGGAGTTGCCAGGCCTCCTGCAGCTTTCCGGTCGGTCCGAGATCAGCTTGTCCAGCTCCTCTGCAGGCAAGGGAAAGGTCCCTCAGAAGCCACCCTGCAGTTCCCAGGCCCCAGTGTTAGCATGCCTGTAACCCCAGCAATCCCCTTGGACTCTCTGAACCTCGGTCTCTTCATCTATGAGAGGGCACTGTACATTCTGCACAGTGTTGTTGGGGAAATGTAATGAAATCACAGATTGCATAGGGTCTTTGAGGAATGAGGGAGCCTCCCATGATAACAGTAGCTCCTCTCTTTGGGACAATGCCATAGCTCTAGGACATCCCTTGAAGCTAACAGCCTTGCAAGAGGAGGTTAAGGCAGAGAATACAAGTCCCACAACATCAGGACAAAATTTATGAGCACACAAGGGGTCCTAGCCACTCCCTGCTACTGAAGAGACATTAAGAAGTGTTACTGTGGGCTAAAAGTCGGATCCTCCTTAATGCTCTTGGTTACAAACAAGACAAGTGGTTACTCTGAAATTATTCTTGGCTGTTGGCTTGCGTCTCCTTGAATGTAAAACCAATTTGAGACTGAACCACTAGGGTCCCAGGACCTTTTTAGGGTGGCACCCAGTTAGACTGGCCCACTTAGGGGCGCCTGGGTGGCTCAGTTGGTTAAGTGTCTGCCTTTGGCTCAGGTCATGATCCCCAAGTCCTGGGACTGAGCCCCTGCGTCGGGCTCCCTGCCCCACTGAGGACCTATGGGATTGTGCCATGGTCCCCTTCTCCTCACTTTTTTGAATTATTCATCTCTGAGCCTTCATACCCGAACCTCAAGCATGATGATCCCTACAGAGTCAGGCCTGAGGCTGAGTGGAATTAAGCTTCCATTTGACATTTTCCAGTGGATGTCACCTCTATGTCCCTCCCCTTCACATCTCTTAATTAAAAAAAAAAAAAGCAGATGCCAATATATTTTTCTAATATAAAAGTGATTCATGAACAGGGTTGAAGATTTAGAAAATACAGAAACCTGTGAATAATATAAAAATCATCAGTGGTCTCTTCATTCACAGTCAAAAGTCTGGCTTATTTCTTCTAGTCTCTATGTGTACACACTCATAAATCCATACAATATAAATGAGTGGGTACACACACATATATAAATATACGTGCATTTAAGATACATTTTAAAATATGATTAGGCTGTGTTATATTGTCTTTTTTCACTTACTGAATTGGGAGTACTATTTTCTATTCCAAAAATAGTTTTGTCTCTCATCCTTGCGTGGTATGACATTATATCTATTTAATCCCCTATTGCAGGAAGTCTAGATTGCTGTCAATTTTTTACTAGTAGAAATAATTTTGTGGGACGCCTGTGTGGCTCAATGGGTTAAGCGTCTGCCTTCGGCTCAGGTCGTGATCCCAGGGTCCCGGGATTGAGCCCCTTGTCGGGCTCCCTGCTCCGCGGAGCCTGCTTCTCCCTCTGCCCCTCCACGCTGCTCATGCTCTCTCTCTCTCAAATAAATAAAATCTTAAAATAATAATAATTTTGTGACAAATAACTTTGTTTATAAACCTTTTGTTGAAATCTTTAATATCTTCAGCATACGTTGCCAGATGTAAAATAACTCAACCAAAAAAATGGGGAGTGGTTTGCAGGGTTTTTATATATTATTTTGCCCTGGAAAAGTTTAACTGAGATTCCCACCAATCATATATGAAGGTGCCTGTTTCTCTGCATCTTAGCCCCTACTGGGTGTTACTATTTTATTATTTTATTGTTTTAAAACTCGATGCCAGGGCGGCAGGCAGGCGTGGTAAGAAAGTGATGTCCTCCTGTGGTTGTTTAGTTTGGCATTTCTCTGTGAGAAACTAGGGGCTGCTTAGGGAGACTGAACAGTTTTCCACAGGCCTCTGACCAGGTCCCTCAGCGGACCTGCCCCAGGGGAGGCATATTTCCCAGGAGGAAAGGAGGAAAGTTCACCAGGCGCCCGTGTCCCCACCAGCGAGGCAGGGACCCGTGGCTGGACCGGACGCGGAGGCGGGGACGTGTGGCGCGGGCGGCGGTGGGGGTGTCTAGGCCTCACCGGGGTTGGCCATGCTCCGGTGGATGGCGGCAAGGTCCTTTCTCTTCCACTTGTACATCTCCTCCTCCATCTTGTCGATGCGGGCCAGGTTCAGGGCCCACAGGCAGCCCTTACGAGAGGAGCCGCTCATCTTGTTCTCCACCTTCTCGAAACACTTGTTCAGGGACAGGTTGTGTCGCACCGAGTTCTTCCAGCCGTCGGGAGCCGTCTGTGGGGACAGATGGACACGCAGGAGGCTCCCTCAGAGACCTCCCCGTAAGCCCTCCCTCTCCAGGGGCATCTCAGACACAGGCGTCAAGGGGCAAGGGCACGACAGTGGCAGGGTGAAGTGACAGTCCGATGGCCAGCCTTGAGTTAGGAAGACAAGAGAGACTGGTGGGGACTGTGGCTCACCGGAGGGCCCACGCCCTGTTAAAGGGGCAACCACGCGTCAGCTCCAGCCAACAGTTACTACGTGAGAACAGGCTCAGGGATGCCGAATTGTCCCCTCTTTCTCTCCTCCTCAGGAAGCAAGAGAGGGGATGCTAACACGCGGATAACTGGTCAAGTGTATTCAAAGCCAATCATGTTTAAATGCTCACACTTTATTGTTAGGTAGCCAGATACTACAGTGCACCTCACATTCTATCCCTGGCCCCCCGCACACGCACACACCACTGTCTGCGATATTTCTGCTAAGGACACTGACCACATCAGGGACCCTGCAGCTTGGTACCCTCTGACCACCTGCTCCTTATTTTGCTTTGATGCCAAGAAAAAAAAAAACGTGACTGATGGCCAACCATGCGCCAGGAGCTGCCAAGGCCCTTTACACGCAGAGCCCTCACTCACCTCGCCAGCTGGGTACCATTCTCCCCATCTTGCAGATGAGCAAACCGAGGTTCAGAGAGGCAACAGCTCTTGCCACGTCTGTGTTCTGCATCAGTACGTTTTAGGGAGTCTGTGCGGAGTCACTAGGCTGGCCCCACCACCCTCTGCCCGCCCCCCCCTCCCAGCCCCGATGCCTGGTGAATTCCTTCTCTGGGCAGAGTCCAGCTCAAATGGCCCTTCCTCCTTCTGACCTTCTTTGGCCATGTCTGTGTGAATGCACAGGTACGGGGGTCTATGGACATCGTTGGGGACCTAAGACAGTGACCCAGTTTGGCCTGGGACCAGTCCCAGATGCTGGTAGTGTGAGGGAGAGGCCGGAGCAGCTCTAGCACCCCTACCCTGGGCTGGGGCCCCTCACCTTGAAGTAGGGGAAGTGCTCCTTCATGAAGCTGTAGATCTCACTCACAGGCAGGCTGCCTGTCTTGCTGTTCTTCAGGGCCATGGCGATCAGACAACTGGAGGCGAAGGATGGGGCAGGCCAGGTGTAAAGGTGTCTCAGGCTGACAGCCCAAGGTCCCCTCTGCCAGGAAGTCTGCCCTGCTTGACCCCACCATACCAGCCCTTCCATACTCAAACTGTGTTAGCTCTGGTACCTTTTCATGGCCCTACATCTTGCCCACCCCTTGCCCTTCTCCTTGACCCTGAGCTCAGACAGTGATACCGATTTGAGAAAACTCTTTTCCTCTCTTTATCCCTTCCTCATAGTTAATGTCTATGGGCCTGTAGACTTTAACTAGGCTGCTTACCGCCACCCCCCAATCTTATGGGGTACACAATGTTATTATGTTGATGACTTTTTACATCAGAGGGAACCGAGGCTCAGAGAGGCCAAGCCACTTACCCAAGGCCACACAGTTCGTGAGTGACGGAATGGAGCATCGGGCTCAGGGTCTGGAGTGGGTTCTCCACCCTAAGGGCTGACTGAGCACATGAGGGTCCTTCCTAGAGCTCATCCCACCTGGGGGCTCCCCACTCGCCAAAAGCTCCCCCCTTGCAAGTCTGAGCTGTCCTAAAGGCAGCCCTCGCCCCTCTCCTCCCCGAGCCTCCCACGGCCCCGGCCCACCCTGGACCTCACCTGTATGAGTAGATGGGCTTGGGGTAGTGTTTGGGGTGCAGTTCCTGAGATGAATGGACAGCCATGCGGGGCTGGGGGTAGGGAGGCCGTGCTCCAAACGGGGAGCTGTACAGGCCCATGGGAGGGCACTTCCCACAGGCAGGGCAGAGAGAGAGGGTGAGAGAGAGCATAAGCCACTCACAGGAACCCCACCCCACCCCAGGCTCACTTTTTAGGAGATGCTGTTTAGCAAGATGTGAAGTCGCCGGCCCCAGGAGACAATCCTGTCTCTGCTCCCTGCAGGGGATTTAGGGAACCCAGTGAATGACTCTATGACATGGGCATGGGGAATGCTATCCCCATGTTGCCGGGGAGTAAACTGAGGCTCAGCGAGATCCCTGGCCAGTCCAACGCAGGGATGTGTGTCTCCAAGTCCAGGGCCCCTCCAAGCCCCCCGTACCTGCTGGGTGCCTGTGGGGGGCGGTAACTGTGTTTGGGAGGCAGGTGAGTAGAGCTGTGGGGCGTCCTGCAGGCCGGATGAGGGCTGGCCCCCCACAGGGATCTGATTCATCTGCAGGGGCCGCAAGAGGAGACAGAGGCCAGGGTGAAGGTGGGGCACCCCAGCCCTGGAGGACCCCTGCTCCAGCTCCCTGACCCATGCTGTGGCGCTTACACTGGTTCCATGATTGGCGATGGGGCCCAGACCTAGCATGACTGGGGGGACCATGCCAGCCGGGCTGTGGAGCAGGGCACCTGGGGTGGCTCCCACGCACATGTCAGCCGCCCTGGCCAAGGCACCTGCAAAAGGGAAGCACAGAGATGCCCGCCGGGCTGGAGGAACGGGGTCTGCAGGCAGAGCAGCTCCGTCCCTGGACACCACCAGAGGATGGAGCCTGCCCCCAACCCTCGGGGCCAGGTGCATAGCAGGCACTTGGCAAATCACCGCCCTGGAGTGTAGTGCTGAACCGCCGCTTCCTACCAGCTGTGTGACCGGGGGCCAGCCTCAGTTTCCCCATCTATACAGTGGAGCTACTGAGATCACCTACGTGTGAAGTTGTTGTGGGGGTTTAGATGCAGTAATGTCTATAAAGTGCTTATCACGTTGCTGGCTACAGGACAACATCTTGATAAATATGAGTTAGTAACAATAACGATAATGTCATTAATAGCTTGGTTCTCGTCCATCATGAAGCTAAAACATCAATTCATTATTCAGCTCTCCTCCTCAGAATCATGCCTTGGTTCCCCAGTGCCTCCTCTTCCCTCTGCCAAGCCCTGCCCCTCTGCTGAGGATGAGCTCAGGACTAGCAGATGCACTCACGCCCGCATGCCAGCCACCCGTCCTAGGCCCGGGGCAGACATTGCTAATCTAGCACAGATCCTCACTGAACCATTCTGCTTTGGGGCTACCTTCTAGATTAAACCAAGTTGACCTGCAAGATGATCCTGCCCTGGGGCCACCTCTTCCAGGAAGCCTTCGGGGCCCCTCAGCTCTCTTCTGAGTCCTGGCTGCCACATGGGCTCATCCGTGGTGCTTTTGGTCTGTCTGCCTTGCCCTCTCTCGGACCAGACCCTCAGCTCCCTGAGAACTAGGACCACGTCTTATAGGACTCAGGGCTCCAGACACCTGGCATAGAGACAGGAGCACAGGGCGGATGCGGCCGCACAGCAGAGAAGGGAGGGGCTTCCTTCTTTCACGCTTCCTGTCTGTTGCGTGCCATACAGCACCCACTGTGTGTCCAAGGTACTTTAGGCATTGAGTCTTTTCAACACCCCAGGAGGGCAGCTCTGCTATCCTTTTCGTTGCAGATAAGGAAATAGGTCAGAGAAGAAAGTACTTGCCCAAGGTCACAGAGCTGGAGGTTCTAGATCAGGGTTTGGCAAACTATGGCCAGCAAGCCAAATCTAGCTTGTGGCATGGTTTTGTAAAGAAAGTTTTATTGGTACACAACTACACCCGTTCATTTATATCGTCTGAGGCTGGGCTTGCACCACAGGGACCATCCGGCCTACGGAGTCTAAATATTGACTACCATGGCCCTTTACAGAAAGAGTTTGCTGACCCCTGCTGTGGATGTTTTGGCCAAGGACAATTTGTTCAATGAAATAAATACTCCTAGACCCTAATTTTTCAACTATTGGTACTTTTAGTGTCCTGTGATGATTGTTTTCAACCCTTTCTGTGTCTCTAACTATTCAGTCCACTTGCTGTGACTGCAACTGACTGCCATTGATTGAGCACCTACTATGTGCCAGGACCGTCGGCACTTCCCACGCATCATCCCTCTGAAGGTCAGGGTTCCGTAGACTTCTTCAGTAAAGGGCCAGGTAGCAAATATTTGAGGCTTTCCCAGCCATATGGTTTCTGTCTTCGGGTTTTTTACAACCCTTGAAAAACGCAAAACCATTCTTAACACAAGGGCGATACAAAAAACAGGCTGCAGGGTGCAGGCTGCATTTGGCCCGCGGGCCATAGTTTGCCGACTGCTTTAGCTGTTCATGATGTAGCAGGGAAGGGGCAGGGCTGTCTTTATTCTTCACTGAAACCTTAGCTCACACACAGCCTGACACACGGTGGTGAGCAAATGAATGAACCACATCCCTCCGAGGAAGGTATCACATTTTACAGATGCAGAAACAGAGGCCCAGAGAGAGAGAGTGAGCGAGCTGGCCAATCACGCAGCTGGTGGGGGGCAGTACTGGGCGTCGCCCCTCCCCTGCACCACCCTCATGCCCCCCCCCTCAGCTCCTGCGCCTACCTGGGTGTGGATGCGGTGCACTGGGGCCACCCAGGTCCACACGGCCACTCGCCATCTGCTGCAGCCGTGGCACATCCACTGCTGTGAGCCACGACAGCGACTGCAGGTCCCCGGGAAGGTCATCATCGCTGCTGGTGGCCAGGAGCCTGCAGGGAGGGGCAGGAGCTTGGGCGGGGCGGGGAGCTCAGGTCGGCTCCTGGGGGGACTCCCCCCACCTCTGGAATCACCCCCTAGCCCCTCACCTCCCCAAGCTGCCCTCATCTGCCCATCCCTGGGGCTGGGCATGGCCCCAGGATCCCCCCCTTTGGCAGCCAGATCACACATCCTCAAATCATTCCTTTGTTTACTACATCTTACCTTAGCCCCTAACTACCCCAAAAATAATAAACACTAATGTTTGTTGAGCACTTACTACGTGCCAGACACCACATCAAATCCTTCACAGGTAGTAAGCCATTTAACTCCCGGTCACCCCACGAGGCAAACGGTAGTAGTACTAGTAGTATTCCCATTTTACAGATGGAGAAACTGAGGTGCAGGGCTCAGTGCTCAACAGGCACAGTCCTTTTCAATCCTGTTTAATCCCTGCAGCAGCCCTGAGAGGTAGGATACACCCATGTGCCCCTCTTACATTCGGGGAAGCTGAGGCTCAGAGCACTGAGTCACTTGCCCAAAGCCACACGTAACAGGAAGCGGTGGGGCGGGGACCCAGGCTCAGGGCCCAAATGTAGCCCGAGCTCTTCACCATGCCCCCAGGCAGCCCCCAGAGACCTCCTGTTGGACCCACGCCCACCACTCCTCAACAGACTCATGAGCAAAACCACCACTCTCCACAGAAGGAGAAAGGCTACCCACTGAGGATGGCAGGCAGGTCCCCCGGTGTGGGGTACGCAGGCCTCCCCAGCACCCCTAAAGTCATGCTTGCCACACGGCTCCAAGGGCACTGGGCCCCCCCACCCCCGGCAGCATCTCGTCCACGGGATAAGGTGGCTGCAAACTGGCCCAGAGCCCAGGCCAGACCCACCACGCCTGCCTCCACGCCGCCCCAAGCCCTGCAGGCCAGGATCTCCCTGGTGTGTGGCCCAGAGGCCCACAGTCCACATTCTGAGAGCCACGGTTCCAGAGTAAGCGTCTCGGGGCTTCCTAGAAAGGGGGCGAGAGAAAGCAGCGCAGCCTCTGGCTTTGTCACGCATGGGACAGGGGACCCCACTGTGGGGCATCGGCCTCTGCCACCCCCGGGCCCGCCCCAGCTAGTGCTGTCTCCGCGCTGTCTTGCTGTCCCTCTCTGTCTCCCTGCTCCTTCCCACCTCGCCCGTGCTCTCTCTCCTTCTGTTTTAGGGCCACAGTTAGCGTTGCCATGGCCACAGCTGCTCCTTGTTGCAGGGGCCTGGGCCCTCAGCCCAGCAGGCTGGCATCAGGTGACCGTCGGGCTGCCCCAGCCATTGGCTGCCTTGTAGGAAAACAGGGCCTGGAAACGATTTGAAAACCCGGCCGGCCGTGTCAGCAGCAGCAGTTGGCCTAGCTGCTGTCCCCCGGCGGCCCATTGTGCAACAAACGACTGTTGCCCCCATGGCACGTGGCCCCCATTGTCCTGGGGTCTCCATGCCATTGTTGTTGCCCTCCCCCCACCCCCGGCTGCCACTCCTGCAGCCTGCTCGTAACTCATCTGGCGGGTGACAGCCACGGCCCAGGCCTGGGCGATGCCATCTGTCCCCTTGGGCCCGTGGAGACCCTGGGGTGAGGCCGAGGGGCAGGGCCTGGTGCGACGCCCACTGCACGGGGGAGGGGGTGTCTGGCCAGTCCCCACCCACCGCACGACTGGCCGACCTCCCAGAGTCTGGTGGTGGGAACCCTGCTCCCGCTCCACTAGCTGCCGTAGCTCCCCATTGCCCCCGCTGCTCTGTCTGGCACTGGAGCAGCAGGGAGGAACGGAGGTGAGCTGCTGCTGTTAGGTTTCTGAAGCCGGGGCCCCACCAAAGCCCCCTGAATGGTGCTGGGGGGGGGCTCGCAAACAGACTGGCTTTCTGGGTGCAAGCGGAGTCTCTGGCGGCCGGTGACTCTGACAGACCGTCCCCAGGGTGGTTAAGAGCTTGGGCTCTGGCGTCTAATCCTAGGCTCCACTTACCTGTGTGCCAGGGCCACGGACTTGACCTCTCTGAGCCTCAATTTTTCATCTGTAAAATAGGGTTAATAACGCTTCCTCTCTCCTAGGGGGTCATGGGGATTCCGCGGGTGGTCGCACGTAAGCCCTTGGAACGGTGTCTGACTCAGCTGCCGTTAATATTCATCCCGACACTAATGTTAATAGTAGCCAGGTCCCCGGAGGCCTGGAAGGCCATGGAAGCTTTCGGCTCTGTGGTCTCACGGGCCCGCCTCTACTGCTGCAGCAGCTAGCGGCTCCCCTTTATTGAGCACTTCCTGTATGCTCTCTCCCCATTTTACAGACAGAGACACTGAGACCCCCGAGCAGTCACTTAAATGCCCGGAGCCCGCTTCCCCATGAAGGGAGGGTCGCAGAAGGTTAACGATGCTGCTCAGCGCATAGAAGGCAGAGTAAATGGTGCTATTCTGATTGTCCTTCTATGCGTTTCTGTCCTGCTCTCTGTGTGCCCCCTCCTGGTTCTCCATTCCTCTGTCTTCCCCCACCCCCGCCCCCCACCCGTAAGGAGCACAAGCAGCCTACTGCAGCCACCCAGTGTCCATTCCACGCCCCCCTCTCCGGGACGCCCAAGCACAGTCCCACTGCCATGCCTTAGCAATTCCCCCTGCTAGGAATGCCCCCCTTTTGCTTCCTCCCCGCACCGCCCCAAAACGGTGCCCATCCCTGGAGGCTCATTGCAAATTGTCTTCTGGCTTCTTACTGCCGAAGTGCCTTCAGATCTCATCTGACCCCACCCCTCAATTGACCCACGGGCAAACTGAGGTTAGGAGGGAAGCACTTCGCTTCCAATTCACAGTCCAGAGCAAGACCAGGGCTAGGGCTCCAGGCTGCCCGTGTGGGCTCATTGCAGCCCAGGAGCGGCTTCTCCTCCGAGAAGTCGTTGTCACCCTGAACCCAATTCAGGGACCTCCCTGCATCCTAGCTGCTCCCTACACCGTGCCAGGGGCAGTGAGTTCGCATCCCCTGCCCGGCCTGTTGGATCGCTGAGGGCTGTGAGCCCCGTATCATCCTGTGTCCCTGCACACAGTGGTGCTACTTAAATGTCTGCTTGGCTGGTTGAAATAAGCTGACCCCAGGGCACCAACCCAAAGAATGGTGTGACAATGGCTGTCATGTCCAGAACTTGTAGCACTCACAGCACCAGCCTCTGCCTCCCTGAGGGCTTGCGACAGCCTCCGGACAGGGGCAGGGTGCAGGCAGCCCGACTTTACAGATGGGGAAGCTAAGGCCAGGCAGGACTCGAACCCAGGCTGTTCCTGGAGCAGGACAGGCAGAGAATCAGATGGCCCCTGGGGGCAAGGCCCCCACTGCCTCCATCATCCCGGGGCTTTCAGGTGGGGCTGTGTATACCAGCATCGCCCAGGACCGGGTTCAAATACAGAGTTCAAGACCCAGCCCAGAGTGTGGGGTCCCGCCCTTGAGCTGTGGGGCCGGGAAGCTGTATCTTAAGCACCTCTCAGCAAAGCGCCAGGGAAAGGACACCAAGGTGGTGTGACAGGGTCTTGGGCACAGTGCAAGCTTGGACTGGACGAATCTGGATTCAAGTCCTGGTGGTGACCCCTGGCTGGGAGACCTCAGACAAGTCATGTCTGGCCTCCATTTTCTCATCTGGAAAATGGGAGCATGACTGTCCATATCTCCCTGGGTTGTTTTGAGGAGCCCATGGGCCAGTGTGTATTCAACTTCGAACACGGGCCTGGCCCCGCCATGGATGTGGACACCCCGAAGCTCTGTGGTGGGGGCCGGGGGGCTGGCCCTAAAGCCTGGCTCACATCCTGCGGCCTCATCACCCGGCATTCAGGCACCTCCGTCCTGTGTGTCACAGGAACTGGGAGGCCGTGCGCCAGGCCCCACATGGGTCCCATCCCCATTACCGGGCCTGGGTCCTTAACCACCCCTGTCTACTTCTCTCCCCTCCTCTGCTCCCTGCAGAGGCGTGTCAGCCCGGCCCTCTGTCCACGGTGCCGTGTGAAGCACCCCCGCCACCTGTCCCTCCCCAAGGCCTAGAGTCCCCTCATTAAAGCTGCCCCCATCTGCCCCATTCTTGCTCTTTCCTAGCACTTCCTTGTAAATGGCGTAAACCACAGGGTCCTCAGCAGTTGTGACCCGAGAAAGACTTCTTGGTTTGGGAACCGCTCTGGCTTTCCAGCCATAGGCCCTCGGAAGGGCGCTTAATCCCCAGCCTCAGTTGTCCCACCTGGCAGATGGGTACAAGGGACAGCGATAGCAGCAGTTCCTTGTCGCCGCCCCCAGAGCCGGCTTGGTGGTGTCAAGGTGACGGGGCTTTGTGGAACATTTGCCATCTGCGAGCGTCTGGGATCCCTCCCTGGGGTGTGTGTGTGTGTGACCCTGTATCAGTCTCTTGAGTGGGTTTCCCCTCGGCCGGGAGAGAACAGGACATTTGCGACTCAAAGGAAAAGGCGAAACCCAGCCCCACTGTGCTGGGGTCTCCCAAGACCCCTCCTGCTCACTCCCTCGAGCTCTGTCTTTTCAGTCTCTGGGTGAGGAGGTATCTCCAGGGAGGACAGGGGCTGTACCCACCAGCTCTCAGTGACCCCCCCCCCCCAGTTCTGGCAGGGAGGAAGCCAGGACCAGGGCTGAGTCCGCGGCTGGGGCAGGTTCCCCCGGAGGAACCTGATGCTGAAGCAGGGAACCTTGTACCCCCTGAGGGAGGAGCTGTACCCCCAGAGCCCAGTACAGGGCCGGGCACACAGCAGGTGCTCAATAAGTCCTCACGGACCAGACAAATGAACAAACAGACCCAGCCTTCCAGATGCCCCCACTCCCCCCCCCCGCCACCAAGCCCAGGCAGGGGTGAAAGGCCCAGCTTAATATTATTTAATTTTATAAAAGCCTGCGGGCATGGCTCGGGGTGGGCGAGTCCCTGCTGTGTGTGCGCAGCCTGATCAGGCAGGTGTGGTTACCGTTACCACCTCCCATTTACCAGATGGGGACACTGAGGACGGGGGGAAACAGGCTTGTCTAGGGTCCCCCAGCCACAGACTGGGCTGGTTACAGCCCCCACTGTCCTTTCTCCCTGGCCCTCGGGGAAGGGTTGAAGAAATGGGCTCTGTAGATTCTAGAAAATTCTAGCACTGTGCTAGCCAGTAGGAAGCCACATGTGGCTCTTTCAATTTAAGTTCACTAAAATTAAACAAGAGTATCAAGTCAGTTTCTTCATCACACCAGCCACATTTCAAGTGCTCAATGGCCACACGTGGCCAGTGCCTGCCATGTTGGACAGCAAGGAATTGGAACGTTTCCATCACCACAGAAAGTTCTTACTAGGCGGTGATGGTCTGGAACATTTTTTTCAATCACGATGGAAAAATCTGTGGTGTTTCCACATTGCCTTAAAATTGGAAATTTGATTTAGGTTGGGAAATTTCAGGAGCTGATTTCATGGAATTTTTGTTTCAGTACATTTCATTATAAAAGACTCCCCCCACCTTACCTCCCACCAGTGAGGAAGTTACAGGGGAGGGCTCTATAAAAATGGGAACCTTGTACTAAGGCGGCTCACAAAGTCGTGAGCTCTCTGTCATGGGGGGCATGCAAGAAGGAGTCGAGGGATGACGGTCGGGCCCCTGTTGGACGAAAGATGAGCCCAAGCAGCCTCCAAGTTCCCTTTGATGCCAAGACCCTCTAACTTATGGAAGCAGTCTGCAGGTAAACCCTCTGGTCACATTTCTAAAGTTCTATCATCTTGGGCAAGTGCCTCTTCCTCTCTAGGCCTCAGTTTCCCCATATGTAAAGCAGCAGTGGCAGAGTGGACAGTGGTTAGGAGCTGGCATGAACCCAAGGCTGGTGGACCAGGGCCTGAACATTACTGGCTGAGTGAGGGTCACCTGCTCTGGGCCTCAGTGTAGAAAACGAGAACAATAAAGGCATCTACCCTAAAGTGACAGTCAAGAACATGACGCTAGTTCATTAGCATCAGATGAGATGAAACATCGAGGTTTCTGCTGAAAAAATCAGGCTTAACTATTAGTTCAGGGGTCCCAAAGGTGACCCCTGACAGTGCATCCTTCTCAAACCAAGTGGGGGATTTGTCAGCAATAGGGTGTCCTCATTAATGAGTGCAGAGCTTTTGGCGCAAAATGAAAATAAAAAGACCTATCTGGCACCCCAGTCCCCTTCTGAATTCGGTGGTTCCCCAACAGCTCCACCCCCCACACCCATCTTTTCCTTATAACACACACACACACACACACACACACACACACACACACACTCCTGGGGCGGGTGTCATCACCCCTGTTTATAGATAGGACAGGTGAGGCCGAGCCAGGAGAATTTGCCTCCGCAGCCTCTGGCCAATGGCCTCAGGTACCCGCCCCAGCACCTCAATTTCCCCATCTGGAACACCACGGGTTTGAGCCCCTTCCATCTCAGTGGGGCTGCCACTGGGACGGACACACAGCCTGCAGGGCCACTCAGGGTGGGGGACTGCAAAGGAAGCGGGGGGATGTGGAGGGGTGTGGTTAGACCCTGTTAGGAGCCAGGCGGTACCCCGGGGAAATCAACGTCAGAAGAACAGTCTATCACCAGTATAATTATCTGCCAACCTTTTCCAAATGCCTACTATGTGCTGGTCATTCTACATGTCTCATCTGTGTGCCCTTGTGAGTTTGCTCATCGGACGTCCCCAAGCGCTCTGCAATGCCACACTCTGAGCCCAATCCCAGCTAGGGACCTGGAGTCCTGCCTGCGCACCTCGCCACCCCCCCACCCCCTGCCTGTTGCTTTCTCTGGGGCATTTCGAAGTAGTGGGGACGAGTGTCGGCTCTGGGGTCAGCCAGGCCTGGGTTTGAATCCCACACAGCTCCTTAGTAGTTCTGAGACTGGCCTGCAGTAGTCGCCTCTCTGGGCCTCAGTTTGCTCATCTGCACAATGGGGTGCTATTGCACACAGGATGTTTGTTGTAAGGACTGATGAGATGATGCAGGTGGGGTGCCCAGCGTATCTGCATGCATTGCATGGTGGTGGTTTGCATGATTATAAACATCTTCTGAAGAGCATGCATTCAGCAGAGTGGGCTCCACGGGTAGAGCCACTAGCAGAGTGTCCGACACTCAGTCAGCATCTGCTCCATTCCATAAATATTTCCTGAACTCCTACTTGCCAGGCTGGGTGGCAAGTACACAAAAGTGCCTCTGTCCAAGGAGATAACTTTCTAAGTGACCTACGGATGCAAAGGATGGAAGATCTGCCCCCTAGCGTGCCTACCTTCCTGCCAGCGCTCTTTGGTCTGTACCACCCTCAACTCTCAAGAGCCTGTGGGATGGCTCCTTAGCAAACCCATTTCCCAGATGGGATAGCTGAGGCTCACAGAGGGGAAGGGATACCCCTCAGCCACACAGCATGTAAGCAAAAGAGCTGGGGCTTAAGCCACCCGCCCCGGAGCCTCTTTACTTAGTCTCTCTGCCAGTTTAGCTGAAATAAATCAAGCTGTGGGCAGGAAGGGTAAGTCAGTATCCTCATTTTTAGAAGGATCTGCTAGGTGCCTCTGTAGTGACGGGGCCACTGCTCAGCGGACGCTGTGGTGACCCTGGGCAAAGTGAGACACCGCTGGAGTCCACGGTTGCCATCCTATATTACCCAAGGGACCAACCTGACATTAATTAACAACATCCTTAACTAATCAGCCATGTCACTGGAGGGATGGGAGCTGAGCCAGGAAGGCAGGGCACAGCAGGGGTGAGCCCAGGGACACCTGGATTCCGGTCCTGGCTCTACTCCTGACAGAGATCCTTGTGCAGGTAGCTCAATGCCCGTGAGTCTCCGCTTCCTCATGTGCAGAATAGAGGGGAACACAGGGCCTGCCTCTTGGTTCAGGGTAAACCACAGGAAGGGTGTGGAACAGCGTTTGGCTCAAGTGCTAGACAACTATTTGTGGAATGGATGAATTTAACACCTAGCAGTCAGAGTGACCTTTCGAAAGGGACATGAGGACATGGCCCCGCCCTTAAAACCCGTTAGGGGAGTAAGGGTCCAGCTCCTCACCGTGGTCTGGCCCTGGCCGCCTCCCACCCCTCCCCTCATGCCCTCATCTGATCTGCTCTAGCCAGCCTGCCTATCCTTGAGTTCGCCAAACATTCTAAGTGCTCTTTGCACATGCTGTTCCCAAGGCCCAGAATGCCCGTCCATGCACTCATTTGCACCTGGCTCCTCCTCATGCTTCTGGTCTCAGGCTAAATCTTCCCTCCTCTGAGAGATCCGCCCTGGCTACCCACACCCCTGGTGGTCCCTTCTGTCTGTGTCTGCAGAACCTTTAGCATTTTTCAAGGAGGTATGCGTTTACATATGTTTCTAGTCTTTCCACGCTAAGAGGGCAAGGACCGGGAGGCCCCGTGTTTTGTTCAGCACAGCGCCTGGCACCCTGTGGGCATTTATTGTATCTTTGCTGGAGTAAGAGAAGGTGGAAGGATACCCAAGCCCAGCCCCGCCCAGCCCCGCCCAGCCCCGCCCAGCCCCGCCCAGCTATAATGTAATTTGCATTGCCCAATCTCTATCCATTTCCTGCCAGGCTTAGCCACACCCCCACCCCGGGAAACCCTCCCAGACCAGTCCAGCATCTCCCAATGTTTCCATTCCCTGGAATGATTAGAGCCATTAATGTCTACATAGCATAGACACCTGAGATCACCCATTAATTTTACTCAGGCGTTGCCTACCCCCGCCTTCTAGACACTAAACTCCCGGAGGTCAGGGATGACTTTGTCTTATACCTGATTACACCCAGAGCTTTCAATCTTTGACAAATATTTGTCCACCCAAGGTGAGCTGGACCCCCATGGCCATAGCCTGTTGTTGCTATAAAGGTAAAATTTCCAGGTAAAGGTAAAAGCCCTTGCTAAGGAGCTCGGCAGTGCCTGCAGTGGGCCACCTGTATCTGTGGATGGATTACAGTTTCTGCGGAGATTTTTGCTTACAGAGCTCAAGTCCAGAGCCCGCATTTAACTCTATTGCCTATGTTGGAGTTCCTTACAGTCGCTGCAGTAATTGTGCAGTGGAAGGAAACATCCCTTTCTGGCTCAAATCCCATTTCAACCCCTTTGTAACTGTGTGACCTTGGGCAAATCACTTCACCTCTCTGCACCTCAATTTTCCCATCTGTAAAATGGAATCATTCTCATAATCGTTTCCACCATGGAGGGCAGCTGTGAGGATAAGATCAAATAATGTATAAGAGACGGCCCAGCATACCGCAGGTGCTAAGACCACGTTCCTTCTTTCCCCTCCTCTGGCCTTGCATGGTCACTAGGACAGCAAATACTGTCTTTGGGGAGTCAGATCACCATCCCAGCAGAGCAGGGGGCAGAGGCACATCCAGCCCTGGGACGTCACTTCCTCTCTGATTACAACAAGGAGGTCTTACCTGCCTCCTGGAGATGTGGTTAGTCGGAAATTGTTACATTACCACAAACTGTTCCTGTTTCTAATCCAACCTTTACACAAAGGGGATTAAGCATTTCATGGCGGTGTTTATTTAGCTAACATAGCTTTTGTGATGTCTTTTGTAACCGCTTACAGGAAAAAGAAAACCAAATGCTGTTTAGCAAGCTCCAGAATTCCCAATAGGGCCAAGAGTGAGCATAGTATGAAATGATTTGATTAGGAGCATGGAAAAGAGAATCTTTCCTTTCTAGAATTTGGCTGGGACTTGGTGGGAGATTGGCGGGGGTGGGAGGTGGGGGGTGGGTTTGTGTATGTGTGTGCACATGTTTCTTGGGGTGAAACCCAAGATCCCAAAGGAAGGCTGGACCCCCCCCCCCGGAAGGCTACCTCTCTTTTCCTTGTCTACAAGGTAGCCCGAGGAGCTTCTGGCCACCGGAGGGAGAAGGGGTGTATGGATGTTGGGACCCTCACCGCCCCTGACAGATGGAGCCCCCACTCTCCCCCCTGCAAGGAGGCCACAACCAATGGGCAGAGCCACACTCATATGGGTGTGAAACCATCCGGCACACGCAGCTCAGTGGGGGGCTTGAGAGGAAAAGCAGGTGGCATCTGCCCACCCTGGTCCCCCACGGCAGGATTTTGTCATCACTTGAGCATAAACCTCCCTACATTTCTGTGGACGTGTTATTTCTCACGTGATATTGAGCCAGCCAGCCATCTACCCAATGAATATTTATTAAGTATCCACCCTGTGCGTGGCATTGTGGTTCAGAGATGAGAGAACCACTGTCCAAAGAGAGGAAGGGTTTTGCCCACATCTTAGAGGAGGGACATGGCTCTGGGAGAAGGTGAGGGTCCAAGGAGACAGCAGTCTTCCTCCTTTCTCTGGGCTTCAGTTGCCCAACCTGTAAAAGGAGGTGGCTGGACCTGATGCCTAGGATAAGTTCCCAAAGTTGGGGAAGGTGGTTGGAACCTGCTCTCCTGCCCTTTCCTGAATGTATGCCTTGGGACATGTCATGACTCCAGGCCTCAGTCTCCTTGTCTGTGAATTGGGATAATGCCAGCACCTAATGTCACGGTTGTTACTATGAAGATCAAACAGGATGGTGTGCCTCCTAAGGAGTTTCACGGGTTTCTGACACACAGTAGGTGCTTAGTAACTCATTATTCTGCAGAACCTCGATGAGCAGACTTCCCTCCCAGCCCTGAGCCAAAGGGAAACTGGCTAACTCGCATCCAACATGAGCTGTTGCTGTTGTCCTCAGGGTCAGGGCTGCCCCTGGCCCTGGCCCCAGTCCCCAGCGTCACAGGCGGGGAGGCTGCCGCCAATTTGCTGTCTAGGCCCAGCCACTGACTCTCCCAGGGGGGCAGGGCAGCCTCCAGCTGCTGTCCCCTGCCCCCGCCCCCTCCCTCCCCGCACACAGCCATTGAAAGCTAACGGCCAAAGGCGGCCCTTGGGGATGGAGGGCTGTGTGGAGGGCTGCATGGGGGCTGGAACCAGGCCGGACCGGCAGCCTGAGCGGTCCTTGGAGCCATTCCCTGGAGATGTGAGAGAGGGAATGAGAAGCCCATAAACTTCTCCTAGGCTATTATTCAGGGAGAAAAATGGGAGTGGTTGGAAGGGGCCAGGAAGGCACTGCATGATCATCAAAGCTCCCCTCCATGAGAAAGCATTCTATCCCAGGCCTGGCCCAACACCTTTTCTTGATCAAAGTGCAGAATCCTCCCAACGACCTGTGAACTGGGTTCTCTAGTTGCTCCATTTCACAGATGAAGAAAGTGAGGCACAGAGAGGGACAGCGACTTGTCCAGGGTCACACAGCTGCAAAGTGGTAGAGCAACTTATTCTGTTCCAGCCCTTGTGTTCTCCACCCGTGGGGCATGGTGCGGGGGGCGGGGGGGGGTTGGTCACGATACCCTGTGCGTGGGACAGCCTCAGGTTCGAGTGCCACTTTACCCATAACTAGCTGTGTCATCCTGTAAAGCCAGTTAATCAGGTCGGGCCTTGGTTTCCTCGTCTGCGAACCGGGCACAGGAGGGCTACACTCCTGGGGATGGTTGTGGTACAGGTAGTGAAGCCTTAAGAAACCACCAGCTGCAATTCTTCTCATGACTACTCTGCCTTCTGGGTGTGCTGGCTAGAGAACACAAGAACGCTCCGGATCCAGGCAAACAGAAAAGGCAGGACGTCCCGGCAACCCTGGATCCGGGGCTGATGCTGGACTGCTTCTCCTTGCTCTATTGCCCCACCCCTGCCGGCTGGTCAGGGAACTGGGTAGGCACTGATGGTCCCCCCTCACCCCTACTGGTAAGCTAACTGCCTCCCCTGCCCTCTTTCAGGACGGGAACTGCTTGCTTGGTGCCCCCAGACAGCTTCTGAGCTGGGCTGGCCAAGACACAGGAGACTGAGACCCCCCAAGGCTTGGAGTGGGTGGGAGCCCCTGCTGGGCAGTACCTGGGAGCAGGTGAGGGTCCAAGGAACTCCAAAGACCCCCTCTCTCGCAGAAAGCTGGACTCGTTGATAGGAACTAAGTCGTAAGAACAAGAGCAACTACTGGTTCTGTGTCTCTTGCGCTATAAAATTGACTCAGTCCTTCTGGCAGCCACATGAGGGATGTGCCCTAATCGTGCTCCTTTGAAAGCCGAGGAAACTCAAGCAAAGACATGTGACTTGTCCAAAGCTGGATTTTGAACTTGCACACACATCCGACTCCAGAGCAGCTGCCCTTCTCACCCCGATTCCCTGACTCTGGTGCTTTTACGGGGCGCTTTAAGGCAACAATAAGGCTCTATGGTTCTGAGCTTTTCCAGGCGGGCCCCCGCAGGGAAGCTCTGGCTGCCCCCCCCAACCCCTGCCGGCTTCCAGCTGGGAGGACAGAGGGAGATCCACCCCCATTCGTGGAAGGCCTTCTGGGTGCCAGACACTTTCATAGATATTGCATTCAAAACCGGCGAGAGGTAGCTTTTATGCTCCTGGCTGCACAAACAAATGAAGGTTCAGAAGTGAAATTGCCCAGGATCAAGACCTGGCAAGTGGCCAAGTTGGAAATTATTGCTTAATCTAATAACTCCATGCAGTGGGTACTATTTCTATTCCCATTTTATGGATGAGGAAACGCAGACCGCTCCACACAGCCGGAAGAGCTGGCATCATAACTGATTTCACAGCCCTAGCTCCTAACACACTTAGGATGCCCCCCACTCTACCTGCCATTATTTAAACCCGTTTGGGGCTGGCAGGAAGCCCAGAGGTCCGTGGTTGTGTGATCTTGGTTAAAGATTTCATTTCACTGCTCCAAGCCTCAAGTCTTCACCTGTACAGTGGAGGCTCATCAGAGCAGCCTCCCCAGCTGGGCATACAGTAGGCACTCACAAGCTGCCGCACGCCTGGCACACATCTGCGGTCCCAGATCTGCACACAGCAAGCTCTCAGCAAATATCTGTTTGAATTTGCGTCTCATTTGGATCTTGGAAGGCAGCGTCCAGGCCCACAGCCCCGAGGATGCAACCTCCCTCTAATTGGGGGCTGCAGTCGGCCCCAGAAGGCACTGCTGGTGAGTTGCAGTGGCCCCCAGGAGGCCAGACAGCCAGCCCCTGGGTAAACAGGGCTGATCTGAGGTGACAGCCTGCTCTTCCCAGGCCAGCCCCTGGCCTGTCCCCACTGCATAGTCTGGGCTGTGCCCCCTCTACCCATGGACACCACGCTTGCCTTGATGGGTGGGGCACTGGGAACCAGGTCAGGCCTCCCGGGCTCAAGGGAGAGCCGCTGGGAGGAGAACTCCAAACCATTCCTTTTTCTCCTCCTTCTCTTTGCTGTGTGACCTTGGACAAGCCCCTTCTCCCTTCTTGGCCTCAGTCTCCCCAGTTGTAAAAGCAGGGGACTGAACTGGTTGACCCCCTAGAGGCCGTTCAAGCTCTGAGGTTTGAAGACAAAAAGGCAAAGGACTCTGCGGAGCTTCCCCCACTCATTTGCATCTCGCTTCCTCCTGTCTCAAGAATTCATTTATTTTGGCCTCAGACTCCACCAAATTTATTCCTCAAATACGTGAGGCCCACGAGAGACCTTAATTCAAGAGCATCATTTACCGGATGATTAAATGAAGCCCAGAGAGGGCAAGGGACTTGCTGAAAATCATACAGCTAGGCTAAGAATTCCGGAGTTACCACTCACAACTTTTCCAGCATCCACTGAGGATGGAAGCCAATTCCTCCCACCACCACAACCCCCCCCCCAAAGCTTTTGGAGGGCATTTCCTGGAGCCCTGTTAGGGCCACTGTAGGGAAAGCAATCGCTGCTATTGTCATCTTAACATTCACCAGGATGCCCCGTTTCTCACCCAGGAGGGAACGTCCCTTGGAGGAGACAAAAGACTGGGCTGTGAGGGGTCCCATTGCCCCAGGCCACAAGCCCAGACACCCTCAGAGAGGCCAACTTTGAAATTGAGATCTCCCTCTCTCGCAAAATCACAGAATTTAATGTAATGATAGTTCTTGGGCAGAAACCATAAACAGCACAGAAACACTTTACACAATTTAAAAATATATCGTTTGTTATTGCTGAAGAGACCCTCACCTGTATTCCTGCGGAGAGGGGTGGTGATTTTGCCCTGAGTTTCGAATAATTCCTGACATCATGGATGAGATGTCACTTTCTATCATCTCCTTGGGGAAAAGACAAGCAGAAAACAAAGCTCCCATCAGTGACGATGTGGACAGGGCAGAAACTCAGTTTTTCCCACAATTCAGAAGGATGGAACTCAAACAACTAGAAGAACACTTCCAAAAAAAAAAAAAAGTGGTACTAGAGATTTCTTGGGCATCACAGGTCACTTTCCCAGGACAATTCTACAGGAATTCAGAAGCAAAAGAAGAGAATGGAATGGAATTGCAGGTTCTTTCGAATTCATGGGGGAAGGGCAGAGGAAGGCTCTAGAATCCAAATGTCAAGTCTTGGAAAATGTGGACTTGCAAAATAGGAATCAGAAAAACCAGATTCCCTTCCCAGCCTATTTTCAACCGCAGCTCAGTTACGATCACTTTGAAAATAAAAAAATTTTTTTTTAAAAAAGGACAGCTTGATGTGTCATGTATGTTTCTCTGGGGGAGCCAAATTCCCACTTGCAAAGGGAATAATCCCCGCAGGGCTCCCGCCCTGGAAATGCCTACAGAAATGCCACATGCCCTGGCTGGAAAACCAGTCCAACCCCCACCCGTACTCCCCACCCCCCGCCACACACAAACACAGCCTAAAAAGCAAAACAAAACAAAACTTCCCTAAGTTTCTCAAACTTCAACCCTGAAACGAACACAGAAACCCACCAAAAGACTCTCAGTTCCGCCCCAAAAGTCACTCAGGGATTCCCGGGAAGGAGAAAAGGGGAGCAGAGAGAGGTAGCACCCACGGCCCCTGCGCCCGGGTCTCCACCCTGGAAACGCAATGCAGGGCACTGTCCCGGAGGGGGGAGCAAAGCCGACCCTGCAAGGTGGTACCTGGAGCGGATCCTCGCCGGGGCCGCCGCTGCAGGCGCTCCTGGGGCGGGCGGGGGTTTCGGAGGGGGGGGCTCCCTCGCGCTCGCCCCTCGCGTTCCGCAATTTGGCCGCCGTCGCGGCTCGAACCGTTTTTAAATTTCCCTCTCTGGAGCTGTCCAGCTCAGAGCATGCGCAGTAGCCGTGCAGGGGGCTTTTCCCCCAAGGGTCAGTTACAGGGCAGGGTCAAGGGGATTGCAGCGGGTGTTTCCCAGCAGCCGCGAGCCTTGAACACCCCGGGGCTCCGGGTGGGGTGGGGTGGGGCGGGGCACAGGGGTGGGGACACCCCTCCTCAAACTTTGCCAGCAGTGGCAGCAACTGCGTGCCCGCGAGCATGCGTTGAGGAGCAGTGGGAGGGTGATTTAGGCCAAAAGAATTAAGTTGCAAAAGGATGTCGGGTGCATTAAAACTTGCAATCCTTCACTTCCCCGGGGTGGGGGGCGGTAAGGAGGTGGGTGGGCGGAGAGCTCTGCCGCGACCTCCCCTTTCCCCCGAAGGGGGACCGGCCCGGAGGCCGAGTCCCGGCCCCAGGTAGACGTGGATTCCAGCCACCTGTCCCTTTAAGAAAGTTGCGCCGGCGGGCTGGCGCGCGGCGGGCGGGGGCTGCGGGCCCGGGAGCGCTCGCGC
>NW_027397103.1:539320-591135 GCF_003265705.2 Callorhinus ursinus | reverse complement strand
CTGAGAAAGGCTACGTTTCCGGCGCCCTAGCTCTTCCAGCCTCGGTTGGAATAATTTGCCATAGTAACGACAATAATCGTCACGGTCACCCTTGATTTATTTCCTTATATATTTCTGCCCCCTCGTTTATTCTTCACGCCAGCCCCCTGGGAGACAGGATGGTCCCCTTTTTGCCTATGGCCGACCCGAATCTCTGAGCGGTCACGATTGGGCCGAGGGGGCACGGCCAGTACGTGGCAGAATCGGTACTTGAACCCAGAGTGCTGAGACGCCACGGCCCCTGCACCTGCAGGTGGACAGTAGGCTCAAGTCTGCGCCGCCCTGATCGAGCCAGGCCGGGCATCCAATGCTTCTTGAATTTCTTGCGACTGCCCTCGCGTGATATGGCCTGTAGCGGACAGGGGAGCCTCGTCTCCACCCCTGTGGTTGGGAAGCCTCTCCTAACCTGTGCTTGCCTCCAGGAAGGAGCCCCTCCAGGGCTCCCTAGGCTGGATGTACCCGGATTTCATTTCTCATTCAGGTGGGCTGTGACCTTGGCACTGGTCCATGTCCTCCTGAATGGTTTTCTTTTAGTACCTGGGCGCCCTTACTCCTTTCTTCTCTGCCAGGAGTAAATAGATCAGCTTGCATTCTCTGGGGGAAAAATGGAGTTTACAGATGTTAGTTAAGGTCATGGTCATGAAACTAAGTTTTCATTTCTCTCCGACTTATATAGATTGAAATTTTGCATTTTGCCTGCTTATAAAGGTCGCTTACATTGCTTTGAGTATCCCTTAGTGACCTATAATTCGTGACCAATAATTATTTGAAGGTTAAGTTGTAAGAATTCAAAGTATTCGAGTTTCTTTCTGTTAATCCTTAATGGAGTTGGATGTAAATGGAGGTGACTTCACAACCTCCTTTTGAGATAACAGCCCTTTTCACTAAGGTATAATTTTATATCTTTAGAACAGTTTGGAAAGTCTCTCTTCTGAAAGTTGACGGATTCAGTAAAGCTTTTTAAATAAAAGGCATCCTTTTAGTTCTGTAGACTAATGCACTATGGAAGAGACAAGCAGGGACCCTGCATTAAAAGACTAAAAAATAAAGATACAGGGTGTTCTGGGCAGTCCTGAAAAACCTCCCTTTTCCTTTGAGAATTTGGCTGCTCTGCCTGGACTTTTGGCTGGCCACTGTGGCTATTTTACTAAAGAATTGACATTTTAAGTTCTTAGCTTCAGGAATGGTTGGTGAAAATATTGACCCTCAAACACCTACTGTTGAAGGGTGTGCAGAAAAGCCACGTAACTTAGCAGAAACCCTTCTTTTGTTACATTAATGCATTTTCCCCTTTTATAAATATATGGCATTTCTCAAGCCTGTTGAATTGTAAGAGTCACCTGGGGTGAAATTAAAACCATAAAAGGGAAGCGCTGAGGAATCCTTGTTTAACACGTCTCCCACGTGTTACTAGGATGAAGTAAAGTGTGGGCACCTGTAGTAGGTGATAGGCCAATGCCCTTCTTTAAATGAAAGGGCATGGAACTCACCTGTGTCCACGGTGTTTTAGCTCCTTATCATTTGCCTCTGTGTCGGGAGCGTCTTAGATCAATCCTGACTTTGCAAACGTACATGCTTCCCCACTGGGAGATTTCTAAAAGGCTCAACAGACACCCTGTTCACCAGACCTCTGATTTTTATGGAAAATCTGCGGGAGAGAACAAAAGCAATAGGTATCTGGCTTTTCTGCTTACTCTCTGGGTTGATATAGTGGAAAATGCTCTCATCTGGGCCTCTGTTTGGTAAGTTTTGATAGCTGAGCAGTAGAGTCATTTGCCCAATCTGGAGCCACGGTGCCTATGGCTATGTGCAAAATGTTTGTTTATGAGGTTGATGACCTGCTTAAAACCAACTCGCTCATATCTGGGAAGACCAGTTCTTCATATGCAATGTGTGAGTATAACGTTCATATTGAAGGATTAAAAACTATTAATTCACTTAGCAAGTTTAAAGCAGCTTTTGTTTGCTCGAGCAGCATGATTTTTTATTACAGGGCCATGACCACTTCTTTAATCCCTAAGTTTTTTACTTTCACTTTGCTTATTGTCCTGAGTTTCTGATGGTAGGGAGGGAAAGGGAGCACGGCCAGGATTACATGACTTGTAGCGATCATCATTTCTCTTCCTTCCACTCTGACCCCTGGCTGGTACAGTGAACCACAGGGCCCATCTATGAAGCAGAAATCTCAAGGTGTTTTGTTTTCTTCTCATAAATGATTATACTACAACAGATCTCTGAGGCCACAGCATCCTGATCTGGAGAGTTTCAGGCTTTAAAAAGTGTGCCCCCCCCACCCCCGTCCATTGCTAAAAACTAGTCGGGTGGCATTTTCTTATCAGAAAGTTCTCAACGGAAAATATACCCAGTCTTCATTCCCCAAGGCTCCAGGCCACTCTTAAAAGTCACTTCTGATGATGATTTCCTAAGAGGTAAGTTCCCTAGCACTGCGAAGCCACTGTTTAATGTCTAAACACCGCTTTCGAAGACGGGAGCACAGACTGTGTTATTTTTCTGTGGGAGACCATGAAAGTACGCTGGTCGTTGATCTCCTTTGCTCCTGTTAGCATGATTGATATGTGTATTATGGTTCTCTCTGGGAGCGCGTTTGTAAGGAACTGCTGCTTATAATTGTCCGACATCTTATTTAATAAAAGGACGCCAAACCCTCCGATGTTTCCAGGAAGGGAATACTATGTTTTCCTATCTCTGTGATCTCCTGCCTCTGCCCAGACCCAGTTCCACCATCGTCCCATTCTACTCTTCAGAAAGGTTCTTAGTAACTTTAAAAAATATATACTAAGCCTGTTAGCGTGACTGTCAAATGTGCACCAAGCAAGTTGGAGCTTTTCTCCATGTTTCTGCTCCTGCCTTTTATAATAACCTCATTGCGTTGTTGGTGGCAGTATGTCTAGGCATTCCTTCCTGCAAAAGTTGTTTCTTTTGACCATTTTATTTGTGTGTATGGGGGGGGGCGCTGTTGAAAGAAAAAGAAAAACCAGAGGCGTTTTTGTCTGTGACTCCACATAGCAGTGCTATCACCAGGTTGTAGGGTCCAGGGTTTACCTTAATCAGTAGAAGGAAAAACTCTCTAACAATTAGAGTGATCGCAGGCCTCTGGTGCTAAAAAGTGCCCCACCCTAGCTGTTGATTCAGAGATTGGGCATAGGCGAGGGGGGATTCACAAACCAGAGACAGATTGGATTCGACCTCTGAGGTTCACCTATTGCTAGAATGCCACGGTATTCTACACTTTCTCCTTGAACTTCAGTGCCAAGCCCCTTTACATAAATAGCTGACTTTCTGGATGTGGACAATCAAGTCTCTGCTGCTTTAACAAATACGATATTTACATGGAGCTGTGATAATGCAGAGGAGTGCAAAAATAAAGGCTTTGAGAAGGAACTTAAAGTAATCCCTTATTAGTTTTGCATACATCTTGGTAATGACCACGTTGAAACTACTGGGCAGGTATCTTCCTATTTGGCTTGTGTTTAAAAGCACACAACAAAGAATTTAGAGACGGATCTCTATAGTAAAAATGCTTTAAAAAGCCAGGCCATCTCTTGGCCAGTACTACTGATTATCTACACTATTCCAATGCGGACTGATACTCCTCTTGGCCCTGGAAAAAAAAACTGAGATACGTTCTGAATAAAAAAAAAAAAAAAAAAAAAAGACCTGTCATATTGTTTGGCATCATCTTAAGCACGTTTGATCTTGGGGAAAGTGAACAACGCCCATCCCCTCATAACATAGCACTTCCATATGAATTAGAGTATTTATCCAGAACCACTCATTCCCTGCAGACTCTGCCATGTGGGGAAGGTACTCCAGGGGGGAGGGCTTCAGGAGGTTCCAGCCTCAGTGCTGTCCCTCTCTTGCCCTTCCCTGGCTGCGGGGCTTTGGATGGATTCTTCCCCCTTCCTTCCTTTTCCCATCTCTAAGGGAGAGTAACAACAGCCATCTTTCAGGGCTGTGTGAGCCTGGGAGAGCGCACGTGGTGTATAGCAGGTGTTCAGCGAACAAGGGCTGTGTTTCAGGTGGCTTTGTGTTTCTAAAGATACTTCTGGTTCGGTAACTGCATTCTTCTGGAAAAAAGTAAGGAATCGGTTGAGTTGCTCTGGGGGAGCTGTCTCAAATTTTTAAGAGTTGAGTCTGAACATAGCCGTCCTCTAGTGATCTGAGAGGTTGGACACAGCCTGATGCTGGCTTCCGGAGAGCAGTTCCGTTATGCTCCCTCCAGACTATGCCGTTTTGGGTATGAAGATCTATTCAAGGTCCTTGCCTTCTGCCCCAATCCATAATCTTACCCAGTCTAAGCCCCTACCTTCATTCCACGAGGAAATCCCCCTGGGCAATCACCATTTGGGGAAAGCTGTGTTGTCCCTAAATTCCAGAATTGATTTAATCTGGCCACTTTGTGGCTCCTGCAGTAGTTTCTCATTGTGCACTTCCCATTGCTCCGGCCTCTAGATCTATGTTATGGGCACAGTTAACCTACAATCCCACACCTTCACTCCATGTTTAATTTTGTCTTTTTCTATTGGCTTCTATCAGAGATCCCGAACCAGTGGTATGCAAGCCACATTCAGCCACAGACAGTTTTTGTTTGGCTCGAGGACTTTAAAAACCGCCCAAAAAAAAACCCTTGTTTTAGAAGCCAGCATTTAAAAATCCTTCACGCTGGGATTTCCAGCTTTTCTTGAAAAATCAGAAAAATTGGCCACAGTAGGCCAACAATCCCACGACGTAGCCATTGGCTGGGACTGAACACGGCTGCCCCCAGTTAGAGGGATGGCCCTATGCTCTTCAATTTGCCACAGGCCTGGCTACTCCTTATTGCTCAACCCTAATGTCTATGTCTTTGCTATTTGTCTTTGGGTGTGTTTTGTTTTTTGTTTCTCTTAGAACGAAGACAAAAACAGTGTGCGTGTGTGTGTGTGTGCACGTGCGCGTGTACCCGTGTTGCTATTAAAGTCCTGAGAAGGATGATTGGTGGCTAATAAGAATAATCTACCCTTTTTCTGCAACTTCCTTTGCTCAGCAATGTGCTTTGCACCTCCAGCTCAGTCCTTATAAGGCTGTGAGGTGGGTGTTACTACACCCATAGGAGAGAGGCAGTCACTCTGATTTGGCTTACTTGATCTGTTCAATCTGACCGTGTCAGGGGATGGGGAAGAGGTTGTTTATAGGACCCCTCCCTTGTACTTTTCCACACTAAGTGGTTTCTCATGGGGAGGGCATTTTTACGCATCTCTTCTTAGGATGCATGGCTTGGGACAAGGCAGGTCCCACCGGTAAGGGCACAGCTACGTGCCCGGGAATTGCTGTTCCTCACACTGGCCCCATAGAGACCTCACACTCCATTTATGGGCTAGATTAAAATAAATGGAGCTGAGCACACTGGACAGCGCAATGTGCAGACCACTTTATAACTGTGTTAAATAACCAGATCTAACCTCTCAACCATCTGATCCGCAAGGGAACATTTGAACCCACCCTAAAAAGTGTAGGAAAAATGAATTTGATATATTTGTTTTAATCTAATGGAAAGGCTTCATCCTTAGTAGATGAAAACATCCGGTACCCTCACTTTGGTTAAACTTATTTCAAATACTTATCGGGGGGTGGGTAATATATTTTGAAATGGATAGTTATAGCGTTTGGAGTAATACATTTTGTATAATTAAGACATGGGGGAAGCATACCTCTTTAAGAGGAATATTCTGTATACTTCAAGCTAGCTCTTTTTAATATTACAGACTGATTTTGGGGGGGCGCATCTTGTGGGCACAAAAAGACCTTTAATAGTTCATTGTTCAACAGAGAATCCAAGCTCCAATTTTGTCATTGCAAGCAGCTCTCTCCTGCAAACACCAAACAACCCTGAATGGTTTTAAAAGGCGGTTCAGGGAACTCCCAGTACCACTATTTCATGTTTAGACCTTGTTCCCCAGTAACAAAAAGCAGCATGCCCGCTTACTAAAAGCCCCTTCCCAAGGCTCTGGACTGTTGTTTCTTTCTTTTTCTTTTTTTCCATATCTCTCCCCACTTGTGTCTAAAGGGAAGTGATTGTAAAACAGAATGGCACATAAACTTGTTCAAATATAGCACTTTGTGGACACTCTGCTTTTTATTGCAAGGTAACAATCCCGGCTGTTTGTTTTAGAAATGGTAATGTTGTATCATTGTAACAAATTATACTTAAAAATCATTTAGTGTGAAATTGCAGATTAATCCCATAGGGATGGGGTATTAACAATCACCCAGCCCTTTGGAGCATACAGATGGTGAATCTGGGATTTACAATAGGAACAATCGCTGATTACATGCATGGGTGTAACGGACAAAAAGGCTTCCACAACTTCAGCTTGGAGAATACGGTGGAGGTCCTAGTGCCTGACTTGTTTAGGACTCTCCTTTCCAAAGAATGCCTGTTTGATCACCTAGCCTATGTGAGATTCTGCAGCGCGCCCTGTGCTTTGAAACCTACCATGTGTTGTCTCCCCGTGCTTCACTTCAGCCCTTCTAAATTCCATTAGAATTTGTTGAAAGAGCAATTTCACAGTGGGGTGTGCAGTGGGAATTTGGCAGATGTGCCCAGCCAAGAGAGCTCATTATCAAAACCAGTACCTGCTGCTCGCTAATCACCAGGAAGAAAGTTGTCATGCCCGTGGACTGGGGGCTGGGGAGGGCTCTGCACTTCAGAAATGAATCTGTACCCGAAATGGAAAGGACCCCTAAGTACAGTGCCCCTGAGTTTGAAACTCCTTTGGCAGAGCTCCAGACTGTGAACCCCATGACAAGCATGCTAAGAAAACGGGGTACTTGTACACACAGTCTTGAGTACAGACTATAGTACAGTAAATGACCTGCCAGTAATATGCTTGGGACTCTAAACTGATGCAGCAAGTAACACTGATTTCTTTTAAATTATATACTTAAAAACAACTCACTAAATTTTTTAAAATCAGAATAGCCATTTCAATGGCAATTTAGATTCATATGCAACTTCTAGATACACCCATATAAGTCCCCTCCTGCATCTCAGCTTTGATTTTTTTTTTTTTTTAGATGCAGAAGTTAGAAATTTTTAAATTAAAAAGAACAAGGTGGGGGGGTGTGTGGGGGGTGGGGGAGCAAGTTGCCTCAGAAGAAAACCAAAAAGCTGGAATGCTTAAAAGAATTTAATACAATCGTCTTGGCTTTTTAAGGCTTGTTTCTCAAAAACAAAACGCCTTTATCCGAATGAACATTTTATTCCAAATATTCTTTATCCAGACATTGTTTTGTTAACAGTGCTTAGAGCAAAATGGGAGTGGAGTCTAAGTGGGTGTTTTCTTTGTCTGACTGGAGAAACTGTTTTTGCTTTTAGGCAAATGCACCCCAGACTGGTTTTATTGCTTTTCCTGAACCCAGGGATTTGTGACCCTGATGGGCCAACTGAGTGATAATGACCATGTCCTCTCTATTGGACCTATTAATTACCCTCCCCGAAGGGTTTTACAGCTCCATCTTGAGGGGCCACTTGTAAGCTTCTCAGGATTATTCTAGAGGTGTTTTGCCACTGGCCCTTATTTTAGCTCTGCCTCATAGGAGCTGGGTTGGAGAACAGCTTTTTCAGAATTTATTGTCCTAGTAGGAACATGGAGGCAAGGCTCGTTCCTTGGAAAATGTTTTATCAGCTTTGAGATCCCATCATGGCATCGGATGTAAAGTATATGGTTGGTGATAGACTCCTTTAAAAAGGACGGATTGGCTGAGGTGCCTGGGTGGCTCAATAGGTTAATTGACTGACTCTTGATTTCAGCTCAGGTCATGGTCCCAGGGTCTTGAGATCGAGCCCTGCGTCAGGCTCCATGCCCAGCCTGCTTAAGAATCTCTCTCTCCCTCTCCCTTTGCTCCCCGCCCGCCCCCCACGCCTCAACTCCCATGTGCACACCCAAGTGAGTCCTTTCTCTCTCTCTTTAAAAGAAAGGGGTGGGGGTGGGGGGATGGGGTAACCAGGTGATGGGTATTATAGGAGGGCACGTGTTGTGATGAGCACTGGGTGTTATATACAGTTAATGAATCGTTGAACACCTCATCAAAAAACTGATGTACTATATGCTGGCTAACTGAACACAATAAAAAATAAATAAAAATAGAGGGAAAAAAAAGGGTTGGCCAAAGCTGAAAAACTTTGATTTTAACCCACAGTATAAGCTAAATACCCATGAGTACATTCTGATATAAATGATGGAAGAAATAGGTAAATGTATGAGACACAATCCTTTCAGAAGAATCCCAATTACTGTATATAGATAATCTCCATCTCCTGGAGGGGGAGCATGATTTCCCCTTTCCCCTCTCCCCCTTCACTGTTAAGCTGGTCTTAGTGACCTGCCCTCCAACTTAACAGCATTTAGAGAGGGGAACATAGTAACTTGAGAGTGGAGCAGCCTGGCACATATATGACCTTGACCAAGTGATGAAGGTTAGTGTCAGCAGTGATGCCCTGGGGATCCCATGCCCCCACCCCCTATAGGATGGGATGGGACGAGAAGGCACAGAGGCACTTCACCCCTGGGGTAGTCTTCCTAAAAAAAATCTGTAACCTCAGTCTACTCATGAGGAGAACATTAGAAAATCCCAAATTGAGGCTCATTCTACAAAATACCAGATCAGTACCCTTCAAAACTGTCATGGTCCTGAAAAACAGCAAAAGTACAAGAAACTGTCCCAGACCAAAGGGGACTGCGTAGGACATGGTAACTAAGACTGTGTGTACCCTGGGTTGGATCCTAGAAGAGGAAAAGAGCATAGTGGGGGGGGGTGGAAATGATAAAATCTGACTCCATTCTGGAGTCTAGAAATGTACCACCATTGCTGTGATAAATATACCATTGTAATGTGAAGGGACAATAGGGGAACTAGGAGAGGGGTATATGGGAGGTCTCTGTATAATCTTTGCAATTTTTCTGTAAATGTAAAATCCTTCCAAAACCATTCATTTAAAATCAAGTAAATGACACCTCCATCTTTGCAGCTGTAGGATTTCCAATAGCCAAAAGGTGGACGCAACCCGAGTGCCCAATAGTGGAGAAATGGGTTAATACAATGTGGTTGCACAAGGGAACATTCAGCCTTAAAAAGGAAGAAAATTCCGACATGCGCCACAACATGGAGGAACCTTGAGGACATTACGCTAAATGAAATAAGCCCAGTCACAAAAAGGTAAATGATGTAGGATTCCTCTTCTTTGTGGTACCTAGACTAGTCAAATTCATAGTTGACAGAAAGTAGAATGGTGTTTGCGGGGCCTGGGGTTGGGAGAGGAATGGAGGGTTACTGTTTAATGGGTATAGAATTTCCATTTTGAAAGGTGAAGTTCCAAAGATCTGTTGCACAACGATGCAGATGTCCTTAGCACTACCGAACTGGACCATATATAATATGGTAAATTTTATGTTCTATTTTTACCTCAGTTTAAGTTTTTTTTTTTTTTTTTAAATCAAGGAAATGCATAGAACAGCTACAAATTAGGAAAGCCTTTGCTTACCATAAAGACCTATGGCTGGGTTCTTAGCCTGGTACTATCGACATTTGTGCTTTTTTTTTTTTTTTTAAAGACTCTATTTCAGGCAGAGAGAGAGCAGGAAGAGGAGAGGGACAGACACACCCTGCACTGAGTGCAGATCCCACGACTCTGAGATCATGACCTGAGCTGAAACCAAGAGTCAGACGTTTAACTAACTGAGCCACTGAGGCGCCCCTTGATGATTTTTTAGGGTGGGGGGCTGTCCTGTGCATTGTAGGATGTTTAGCAACATCCCTGCCCTCCCCACCAGATGCTCATAGCACCCCTTCCTCTATCATGACAACCAAAAATGTCCTCAGACGTTAATGTCCCTTGGGTCTCAGGGAGAAAGTTGCCTTGGCCGAGAACCATTGGTCTATTGAAAGACTAGGGAGGAAAGGAAACAGATTTAAAAAAAAAAAAAAATTGTCTAGACCTTCACTGCCCAATATGGTAATCACTAGTCCTATGGGGCTATTTAAAATTAAACAATTAAAATGGAAGTTTCATTTTACGAGCCACATCTCAAGGGCTTGTTGGTCACGTGGCTCATGGCTACCATATTGGACGCCGCAGATAGAGACCATCACCATCCTCACAGAAAGCTCTATTGGCAGCACTGTCTAGGTGTTGTGTTTAGTCACTGTATTTCTCCTCTCACCCGTTTGGTGTGTGTACTCCTTTTTAAAGTCCTTTCCAGGCTATCAGTGGGTGTGATGTTGATAGTGAATGACAGAGCAGATCTGCCATTAGCCAGGCCAGTAACTGTTAACAAAGCTGCCCCTTGTTACTGGCTCACAACTGCCCTTGTCAGAAAAACATGAATGGGGGACAAAGAGCAAATAGCCTGTGAGTTGAGCTCACCTACCTGTTAGTGATCCCAGTTAACACCTCTTAGGGCTCCTTGGTTTTGCCTCTTAAAAATCTAACAGCACCCATCAGCTGAAGATGATCCTGGTCAGCCATCCCTCCCAATTGTGGCCATCTTGGTGTCTTCCCCAAGCAGCTGGATCTTAGGAGCCGACAAGAAGGTGGAAGCCAAGGTCTGTTCAGCCCTGAAGGTGAAGGGTAGAAGTATTGTGCATGCAGTTGGATGTTACATTCTGTGAGCATATTGAAAGAATTTCTGGGATCTTCTGTGGATCTACTCTCCTTTCTTAGGCAAATAAAAACTAGATGTTAATATTCAAACACACCTTTAGTTCTCAGAATTGGGAAATGCAGACTTCCTCCTTCTTCTCTTTCCCAAGACCTTGAAGTCACAAAAACAGACATGATAGCATTAGGCAGGGCCTTTCAGAGAGAAGATAGTTCTGTGAGATCTGACACTCAGTAAGATCCTTGTGTGGTCTGAGTATGAGGGGGGTCCGATAAATATTTTTGTTTATCAAAAAAAAAATTTCTCCTTTGGTTGTCAGAGATAGAGTGAAGTCATTCCCATATGCTCTATCTCATTCCTTGTTGGTGTTTTAAAACTCACATGTTAAGTCACTGTCACCTTATTTATCCATCAGATTTTGGAAAGGATTGGGCTCCTGGTGGGAGAGGGGTATGGAGGAGTGGGCAATGGTGTAAGGTGTTTGTACACCTTTGGCTGATTTTTTTTTTTAAGTAACAAATTAGGATTATAAAAAATATTTTAAGCATACAACATCACAGTGACAAGAACCAAGAAGTGAATAGAAATTAGCCAACCTTGAAGACATTATGCTATGTGAAGTAAGCCAGTCACAGAACAACAAATGCTGCATGGTTTTACTTATGAGATCCCTAAGACAGTCAAACTTGTAGAAACAGTAGATTGGTGGTTGCCAGGGGGTAGGGGGAGGGGGACATGGGGACTTGACTAAACAGGTGTAAAGGTTGAATTATGTAAATAAGTTCTACGGATCAGTACAACATGGTGCCTATAGTTAACTGTTAAGAGGGTGGACTTCATGTTAAAGGTTCTTACCACAAGAAAAGTAAATGTTACAGGCTAACAGAAAAATATTAGCCAAAGAATACAAACCATTGGGTTTTTTCCTAGTTTAAGGTATAATCGACAAAGTTGTAAGATACTGAAGTATATAATGTGATGATTTGACACAGCTATACTTTGTGAACAGGTTTCTCCCATCAAGTTAATTAACCTATCACCTCATATGTTTTATATGTGCAAGAACATTTAAGTTGTCTCAGCAAATTTTAATTATACAATGGTGTGACCAACTTTAGTCACCATGTTTTACATTAGATCCTCAGATCTTATTTTATAACTGAGAGTTTATACGTTTTGACCAACCTCTCCATATTCCACCCCCCTCCAGCCCCTGGCAACCACTTTTCTACTGTTTTATTGAGTTTGACTCTTCTAGATTGCACATAGAAGTGATACCATGCCTTATTTGTCTTTCTCTGGATTATTGCACTTAGCATGATGTCCTCCAGGCTCATCCATGTTGTTGCAAATGGCAGGATTTCCTTCTTAGGCTGCATAATAATCCATTGTATGTACACACACACACACACACCCCACATCTTCTTTATCCATTCATCCGTTGACGGACACTTAGATTGTTTCCATACCTTGGCTATTGTGAATAATGACACAGTGAACATGGGAGTGTAGGAACCTCTTCAAAACTGTGATTTCATTTCCTTTGGATATATACCCAGGAGTGGGCTTGCCGGATCATATGGTAGTTTTACTACGTTCTTGAGGAAACTTCATACTATTTTCCACGGTGGCTGTGCCAATTTATATTCTCACCAGCACGGTACAAGAGTTCCATTTTCTCCACATCCTCATCAACCTCTGCTATTCCTTGTCTTCTTGATAACAGACATCCCTACAAGCATGAGGTGATCTCACTGTGGTTTTGATTTGCATTTCCCTGATGATCACTCATGTTGAATGTCTTTTCATGTACCTGTTAACCATTTGTATGTCTTCTTTGGAAAAATGACTATATAAGTCCTGTGTCTATTTTTTCCTTGGGTTTGTTTGTTTGTTTATTTGGGGTTTTTTTTGCTATTGAGTTATAGGGGTTCCTTGGCTATTTCAGATAAGAACCCCCTTATTGGATATATGGTTTGCAAGTACTTTCTCCCATTCTGTAGGTGGACTTTTCATTTTATTAATGATTTCCTTTGCTGTGCAGAAACTTTTTAGTTTGCTATAGTCCCACGTGTTTATTTTTGCTCTCGTCACCTCGCTTTTGGTGTCCAATCCAAAAAATCATTGCTAAGACCAATGTCAGGGAGCTGATCCTCTATGTTTTCTTCTAGGAGTTTTATGGTTTCATGTCTTTAATCCATTTTTAGTTGATTTTTGTGTATGGTGTAAGATAGTGGTCCAGTTTGTTTTGCATGTGGCTGTCCAGTGCTCCCAATACCAGTTAATGAAGAGACTATCCCTCCTCTATTACATATTCTTGGCTCTATTGTTGTATATTAATTGGCTCCTTTTTCATAAACTAATACACACATGAGTTTATTTCTGAGCTCTCTGTTCCATTGATCTGTGTCTGTTTTTATGCCAGTACCACACTGTTTTGATTATTCGAGCTCTGTAACATAGTTTGAAATCTGGACGTGTGATAGCTCTGGCTTTGTTGTTGTTTCTCAATATTGCCATGGCTATTCAGGGTCTTTTTTTTTTTTTTTTTTTTGGTTCGTACAATTTTTTTTTAAAGATTTTATTTATTTTAGAGAACAAGAGAGAGCACAAGCAGGGAAGAGAGTAAAGGGAGAGGGACAAGCAGACTCTGTGCTGAGTGCACGGTCTGATGCAGGGCTCGATCCCAGGACCCTGGGATCAAAATCAAGAGTCAGATACTTAACTGACTGAGCCACCCAGGTGCCCCTGGTTTGTACAAAGTTTAGGGTTTGTTTTTTTTTTTTCATATCTGCGAAAAATGGCATTGGAATTTTGATAGGGATTGTATTGAATCTATAGATTCCTTTAGGCAGTATGGACATTTTAACAACATTCTAATCCATGAATGTGGAATATCTTTCCACTTATTAGTGTTCAACTTCTTTCAATATCTTTAAGTTTTCAGTGTACAGATCTTTTACCTCCTTGGTTAAACTTATTCATAAGTATTTTATTCTTTTTGATGCTACTATAAGCCGAATTGCTTTCTTAATTTTTCTTCTAGTTCATTGTTGCCAAGGAGTTTTATGGAGAAAGGCTTTAAATCCCTTAAAGGTCTGGAAGGAAGACCAGAATAAATGTAAAGAGATTTTTCATGGATGAGATAATTTTTTTAAAACGATTTTATTTATTTATTTGACAGAGAGAGACAGCGAGAGAGGGAACACAAGCAGGGGGAGGGGGAGAGGGAGAAGCGGGCTTCCCCGCGGAGCAGGGAGCCCGATGTGGGGCTCGATCCCAGGACCCTGGGATCATGACCTGAGCCGAAGGCAGACGCTTAATGACTGAGCCACCCCGGCGCCCCAAGGATGAGATAATTTTTTAATGGTGATAAATATACATAAAATTTACCATCTTAACCATTTCTAAGTATACAATTATGTAGCATTCAGTATATTCACAGTGTTGTGCAACCATTCATCTCCAAAACTTAATCATTTTCTCAAACTGAAACTCTGTCCCCATCAAACACTAACTCCCATCCCCTCTCTCCCCAGCCCCTGGTAAGCACTGTTCTTTCTGCATGCATTTTACTACTCCAGGAATCTCCTATAAGTGGGATCATTCAGGATTTGTCCGTTTGCAACTTACTTTGCTTAACATGATGTCAAGATGCATCTGTATTATAGCATGTGTCAGAATTTTCTTCTCTTCCTTTTTAAGGCTGAATAATGTCCCATTGCACATGTATATAAATATACATTTATTCTATTGCCTGTGTACACATACATACACATACCACATTTTATTTATCTATTGATAGACACTTGGGTTATTTCTACCTTTTGGCTATTGCAAATGACATTGCTATGAACATGGGTTGCAAATACCTGTTTGAGTCCCTGAATCCCAGTTTTCAATTCTTTTGAGTATATACCTAGGAGCGGAATTGCTGGATTATATGGCAGGAGACTGCTCTTTAAGACCCTGAGTACAGAATCTGTGCTAGTCTGCTTGGGCTGCTATAACAAAATACCACAGACTGAGTGGTTTACATGACAGACTTTTATTTTTCATGGTTCTGGAGGCAAGGAAGTCTAATCAAGGTGCTAGGAGATTTGGTTCTTGGTGAAGGCTTTTTCAGAGGGTCATCTTCTTGCTGTGTGCTCACGTGACCTTTCTTTCTTGCTCTTCTTATAAGGGTACCATTCCCATCATGGATGTTCCACTCTGGTGACCTCCTCTAAACCCAATTACCTCCCAAAAAGATTTTACCTCTAAATATCATCACACTGGGGATTAGGGCTTCAACACAGAAATTTGGGGAGGACACAAACATATGGCCTATGAGCGAATCCTTCTAGATTTTTATCCTAAATCTTTCACAATTTTCTCCCCTTTACTCATTTAATGGAAATTAACCCCTGGGTCACATTCTCTTTGTAAGACCTATTGAGGACTGTCTGTGTATTTGAATTTCATTGGTTTGCTTGACGTTGAAATGAATTACTTAATTAAAACAGGTTTAATCAGGTACAAATAGGTTTGGAAACAAATAAAAGTGACTTAAGCATTCAGTTCAACCTGTGGGGACAGAAACAGCGATCCCTGTTTCTCTCACTTTACAATGCATGTAGGTCACCTGGGGATCTTATTAAAAGGCGGGTTCTGATTCAGTAAGTCTAGGATGAGGCCTGAGATTGTACAGTTCTGAGTGTTCCCAGTTGGTGCTGACGCTGCTGGTTCCCGGACCTTAGGCAGCAAGGTTCTAGAAGCTCTCCTGCTGGCTTTTGAGAATTCAGCAGAAGTGGGTGTCCTCTGTGTGTTCATCAGGGTTGAGAAAGCAATGGTTAATTCTGGGATTCAGTTGGTGGAGGTCAGTTAAGAGAGTATATTTGTCATGGTTTTAGTTAATCCTGGGGAGTAATAAGCCACCCTAAACTTAGTGGCATAAAACATCCGCCCTTCCTTGATCTCACTGATTCTGTGGGTAATGAATCCCAGCAGGTCTTGTCTTTGCTCCTCGATGTCTGGGACCTCAGCTGGGAAGACTGGAGGGTTGGGGTTGGGAGTAACTTGACAGCTGGGCTCGAAGTATCTGAAGATTCATTCACTCTCAAGTCTGGCTCCTTGCTGGGGTGGACTGAAGGACAAGACCCTGCCATTCAGAGGGCCTGTGTGTGGTTTTTCCACATAGCGGGGCTTCCTCACAGCATGGCGGCCTTGGGGCAACCAGACTGCTGATGGCAACGGTCCTTGACCTAGCGCCAGGAGCCACAGTGTCCCTTCTGCCACATTCTTTTGTTTAAAGGTGAGACACAAGCCCATCTAAATTCAAGAGAGGGAATTAAACTCCATCTTTTATAGAGGAATGGAAAGATCTAGAAGAGCAAGAGGAATGGGACATATTGTGGTGGCCATTTTTAGAAAGGAAATCCAATCTGCCAAACCTACTTTTGAAACTTTTTTTTTCTCTTCTAGATTAAGGTTTTTTTGACAAGATGCACCTTTTCAGTACATCTCTTTGATGTTAAAATCATTTTATTAGTGGTTAAAATCTTGCTAAGGGACCCAGGAGCGGTGATGATGTATTCACCCTGAAGTCTTTCCAAATGTATCACCCTGGGAGCATCTTGGTTCTCCTCCTTTAAGGCTTTCTTCTTTCTTTTTTTAAAGATTTTATTCATTTACTTGACACAGAGAAAGCAAGAGCACACAAGCAGGGGGAGCAGCAGGCAGAGGGAGAGGGAGAAGCAGACTCCCCACCGAGCAAAGAGCCCAACGTGGGGCTCCATCCCAGGACCTTCGGATCATGACCCCAACCAAAGACAGATGCCCAACCCACTGAGCCACCCAGGAGCCCACCCCCCCTTTAAGGCTTTCATCAGACCATTGCATCCTTGATAACTGTTCATTTTTGCATCACGGGCCTATCAGGACCTCAGACAGCACAGAAATGCTATCTACTTGCGGTGGCCTTTGCGAAGAGGTTAATCAGAGTCCTTGGGCACAACTTGCTTGCCTGCCTGTACCTGTCCAGGTGTTCTCCGCTTCCACCAGGTGAGCAGTTCCATCACTGTTCCAGTTGTCCAGGTCCCCCGCAGTTTGCAGACCCCAGCATTACTTCCTACTGCCTCCCTCCCCTATCCAATCCTGACTCGCCATCTTGATCTCACTTCTTCCATTCCCAGGCTAATGAGTCTAGTTGACAGTAATGTTAATTTCGCTTCTTTGTTGTGACAAATGTGCCGGGTTATGTAAGATGTTGTCGTTAGGGGGAACTGGGTGACGGATCTGGAGGAACCCTGTATTGTTTTTGAAACTTTTCTGTAAGTCTATAAACTTTCCAAATAGTGTGTGTGGGAATGTGTGTACAGGCACACATAAGCACACGCACAGACAGACATGAAGTCAGCCACACTTCTTGGTGCTTTTAAAAACAGTCATTTCAGTGATCTAGTCATTATTAGAAAGTTTTAATATTAACAGACATAATGTTTGGCTAGCAGTGCATATCTGAATGTGGCAGATGATAAGTGGCTGATGGATGAATGACTTGCGGGGTTATTCCTACTTCCTTATTTAATAACTGGATTCTTAAGGGCTTCTTAAGCCTGAGTGACCCATGCTTTGTTGCCAGGCCTGGCCCAATGACCCCTACCAAGGCCCCTGTCCCAATTCGTCTATCAGAGAAAAATGAATCTATTTCAGGAGCTATCAGTCCTCATTATCTCTAATTGGGTCTGGCAGCTGGAGACGGGCCTCATTATTTTTAATTGGGGCCCATCATTCTAGAACAAAACGCCACCCAGTTGCATGCAGATCATGCAGGGATATGTGCTTGCAAGTTCAAAGTGAAATTGCATTGTGGGATTTCCAGGAAATCACACTATTTTCTGTCCTTTTGTTTCACCTAGCTTTATAGTTGTAGTCTTGGGTTGTTAAACCAAAAACAACAATTGAATTGGGACTGTCGGTGTTTATGTCAGAGGGTTTTTGTTGTTGTTCTTAGCACGTGGGTAGTCGTAATGGAAGTTCTTCTTTCAAAATTAATGAATATTATAATACTAGATATAATTTGGCAGATTGCTCACTTAAGTATCGTTTAAATGCTGCTTTAGGCATGGTGTTATGCCATGGATAAATTTGCCTTGCTTCAAGGGACTCATTTTTGCTCATTCTAATTTACTACAAAATAGATAATCCTTTATATATCCCATGCTTTGTGTTTCTTTGTTATCCTGCTAAATCATCAGTCATTTCCTAACTTTCCTGAAGTAGAAAGTCCATTTTAGAAAAATCCAGAAGTGTCTAGCTCCAGTATTGATTTTTTTTTTTTAAGAGTTTGTGGCTGCCCCAGCTTTCGAAATATTTTAACGATCTAAGATGGCAAGTAATTTCTTTTTTTGATAAGCTTGAATGCCTTCCAAAGGCTCTCAGAGGACTTGCTGCCACTGGACTTAGACGCTCTGAGGTCCAGCAAGGGTCCTATCCCCTGAGAGAGCATGCCTGGATGGGGCGGGGGGGGGGGTCTCTCCAGTCCCCAGCTGCCTTAGCAAACATTCAGACAAAAATCTGGGCCCTCCTTAGAGCCAAGAGATGTAAGCAAAGCAGACCACCCTGGAAGGGGGATTTTAGTAGCAGCTTCTCCTTGCTTTTCTTCCTCAGGGATACGTTTTAGACCTTTCAGAAAAGAAAGGCCGGGGCAGGCCTTCCATGGAATGTGAAAGGACCAATATGGCAAGGGTCAGTCCCTCCAGTCCCCATGCAATGACTTCTCCCGCCCACACTCAGTTTTACGATGAGCTCCTGGGTTAGCTGGGGGTAGTAGCTTTTGTTTCATTTGCTATTAATGCTTTTCTGTAACCTGGTAGGGATTTTCTGCCACCCTCTCATGTTTGAGATTCCTTCTGAAATCTTTTTGTCTTGAGTAGATAGTCCGATTAGGTGCTATGTCTTTCAGTGACAAATTTGCCATATAAAGCACAGAGACTTGCCACAGATCTTTCTGAGGTACTCCTGAGCAGCTGTAGACTTATTTCTCACTTTTTAAAAAACAAAAAGAATATGTCTTCTGCCACCCTTTGTTCTGTGGATACTTAGTGAATATTTACCAATGAGGAGGAAAGTAGATTGGTAGTTGTTAATGTCTACAAACATGGGCACTATTGTCCCTGGATGGATGCAGAGCATGTTCCAAAAATAAGCTTGATGGGCCCCTGACCCCCTCTTGAAGGGGGGAATTTGTCCCCATATGGAGTGTCAAGGCCTGTGTGCATGAACCTGGGAAGTAGGTGTTATTCACTTTTTTGCAAATGAGACAATATGGCTCAGAAAGGTTAAGCAGTTAGCAAAGCCAGAACTAGATCCATTGAAAACACCAGCTGAGGCTACTACACTTCTCACCATCTCCAGCTCACCAACAAACAGCTGCATTTCCTCCTCCTCTTATATTTAGCGTCCTTGTTAGTTCTGTGGTGAATATTTCTTCCCTGTTAGTTGCTATTCTTTTGTTTCTTTAAGTAACAGCTTTATTGAGATACAATTCACAAACCGTTAAAATATGTACTTTTACTTATTTATTAAGTAATCTCTACCCGCAATGTGGGGCCCAAACTCATGACCCCAAGATCAAGAGTTACATGCTCAATCAACTGAGCGATTCAGGTATCTGAAATATGTACTTTTGAAGCGTACAACTCAGTGGTTTTAGTATATATACAAAGTCACGCAGCCATCACCACTGTTACAGACCATTTTTGTTACTTCAAAAAGAAACCCTGTACTCGTTAGCAATCAATCCCCTTTTGTATCTCCCCTCAATCCCTGGCAACCACTAATCGACTTTGTCTCTATGGGTTTGCCTATTCCAGACGCTTCATATAAATTTTTACCTATTGTGTCTGGTTTATTTCCCTTAGCACAAAGTTCCCAAGGTTTATCCATGTTGTAGCATGTGTCAGTGCCTCATTCTTTTTTGTAGCTGAGTAATATTCCGTTGCATGTATATATCCTATTTGTTTATCCATTTATCACTTGATGGACATTTTTTTTTCATGCTGTATAACTTAGTCAACGATTCCCACATGGTCTTTTGGAGATTGGCTGGATTAGGAAAGTCTGTGGCAAATGAAAACATTTCTTACAACATATGTATGAATTACTTTGCTTTTCTTTTGACAATACTGTACCGAATTGCTCTTTTCATAGTGTAAAAGGAATCACCCACAAATGAGAAATAAACCGAACAGCTACGTAACCTCACCAGTATTCTGCAATACTTTTTTTCTGTCCACATCTAACTTTTTTGTTTTTTTAATAAGCTTTGAATCACAACACAGCTGGGACTAGGGTGAGGCAAGTGAGGCACTTGTCTCAGGTGCAAAATTTCAGGGGTCATCAAAAAAATTCAATGTAATATTTTAATGCATTTTTTAAAAATCAATGCAAAAATCCACAAGTAAAAAAAAAAAACCCACTAAAAATTCAAGTATAGTATCTCTGCATACCATACAGTATGATTAAGTTTATTATGGGTAATATACTACTTCTGGATAGTAACCAGACCTTAGACTTAGAGAACTTTGGGTCTAGAATGCAATATCTTGAGACTTCTGTGCTGATGCTGCCCTGGTTACTGTGAAGGCCAGGATGTAAGCGAGAATATTTGGAAAAGTACGTCTCAGGTACAGTTTTACATGTTGGGATTGGGTGGAAAGGAGAAAAGGGAACTTTTTTTTTTTTTTTTCCTGAGACAACAAAGAGAAGGGTAAAGAGATTACAATAGTTAAAACAGGTAAGAGTTTGCTTCTTTGGGAATACAATATAATTAGCCTTGTAATCATCAGAAACCTATCAAAACCAAACCTGGAACCAAAAGAAAGAATGGCTTTACATATTTTTTTTAATGTTAAAACCTACTTGCAAGAAGAAGAAAAGTGCAAGAATTAGTAGAAAGTAGACCCCTGCGCACTTTGCCCAGGTTCACCTATTGTTAAACTGCTCATCCCATTTGCTTTATCATTTGTGCTTCTTTTACCCCTAAGTCACTTTCTTTCTGGCATTTTCCCATCCAGTACAGGATTCAGTGTGGGGTCAGGGATTACATTTGTTGTCAGGTCTTTAGCCTCTTTATTTTTTCTACCCCCCCCCCATTCCTTCTTTCCTCCCTTTAGCCTCTTTTAACTGGAACTTTTTCTCTTTAAAATATTGACATTTTGGGGCTACCTGGGTGGCTCAGTCAGTTCAGTTCTTGATTTTGGCTCAAGTCATGATCTCAGGGTTGTAAGATCGAGCCTTGCTTTGGGCTCTGTGCTCAGCACTGAGTCTGCTTGAGACCCTCTCCCTCTCCCTTTGCTTGTCCCCCAGCTAGAGCTCCCTTTCTCTGTCTCAAATAAATAAATAAAACCTTAAAATACTGACATTTTTGGAAGAACACAGTCCCTCTCCATTTTATTCATAGAACATTCCTTGTGTTCTGCTTGTTCCCTCACAATTCAATTCTGGTTATGCATTCTTGGCCACAATACTGCACAGGTGATATTGCATCCTTCTTAGGGAATCCCACCTGGAGGCTCATAATGTCCATTTGCCCCTCACTGGTGATGCTAACTTTTGACACCCAGTGGAGATGTTGTCTGATTTCTCCATTGTATAATTACCATCTTCCTCCTTTCTGTTAATATGCTGTCTGTGGGAGGATAACCTCTATCTCATCGAATATTTTCCCCCTGGATTCAGTATTCTTTGAGGATTCTAACTTGATCCCATCTTTTCTAAGATGGTTGTAAAATGCTAATTTAACTCTTTTTAAGAGCCCAAAGACAACAGAACAGAAAAGAGTGGGGGGGGAAGGAACTTTTTGTTTTGATTATATCCGGACCTGCTAAATGAGAGCCACTATACTTTCCCGACATCCAGTGCGGTGGTTAAGAATACTGGCTTGGATGTCTGCCCGCTAACACCACTTACTAGCTGTGTGCCTTTGGGCAAGTTACTTGGTTTCTCAGATCTATAGCTTGTCCCTCTGCAAAATGAAGTTATTAATATTTGACTCAAGAAGATTCTAATGAGGTGTGATGGTTAATTTTTTGTGTCCACTTGCCTAGTCTAAGGAATGCCCAGATAGCTGGTAAAACATTAATTTCTGCATGTGTCTGGTGTTCCCAGAAGAGTTTAGTATTTGAGTTGAAAGACTGAATAAAGTGGGCCTCATGTAATCTACTGGGGGCCTGAATAGAACCAAAAGGCAGAGGAAGGGTAAATTTGTGATTTTTGGTTGAGCTGGAGCATCCATCTTGTCCTGCCTCAGATATTGGTGCTCTTGGTTCTTGGGCCTTTGGACTTACATTAGGACGTACACCATTAGCTCCCTGGTTCTTAGGCCTATGGGCTGAATTACCCCACCAGCTTTCCTCGTTCTCCAAATCACAGATGGCAGATCGTGGGACTTCTTGGACCCCCAAGAGAGCATGAGCCAGTTTCTGTAATAAATCTTTTATGTACATATCTATATATCCTATTGGTTCTGTTTCTCTTGAGAATGCTGACTAATAAATATATAAGGGTTAAGTACAAAAAAATGTATACACATTGCTTGGCATATGTCAAGCACTTAGTAAGGTGGTACCTATTGTAGGCACACATCCCAAATAGAAAATGCCTGGGGAATCCTATTTTTTAACCCCCTAAACACAATTCCAGGCACTCTATGAACCCTCTCAATACATGTCCTATTAATTGACCACACATCACCTTTTTCTTCTTTAATCCTCTCCTTAAAGCATCCTATATTTGTGATTTTTCTCTTTCTGGAAAATACATTCTAAAAGCAAAGGGACATACACATGGTGATCTAATAAATGCCAAGTGAAAGAATGAATGATTGATCTAAGGACTGCGATCCCAATCCAATTCACTCATTCTTTACTTGGGTGGTGAACTTCAGCTTTTTCAAAGTCCATTAATACCTCATTTACTGGGGTTTGGTAATAGGAGACAACATTCTGAGATCTGTGAATCTAGAATTGGCAGCACTTGCCAAGCATATAAATTAGGGTACTGGCTGAGTGCTGAAATGGAGACCTCCAAAGGACAGAGCCTTAAGGATGATAGCTATTTCTCTCAACAGTCCGGAGGTAGGTGAATAGCCCAGTGTGGTTGGGTGTTTCTGCTCTATAGGGCCATCCAGGATCCCAGGCTTCTTCCATCTTGTTCTACCATCTCCTGGGGGCTGTCCTTGTTTGCATGGTCAAAGCTTACTACCGGGTCTGTAATCCAACCTGTGGGAAGGGGAAAGATGGAGGAGGAAGCCACACAATTTCCTTTTTAGGAAAGTGATGTGGAATGTGCACACATTGCTTCTGCTCACATTCCATTGGTGAGTCACATGGCTACTCCTCACTCCAAGGGAGGTTGGGAAATGTAGTTTCTAGCTGGGCAGACATGTACCTGCCTAATAGTTGGGGAAGGATTCTCTAATCCTGAAAAGAGGAAGGGGGGAGGCATGCCACATAGAGTCCCTGCTGTTTGCAACATGGAAAGAAAAGAGAGACGTGCTTTCTACATAACAAAGACCTTACAAAGGATCACAGCAGGCTGACTACAGCTGACCTGTCTAACCATTTGTTCTGAGGTATCCTGTATTCCACCCAAATCTAGACATTTGCTGATTTTTCTCCCCCCCCCCTTTTTTTTGGAGTGCTGGAAAGCATTTCTTAGCCCATCCTTCAAAGACCATCTCCAATATCCCTCCTGTACAAAGGCTCCAAATGGATCTTGTCTACCGATAGCCCTTTGCTCATCTCTTTCTCTTGGTTTGGTATGTTGGTTACTAGTATTCTTGTCTCATCTGACCACATCTGCATTTTATGCTGCTTGGTGGGTATTTCTGTGTTTTGTATCTCCTGTATAGTGGGTGCTGATACATGGGAGTGGCTGACATCATAGATAAGCCATCTTGGGCTCCATGGGCTAATTACCTCATTCAATCCAAAGACAACGCTGTGAGGTAGGGAAAACTGTTTTTTTCCCCACTTCATGGGTGCAAAAACTGAGGGCTAGCCAGACTAGGACACTTTCCCCAAGTCACTCAGTCAAGGAAGCAGTGGAGAGAGACCTCCCTCCCAACTTATTGGATTCTGAAACTCTTGGTCTTCTCCTACAGCCTTCCCTGACTGATTGATTGATTGATCTTCTTTCCTTCTTTCCTGCCTGCCTCCCTCCCTCCCTCCCTCCCTCTCTCCCTCTCTCCCTTCCTAGATTCCATTCATTTATTTTGAGAGAGAGAGAGAGAGAGAGAGTGTGTGTGTGTGTGTGTGTGTGTGTGTGCGTGCGTGCGCACGTGTGCGAGTGGGGGGAGGGGCAGAGAGAGGAGGAGAGAGAATCTCAAGCAGGCTCCACATTCAGTGCAGAGCCCTACATGGGGCTTGATCCCATGACCCTGAGATAAGAGATTAACCAACAGAGCTACCCAGGTGTCCCCTCCCTGATTTCTTGAAATGAATTGGATAACATTGTGTGCATGCATATGCACACGTGTAGGTGTGTGTATCAGGTTGGGGGCAACAGTGTTCTTGCCATAGTGCTTCTGTTAATAGGAGGCTTATATATTTTTCCATAAAAGAGTGGTTTGTTCATAGTACCTCATGGCTTCCTCTGTAAATTTTTAGGGGGAAAGGAGGGCTTCGTATTAAAAAGTAAATGTTCCTACCTGGAGCCATTGTTGTACTTCAAAGTCTAGAGCACTTAGTGTAGCAAAGACCTTGATGAGCAAAATCCTAGCCTAGAAACCATTGAGGAAGAGACTTTGAACTAAATTTAACTGTGTTCAAATAGAAAACAAATTTTGAAAAATCCTACATGTCAAAGAGCAAGGAACAAATGGAGATAATTTTTTTGCAAATTATGTCAAAAAGCCAAATTCCTTAAGTTATAAAGAGTTCTTGCAAGTCAATGAGAAAAGTCTATAATCCAAAAAGGAGTTGGGTGAGAAGGCAGGAGAGAGGTGGTGGATTAAAGACAAATTCATATGGATTTTAGGCATGTGAAAAGAGGCTTAACCTTCCTTACAATTAAAGGAATGCTCCTTTTTATCCCTCAGAGAGGGGACAAGAAAGACTTTTGGTAATACATAGCAAGCCACGTTGTGATGGAAAGAACATGCATCTCTGGGCCCTGCTGGGAACCGTAAATTTATGCATCCTTGACGCAGGGCAGTGTGGCAACGTTGAGCACAACATTAATGGTGCATAAACCTTGACTTAACCATTTCAATTAGGAAATCAGTATTCTGCAGTTTTCCATATATTTGTGCCTCAAAGTCAGATGTATGGTATTACTTACAGTAGCAAAAACTTTAGAACACCTTAAATACTCACCTCTGGGTTCTGGGTCAATATTTTATTTTATTTTTTAAAGATCTATTTACTTTAGAGAGCATGCCTGCAAGCTGGGGGGAGAGGGAGAGGGGGAGAGAGAGAATCTCGAGCAGACTCCCCACTGAGCACGGAGCCGGGGCAGGGCTTGATCCCAGGACCCTGAGATCATGACCTGAGCTGAAATCAAGAGTCGGACGCTTAACGGACTGAGCCACCCAGGCGCCACTGGGTCAATATTTTATGGTAACTCAGCACAACAGGAGCCCACAGGACCGTGAGAAAGAACATTAGACCCTACAGCTGCATACCTGAAAAATATCTGGCACCTGCAGAGGTCACTTCTAACATCTTTCTTTTCTACACAACAAAATTATTGTCCGTAGTAATCATGAAATGAAACAAATTACAGAATTGTCAGAAAATGGAGTGTAATTTGAACTTTGTATATATAAATGATTCCAAAATTTCCAAATTAAATTTTTGGAAATTAAAGATTTCCAAATTAAAATATTACAGTCCAAAATAGGAAAAGAAGTAATGGATTGGTACTTTATAATCACATCAAGGTATCTTTGGACCAAAGGGGGGAAAAGTTCTACCTGCCTATTTGTCACAATAATGAATATAAACTTTACATTATGTTTTTAAACCTTAACTTCTGCATATTTGTCAGTGACTTCAATAGTGATCTTTTTTTGCATATGCATGTTCAATGGATGTAAAGCAAGAGATATACAAGCAGGAAGTCTTTTTTTTTTAATATTTTATTTTTGAGTAATCTCTACACCCAGCCTGGGGGTCGAACTCACAACCCTGAGCAAAATCCTAGCCTAGAAGGGTCACACACTCCACCGACTAAGCCCGCCAGGTGCCCCCAAGCAGGAAAAGTCTTAAACAAAAGGATAAATTCAGGAGAGAATCACAAAAACTCCTTTTCACAGTACATTCCAGAAATGGCAGTATTTTCCATGTCTTTGCATCTTCAGATCTGTTCTTGTAGCTTTCAGATGTCTCCATAGCTGAAAATTTCCACCAGAACAATTCACTAGAGAGTTCATTACATTTAGTAAAAATTTCTGAAGTTTTTCTTCTACAGAAATCAGTTCATGGCTGATTGTTTTCTTTTGGTTGGTCTTTGTTTATTTCCAGTCAAAGGCTATTTATTCAGAGCTTGCTGTAACAAGGGAGTTGGCCACCATCGCTTGTGTTTTGGCAGAGAATCTAAGGCAGGCAGAGAAGTGGGAAAGTGTTATGGCGGGGGAGGGGAGGAGAGAGGAAGGCTTTCAGGTAAGTTCAGAGTGGAGGCTGTTGGCACGGGAAGTTGGAGATGGACTAACTATAAGAAGGGCATTCTGTGTGAGTGGTTACGAAGCTTATCTGACTTTCCCTGGTTGGTCCTCAGTTGGAAGTGGAAACAGAAAGGGGGGAAGGTTGACAATTAGGAATCAAGTCCTGGCCATTTTGAGCTGATGGTGACAGGTGCCATTGCATGGTTTTCCTGGATTGTTAGCAGAGATAGGGAGCAGTCTGGCTCCTGGGAAGTCTCACCTAGCAGGCTGGCCTCCTGGGCCGGATCGCTGCAGGGCTGTAGGCCAGGGTTCTGTTTTTATATACAGGCTGGTCATTGTCCTTTTGTAGTCAGTCTCGCATGATATTGACATCAAGGCATTCTTTGCTTTAGAACAAGCCTCTAGTTGGTGAAGACGATAGAGACATTTAAACCCTGTCATTTTTATTTGTACCAGTAAAACCAGCATCTTCTGCCATTTCTCCTGCTATTCTTTTGAAATTTCTTCTTTTTTTTCCTATGTATGTATCCAGTTCCTTACATTTTGTTGTTGCATAGTTACTGACTTTCTCCATTGCTAAGCCACAGTTAGTGACTTTCACACAATTTTCTCTGTGAGGATCTTCAGGGTACAATTCTAAAGGCTGATTCTGGCTCTTCACAAATGTTTTTATGATTGATGAACTTCATTTAAAACTGCACATGAGAAAAAGAACTCTGAAAAGAAAAAAAGAATGCATAAAGCTCTCATTATTTCTAATCCATTGTTTTAAGCCCAGAAATGGGTAAATACAACAGAACCTGGACACACAGACCAGAGCCCAAAGTGAGTACAAACAATTCGAATTCAACGTGATCTTTTTCTGAACAGGAACACATGTGGCTGAGTCTCCGTGTGTTGGAGGATGACCACATAACTAGGAAATCTCCAAATTCTATGTAGAATTCAATGCCTTTTAGAGGATAATCCACAAAATGTGCTAATTTGAAGCTTACAAATACATTATCAAAACTCAATAGAAATAGCTGGGCTGTAATCATTTAAGACTTAGATGAACAGAAGATTCTTTTGCAGAAGGACTATTTTATCCCTGACACTGCCTAGAAGTGCTGGTGCCTCGTGATCTAAAAGCAGACTGACTTTTAGTTGGTTTTATTATGACTTGTAAATACTCTATAGTCACCTGGGCGATCCTGCCATTCCCAGTTCCCCACCAGTCTGCCTCTGGAAGTGTACTAACACCCCGGGATGACCACCAAGAGTGGGTAAGGGAAACCTCAAAAGCAAGGAGCACAGTGCGCCTACATTGTATGCTCCTGGGGGCGTGTATGTTAAGTGAAGTATGCACTTCCATATACATACATATTTCAGTGTGGAATAACTCTGCAGAACATAGAAGACATCATTCAAATGACTGTTACAAGAAGTCTGGGAAACTAAGGGGTGGGATGGGAGCTGGTCTCTGTCTAGTTGACTCTCTGGTGATGGCTTCCGTTCATTGAGAGACTTACCTGGACCTCGGCTGAGAAGTCAAGAGCATCTTTACTTTTCTTAAGGGTGCAGTGACTGGTCAGAAATGTAGGTGACTAATCAAAGATCAGCAGTGGCTGTAACATAATCCCTAGGGAGGTCCGGTTTCCAGTTCTTATTGCTTGCAAGCAGCCCCGTGTGCCGCAGGTGGGAGGCCTTAGGGCGCAGTCACCGCCTCCTACGATGAATTATTAATACTGCCCCGCCAAGTAAACTAGAATCGCATCATACCTTGCTGCTATGCATCGCAGGATCATAAGCCAACGGGGAGGAGGTTTTGAATGGCTCGAGCAGAGTAACTGTTAACAGCCCACGCTCTCTCCTTGCAGGATGGCATCCAAGGTAATGCGATTGGGAGGTAGCACCTTCTCTTCTCTTGGGAGCTGTTGAAACAACAGTAAGCTGGGCCTCCAGGAGGCAGGGGGCGAGAACTGGGCCCACATTTAAGATTCTGAATTTATTTGGTGAGCATTTTGAGATGATTGGTAGATGTCCCCCTTTTTTTGTTTGGGGGGGATGTGATCAACTCATTTGAGATGAGAGATGGAGCAGTGCTGTCGATCAACCTTTCTGTGGTTATGGAAATGGTGTATGTTCTCGATGTCCAGTGCAGGAGCTGCCGGGCATGTGTGACTACTGAGTGCTTGGAATGTGGCTACTGTGCCTGGGAACCTGAATTTTCAATTTCACTTAATTTTAATGAATTCAAATAGCCACATGCGGCTAGTGACTGCTGTGTTGGGTAGCACAGGTAGAACCTTAAATATTAGGTAGATACCCAATGTTAAAGAAAATCGTGGGTAGGAATGACCTTCACATATGAGACTGTTTGTAAATCTATCCCAAGTACTTTGTGTTTACTTTTAGATGTGCTAGCACCAGATTGTCCCAGGGAAAGAGCACCCTAAGAAGTTTAAACTGAGCTATTTTCCTAGGCATGTAGACAATGACAGTAATTCTCCTGGGGCAATGGAAGACAGAATTTGAGTATGGCCTACTGGCTTTTTCCAGGAGTTCATTAAAAGCTTAAAGATGTAGAAGGACAGTTTTTTTCCTGACCTTTTTTTTTTTCTTTTGCTTGACCATCTCTAGCTAATTATCTATTTGGAAAATATTATCTGTTGAAAAGATAATTTCTCCTTCTCTAGACAGCCAAAAAGGCACAGAAGCATTTATATATGTAGCTAGAATAATTTAGTAGCCAGGCACAGACTTCTCATGCACAATGAAGAAATTCTAGCTACAGCCTGTAGCTGTAGCCCGATCCCTTCAGTCAATGATCCATTTCTATAGCACCTAATACCATCGCCTTGGCAACTGGTGACTCCAAATGCCACTGTCCTTGACCGGAAATGTACTTAAACTCCCAGAGGTCCTGGTTTTACCTGCCATTCCTGCATTATGTCTCAGAATAGTAACTCTAGGAAACATGATTCATGAGGAGAAATAATTTGGTTCATTGGAGAGGAGTATTCACTGTGGAGGGGGTCTTGCGGAGGAAATGTAACAGGTAGGTCTATCCTCAAGCAAGGTGTCCTATGGCATCTCCCATTGTCATGGGTATATGAAATTCATGTAGAAGAATACATGCAGATTCATCTATATGTGGTTATGCTTTTAAAAAAAATGAAGGCAAGTTATCCTTCCTTAACTTGTGAATTAACTCCCAGATTCCTTTGGTAAACATTTGAGTTGAAATGCTACTTCATAATAAAGACAAGCCAACCACTGATACATCCAACGTCTTGGATGGATCTCAAAGGCATTATGCTGAGTGAAAAAAATGATAGTCTCAAAAGGTTATACACTCTGTGACTCCATTTACATATCCTTCTTAAAATAACATGGTTACAGGGGCGCCTGGGTGGCTCAGTCATTAAGCGTCTGCCTTTGGCTCAGGTCGTGATCCCAGGTCGTGATCCCTGGGATCGAGCCCCGCATTGGTTTCCCTGCTCCGTGGGAAGCCTGCTTCTCCCTCTCCCACTCCCCCTGCTTGTGTTCCCTCTCTGACTGTGTCTCTGTCAAATAAATAAAATCTTAAAAAGAAAAATAACATAGAGCTGAAGAACAGAACATGGGGTTGCCAGGAGTTGGAGAAACCGGTTGGTATGACTTTAGGAAATGACGGAGCAATTCTGGGTCTCGATTGTCATGGTGGTTACATGAATACACACATGGGATAAAATTATATAGAAGTACACGACATGACTACATATAAAAGCTAGTGAAATCTGAATAAAATCTGAAGATTGTCCTAGTGTTGATTTCCTGGTACTATAGTTACTGCTACCTTTGGGGGAGTCTGGATGAAGGGTATGTGGGATCTTTCTGTACTAGTTTTGCAACTTCTTGTGAGTCTATAATTATTTCAAAATAAAAAGTTTTTTTAGAGCCTGATTCAGAAATTTTAGCAACGGAGCCATTAGAAATGATCTCCGAAGGAGTTGGGCTTGATGAACCGAACAAAATGAATAATGGTGCTAACGTTAACTGAGCACTTGGTTCATGCCGCTCAAGTGAACATCATCCTGATGTTGGCATTTTTAGTTCATGGGTAATTCATTCAAAGGCTCATTTTGTGCAAATCATCTGGGCAGTTGCCTCTTTCCTCCAGGTTAGTCGAATTGTAGGAACTTGCCATTTGGTCAGAAATCAGGAAGCTCCCCGGCCAGATAATGAGGAAGCAACTCATGATTTCCAGCCATGTTCCATGTTTGTACAGAATGGATTCCACCATGCTTCTTTCTTTCTTTTTACAGTCTTTGTTTTAAAGTCTGGTTTCTCCAATATAAGTATTGCTACTCTGGCTTTCTTTTGGTATCCATCCATAAATGTTTCACCATCCTCTCACTTTCAATCTGCAGGTGTCTCTAGGTCTAAGATGAGTCTCTTGTAGACAGCACATAGACGGGTCTTGTTGTTTATCCATTCTGACACCTTATGTCTTTTGATTGGAGCATTTAGTCCATTTACATTCAAAGTAATTATTGACAAAAAAAAGAAGTAATTATTGACAGAGGGGCACCTGGGTGGCTCAGTCAAGCATCTAACTGTTGATTTTGGACTCAGGTCATGAACTCAGGGTCGTGGGATTGAACCCCCGTGTCATGCTCGCTTGCTCACTCTCTCAAAAATATTGTTATATATTTCTTGCCACTTTATTACTTGTTTTGTCATTGTTTCTGGAGATTTTCTCTGATCCTTTCTTGTCTTTGGTCTCTCCTCTGCTGTTTTACGGTGGAATGTTCAGAATATATCTGCTAAGTCCATCTGGTCCATGTGTCATTCAAAGCCATTGTTCCCTTGTTGATTTTCTGTTTAAATGATCTGTCCATTGATGTAAATGAGATGTTAAAGTCTCCTACTATTATTGTGTTATTGTCGGTTCCTTTAGTTTGTTATTTTATATATTTGGGGGCTCCCATGTTAGGTGCATAAATATTTACAACTGTGATATCTTCTTACTGGATTGTCCCCTTTATGTCTATATAATGCCTTTCTTTGTCTCTTTTGACACACCATATTTCAAATAATAAGTCCTTTGCCATAGTTCAAATATATTTTGGTGTCGTTATATTTTTATGACTATAACACATCAGAGACAAGTAGTGTTCTCTCTCTTGCTGTGTCTCTCTCTGTCAAATACATAAATAAAATCTTAAAAATAAAATAAAATAAAAGTTTAAAAAAATTTTTTTAAGCAGGGGGAGTGGGAGAGGGAGAAGCAGGCTTCCTGACAAGCAGGGATCCTGATGTGGGGCTCGGTCCCAGGACCCTGGGATCATGACCTGAGCCAAAGGCAGACGCTTACCAACTGAGCCACCCAGGCGCCCCTAAAACTTTATTTTAAAATAATTACAGACTCACAAAGTTGCAAAAATAGCACAGAGAGGTCCTGTGTACACTTCATCCAGTGTCCCTCATTGGTTACATCTTACATAACTATCATACAATATTTAAACCAGGACAGGTTATGTTGGTACAATGTGTGTGGGTAGTGACATGCCATTTCTGAACATCTGTAGATTTGTGCAACAGCTGCTACAATTAAGAGTAATCATTTTCACCCTGGTTATCTTAAGTGCTAATTCACTAAGCTCCTTACACCTAGGATAGACTCATTTTCTTGTCTGGGTAGGAGGCAATGTCACTAGGAGACAGGTAAAGTAGTATGTTGGATTCAGAGAATAATTGGGTTCAATAAGCTGTTGGCTCTTATTTCTGATGCCTACGTTTAAAATTTTGCAATTCATTTTGGTACGGCTTATTTTTAAAGCAAAACGCATCTAAACAAGGCTGGTGTGGGGTGTGTGTGTGTTTGTATTACTACTATAAAAACGTTTGGGGCGCCTGGGTGGCTCAGTCGTTAAGCGTCTGCCTTCGGTTCAGGTGGTGGTCCCAGGGTCCTGGGATCGAGCCCCGCATTGGGCTCAGCGGGAAGCCTGCTTCTCCCTCTCCCACTCCCCCTGCTTGTGTTCCCTCTCTCGCTGTGTCTCTCTCTGTCAAATAAATAAATAAAATCTTAAATAAATAAAAATATGATACTTACTGTTTTAACTTTTAATGAGGCATCAGGGAGGGGCAGAGAGAATCTTTAAGCAGGTTTCACACTGAGCATGGAGCCCAACGTGGGGCTCCATCTCACAACTCTGAGATCATGACCTGAGCCAAAATCAAGATCAGATGCTTAACCGACTGAGCCACCTAGGAACCCCAGTCATGTTATTTTTAAAAGATAAAAAACCATGTATAAAACATTGTCCCAGTATTTTTACATACACACATGCCTGGGGTGAGGAAGACTAGAAAGGAATATTCCAAAATGAAAACAGTGGGAATTTCTGAATGGCGATGATTTTTATTCTCTTCATTGTATTTTTCCAGAATGGCTAAAATGAGTGTGTATTTCTTTTATAATCAGAAAAAAGATACAATTTTAAAGAGCTATATCCGTGGGGGCATTTAATAGATGTTTACTTAATAAGTATACTTCTCATTCTCCTTTCCCTACTTAATCTCATCATAAACCTATGTCAACAGCAAAATCCATAAAGGCTTTTTTTTTTCTTAAGTACAGTTGACACACAACGTTACATTAGTTTCATGTGTAGGAGACAGTGGTTCGACACGTGTGTATATTACATATTACACTATCACCAGAGGTAGCAGCTACCATCTGTCCCCGAGCATTCCTATCACAATATCATTGACTCTATTCCTTATGCTGTGCCTTTTTTTCCTGTGATTTACTCATTCCAAAACTGGAAGCCTATATCTCCACAGAAAAGTAAATTTTAAAAAGCTGTGCATACGTATCTTTATTTCGTGCATATTTGTCCCCAAGAGGTGCCTGTTGCATGCTGTCTTTCTCCTCCTTTCCTATAAGAAGCCCTAGAAATCCCAGCCCAAAGACATCCAGGGTACAACTTGTTGGGGTATGTGCACAAGAATTCTACCCTTTGTGGAGTGAACGTTTCCAATAAGTTTATCCAGCCTATGGCTAAAGAGCTTGTACATACGTTTTGTTTTTTTTATTAAAAACTTGGAACAGGGAAAATTTGGAAAGAGGAAGCTGAAAGACTGGCAGTATCTTTTTGGTTTTGGTGTCTACCTACCCTTTGCTTTTATAGATTTGAGAGGAGTCCTTTGGGGCCCCACCTCCCCAGAAGAAAAAAAAAAGAGGAGGTGGAAGGGAGGGTATGTCCTGCCTGGCAAGTTCAATATCAGAAAAGGGAAATAACCTGGCTGGCATTGGACATGGAGGAAGAAATCTCCAATCTCCATAGAGGATTGGAAAATCTCCAATGAATTCCAGTCTTTGGAAAAGAAAAACCATTGAACTTGCAGTTTCCAAAAGCAGCAATAGCTTTCTCAGGTGATGTTGATACTGCAGGTATACAAAGCACTAGCAAGCTTGAAGGAATGGGGTTCTAAGTACAGTCATGGGCTACCTGGACCTATTCACTGGGATGGCTTGGGGGTACCTGTTAAACATCCAGGTTCCTGGGCCCACACTCTGTGTTTTTCCAGGCTTCGCCAAGTGATTCAAGTTGGAGAACCACAGTCTCCACTTTTGGTGATTTCTAAGCCTGCTGGAAGTCCTAGCTGTTTTCACCAGAGAGTTATTTAGGCACAGATGTCAGAATGGGGACTACTTAAAAGGCCACGTAGAAAGTTGTCCGCTGTGGGACATCTGTTAATTTCCTCATTGTCCCCAAAGGGACGTGGACAGAGATGGAGGGGGGAATATATCCTGGGAAAATTCCAAGCGACACTTTTGTGTTCCTTGATCCAAATAGGTTTTAGTGTAATCCAAGGTCAATATCCAATTTCCGCTGAGTGTTTTTAAGACTCCCAGATCATGAAATATCTTTTGCTCCAGGGAAAGCTAGCTGAGGATGCCAGGAAGATTCTTTTTTTTTTTTTTTTTTTTTAAGAGTTTATTTATTTGACAGAGAGAGACACAGCGAGAGAGGGAACACAAGCAGGGGGAGTGGGAGAGGGAGCAGCAGGCTTCCCGCGGAGCAGGGAGCCTGATGCAGGGCTCGATCCCAGGACCCCGGAATCATGACCTGAGCAGAAGGCAGACGCTTAACGACTGAACCACCCAGGCGCCCCCAGGAAGATTCTTAAGGCAAGAAAATGCCTCTTGTACAATTTTGTCTATAAACTCAGGGAAACAGGGTTTCTGCGCACTTCCATGGACTTCAGGAAAGACAAAAATCAAATATCCTCAAATATCCTCTGCTTACAACTGCTGTATTGCAAAATTATTAACAATAGCCAAAACATGGAAGCAATCTAGGTGTTGATCAATGGATGAATGGATAAAGAAAGTGTGTGTGTGTGTGTGTGTATTGTTATTCAACCATAAGAAGATTTTACCACTTGTGACAACATTAATGGCATTATGCTAAGTGAAACAAGTCAGATAAAGACAAATATTGAATGATGTCACTCATATGTAGACTCTTAAAACAATGACAAAAACCAAGCCGAACAGATTGTTGGTTGCCAGTGTTGGGGGCTGGGCAAAATGGGTAAAGGGGGTCAAAAGGAACAAACTTCCAGGGGTAAGATTAAATAAATAAATAAATAAATAAATCCTGTGGTTGTGATATATAGCATGGTGACTACAGTTAATATTGTACTGTATACTTGAAAGCTGCTAAGAGTAAATCTTTAAAAGTTCTCACAAAAAAGAATTTTGTAACTGTGGTGATGGATGTTAACTAGACTTTTCGATCCTTTCATAGTGGATACAAATATTGAACTATGTTGCACATCTGAGATTAATATAATGTTACACGTCCATTACATCTCAATTTAAAAAATGTATACTAAGGGAAAACTCTGCTATGAATTTTCCAAGATCTTTTTTTATAACGTATTTAATTTATGGTTGGGAGTTCAGTGAGCAACATCTATGTCTTGCATTTGGTATTTTTTTTTTTAGCCCCTGCTTAGGCTGGGAGATATGGCCATACACTGTAACAAAAATGTTTTCTCTACCTGCTACTCCCATGGGGCAGTTAAGAACCCATGAACTGCTCCATTTTTTACTAGGAGACAGTCTAATCCCTAAGGTAATTTAGGAGCATTATTCTGTTTGCTGATATTCATAATTACACTCATTCAGTAGTGATTAAGAGGCTGCAGTTGGATAATAAAACGCCAACAGTCCCCTTGTCCTGAGATGAAAAGATAGTCCTTCATTTCAACTGTTGAGCTGTCACTGTTGAGCAAATCAGAGACCTAAAAACTTGTGGTATTATAATGCTTTTATCGCTCAAGTTCGATCCTTGTCAGTTCCACAGCTGAGACCCCTCGAATCAAAATATCCAACCACACTCTCTTAACGGGCATTTGATTTAAATTTTAGCTGCCACCAAGTGTGTCCATTCAGAATTGGGGACAGCACCTTCAGAAGGGTTTCTTTTGAGAGCTAGACAAGTCTGCCTGCTCGGGGAGGGGACACTCTTTGAGTTCTATGCTCGAAACTGCTACCTGCTGTTTGTGGTGAATTTCTGGTGTCTGTGTGGGAAGGTAATGTCTCCACTCAAGTTCCAAATGACCTCATTTGTCAAGATTGTCAGGCACTGCAAAAGTGGAGCTGCTGGGAATCCAGAAAATCTTAATGAGGAAGTATCACACCTCCCAATCTGAGTGATGTATCAACAACCCCTTGAACACTTATGGGAAGTGTTCTATTTGAAATTCTGCTTGGATTCTCTCAGTGTGTGCAGTTTTGTTTGTTTGTTTGTTTTTGTTCTTTACCATTGATTCAGAAGTCTGGCTCCTAAGGAAAAGAGAAATGCATGCTAACCAAGAGACAGAGCAGGGATCAGCAAGCTTGTTCTGTAAAGGTCCAGATAGTAAGTTTTATGGGTCACACAACCTCTCGTGCAAAAGCAGCCACAGACCTATATATATATATATATAAATATATAAACAGCATGGCTGTGTTCCAATAAATGATGCTGAAATTGGAATTTCATAGAATTTTCTCATGTCACGAAATATTATGCTCTTGATTCCCCATCACCCCATCCCCCGACCATTTAAAAATGTAAAAACCATCATAGCTTGTGACCAAAACAGGCAGCTGTCTGGATTTGGCCCCCAGGATGACACAGAGCCTCAAAACCGTTTTTTTTTTTTGTTTGTTTGTTTTTAGAATTTCATTCTCCACTGGCCAAGCTCCTACAACTGGCTTCATGATGAAGTTTGCTTTCTCCCTAAGTCCCCACTGATATAGTCCGTCACATTCTTACTGTTGGACTGTGACCAGAGGCAGTTTTCTATAGCACGTCATGATCATCAGAAGCAAGTGTAATGTTCAAATGTCAGGATTGCTGTGATAGGAAAAAGAACAATAATACAGTGACGTGAGCCATTGCCTATTCGTGCCTGCCGGTTTCTTATGGAAACCAACAACAAGAACGTTAATAGGTGGCGTACACCCTGCTTTGTGGAAACATCAGTGGGTGCCATATACCCTGCAGTATATGCAGAGTAGAAATGATACTAGCAGAGTTTAGGTCTGTACATATCCCTGTAAGATGAGCTACGTCTGTTCATCTGATGAGACTTGCAAGACAGGTTTCCTCCCCCCTTGTGTTAGTGAAGAATCCCCTGGTGTTCAACTATTTTACCCTGTTGAGAACAACTAAGAGAACGGCTCTAAGATAAGTATTTCCCAACCTTTTCTACTAGCAGGTTTCTGTTAGTGAAATCTTTAAATGCAGACATTACAGGAATCCCTTGCTGATGGAGCAAACGTTTCAAACTGACGTTCTTAAAGATGGTTTTTGGTGTCCGCCTGGGAGATGGCCGTTCACTACGGGAGGGTGGGAGGTGGGTGGGGCCTGCCCTGCTAACTAACCGATCTGCGGGCCGGATTTCTGGCCTGAACCCAGACGTTAGAGCGCCGCATAGCTCCTAGGGAACCTGACAGGCAATTGTGTTATGAAAGCTGACGTGCTGAATGGACTGCTTTTAACGATATTCTTTACCTGTCTCTTTGTGTTAAAGTGGGAACAAGCGAAGGAGCAGAGTGGAGAGTCAGGGAAGGCAGGAGGGGGACAGCAGGTGGAATAAAATATCGGTGGTTTCATGTGTGGAGCTGATGTAGACTGGGTAACAAGAAAGGGTTGCACAGAACAAATCTCTTTTGTTCCCTGTCATCTTTAAATGAGTGTCAAAGTAGGCAGGGGGCCTTTGACCGTTAACCGCACAATTTAGCCGGCCTGTTGTGTCCTGTGGGCCCCACCTCCTTGGAGTTTCTCAGATTAGAAAAGAAGGCCCCAGCCCCTTATAAATGGGCCATCTCTTGTTCTTTGTGTCCAGACTGCCCAGTGTGAAATCCACAGTGACGTTAAATGTTTTCTAATGAATAATTCCTGAAAGGAAATGGGGGACTATATGTGTAATGGATTGTAGCGCATTAAAATGTTTTATTTTGCGCACAAAAATGTTGTCCTTCACAAGCACCATGATTGTTGCCAAAAGGCCTTTGTGACGGACCTGTTTCAATGGATTATCTGCAAGCGTTTCCATCCCAAATGGGAATCAAAGGCTGCCTTTGGCAAACTAATGTTTTTCAAGATGGCAGCCATGAAACACAGTATTTAAAGTTGCGGGTTTTAAAGGAATGTTTGAACTCGGGAGATTTTCTCACTTACTTTCCCCCCTTTTGATTTGAGAAAGTGAAGCGCCCCCCCACCCCCACCCCCACCCCGACCTCTGTCCTGTTCTGACGGCCGAATGGTCAGCCTTTACAAGATCCTTGGAGCCTATTTCTTAGAGACAAGCAAGAGGTCCCAGGAATGGGTGGTGGGCACTTTTTCTTTGGCTAAACTTCATTTTTCTTCTTCTTCTTCTGGATGTGTGTGGATAAACATGAGATTGCAGCGAATTTCAAATGACATCTTGTTGTGATCTTAAGGAGTTCCCGGTGGGTTTCACTGAGAAAATTATTGGGATTTGAGCAGCTCTTCAATGTCTAAGTACAGGGACCCTTGGGTTTGTGGGCTAGCTCTGATCGGTTTATAACAAAACTAATGGGAGTTTCTGTGCTTCTTGAATTGGTTTGATGTCTGCTGCAGTTTCAATGCTATTTGGTTGCCAGGTAGGCAGCCACCATGGCAAGGGTCTGCTCTCTCCCTGCCTCTGTCTCTGGAACTTTACTAATAAGGAGCTAGAGACAGAACAGCTGAGAGACTCAACTTCCGTGAAAGGTCTAGTTTTCCAACTTTTTGGTTATCTTCATAGGAGAGAGGGTAAGTGTGCTTGTTCCCCAGAAAAAAGTCCCCTTGGCCCTCATGGAGGATGTGTGAAGTGTAGCCAAAAACATCTGCCATGTAGCTTTTCTCCACGAGAATGATCATAATGAAGTATCGTTGGAGAAAAGAAACCAATAAACATTCTGCTTCTGTGAATTAGAGATGTCAACAGAAGTAGGTCTTGACTGTAAGACTCTGCCCCAAATCCCTGTTAATTGTGAAGCTCTAGACATGCGCCTACCACAGGGTTCTGTGTTGGAGGAGAAAAAGAAACAAAAACCAACACTTCTGGAAAGTACCACAGAGAACTGATCTGGTCACTTTCCCAACACACGGACGTAATTCCCGGCTACCGAGTTGTTCTCTTTTTATTTACCCTATTTGCCGTCTCTACAAGCTTAACTGAATTTCCACATGAGACAAGACCTCTCAGCAATTTGGCTTCCTCACCTACAATTTTATAGAGAATAAGTGAATAATGAAAGCACGGGATTCCTCACAGGGACTGCTGTGCTATATTCTTTTCCTTGAGAGGGAACACAACAGAATTGGGACATGTGATGTTTTTAAAAGGCTTTTTATTGTGGGATGTAACCCACATACTGAAAAGTGCATAAAATAAATGTGCAGCTTAATTATTACAAGGTACACACCAACCTAGAACATTCTAGCCCTCCAGAAACCCTTCATGTGCCTCTTTCACTCCATTTCCTTCAAACCCACTTAAAGATAACCACTACAGGGATTTTCATGATCTATTTTTGAATCATTTGCTGAGCATTTACAAATAAAACTTACAGCTTTAAAAAAAGAATCAGACTAGTTTCACAAAGTGGAAGCCTCTAGATGAGCATTAGCCAGCACAGAAATGAGCAGTTATGTCTTAATGTGCATTATGAAAAAAAACTAGCAACCCCAAGGCATCACTGCTTAGATACTATCACTTAGAACAAGATAAAAGTAGACCCTGTTGTTAATCCTGCCTCGGCGTATGGGCACACGCAAAAATACAAACTGAAATGTACAGGATTCATTTAGTAATTGGGTTTTTTTAGTGGGGGGCGGGAGTGCTTGCTTTCTGTTTGAGTTTGGAAAGAGAAAGCAGACATCCAATGGCATTTATTGCTCAGCTACCAAAGGCTTTGTAAGTCTGTCCGTGAGAATGAGAGCTTTTACCCAAATACTACAAGTCACCAAATAATCATTGGGGAATATCAGGGAAAGCCGTGGGTCCTTGGTTATTTCAACGAGGGAAGGTGGGGCTCCATTGACTGAGATTTACTGAACCGACATATCCCTGTATTCAATGTATGGTTTTACAGTCTGAGCTCTAGTTTGAGCCAAAACATCCTCTTTTTTTCTTCTGAATTTAAATTTTATTAAAAAAAAAAAAAGCAAACTTCTATCCACTGTTTTGTGTTTGGTTTCATTGGTTATAATGCAACAGAAACAGTCCTCACTTATTCTGAAAAGGAATTACTTTTTTGCTTTTGACCTGAGATGCAGGCAGTGAAGAAGGTGTGTCCCCAGTAAACATCACACTGTCACTATGGTCTTTGTAAAGACTCTCTGCTGATTTGTTTTGCTTTATTCATCTCCACCATTTAGAGACTCCCCAGCCCCTGTGCATTTGGTATGCATCTTTAAATATGGCTATATCCATGTGCAGCATGCAACTTTGCTGCTGCTGTTGTTTTTAAAAGATTTAGTTATTTATACGAGAATGTGCGTCGATGGGGGGAGGGGCAGAGGGAGAGAGAGAATCCACAAGCAAACTCCTTGCTGAGCGTGGAGCCCGACATGGGGCTTCATCCCAGGACCCTGACCCTGAGATCGTGACCTGAGCCAAAACCCAAGAGTCGGCTGCTCAACTGACTGAGCCCCCCAGGCATCCCCATGCAGTTTTGTTTTGCATGTGAATTAACTGCTTCTGAGTTACATTTGTTTCTTTTCTCTTCATAATGCATTTAATATCTTTCCACAATGCTGGGAGACTGTTCCCCAGGTGCCTCTCCCATGCTTACCCAGTCCCTAGTGGTAGACACTGAAGTTGCCTCCCAGCTCAGATGTCGGCAATGGCCATTTTCCTTCTTGACACGTCTGTGGCCGAGATCTAAGTGCCCGGAGAGCGCAATCGGGAAGCCTGAGCAGTGTCTGCCACCTCCTCCTGGCTAGAGATGGGAACGTCTTGTCAGACTGTCCTACCTGAGACCTTCCAGTCGGGAAGAGATAATACCTCTGGGACAAGTCAGAGGAGGAGGTACAGGTGCTGGGAGGGCAAACACTGTTATCGAGCATCACAGTAGGAAAAAGAAGTAAGAATTCTCTTGGGCTCACCGTGTGACCAGTCAGTGGGGAAAGTAGATACACATAGAAATGGGAATCCAGGATCTGCACGTGCCACCTCCCTTCCCCCTCCTGTAACTGTGTCCCGCCCCAGTCCCAGTCCAGTCTGGGTCCATAAGCATCCATATGCATACATATTTTGTAATCATAGGGCACTTGAACATTTGTATTCTGTTGCCCTCACTTAAAAGGGAGAAAACATTGGTTACATAATCTTCATAAGCATTATTTTAACATATGACAATGTTGCCTTTCTAAGGGATCATCAAAACTTACAATGCTACTCATGGTACATTTGGTTGCAATTTCATCTCGGCCTTGCTGGTATTGTGTATTATTGTTTCCCTGGCCATTTTGCAGTAATAACATGGTGCTGTTACAGTTTTCCTCTGTATGAATTTAATTGATACCGATGTTGAGGACCAAAAGGCAATCTTTGGCCAGTGTTCCAGGAACTGAACTGGCAAAAGCAACAATACAGCTCAACACGGGGCATGTTTCCTTGTTCTAATTTTGTTGCCAAACTGAAAATACTTCTGGGGCAGATGATGGTATCTAGGCAAAACCAAAGTAGACCAAGGTTCTATCTAGAAAGATGGTTTTGGGATGTTCTTCTGCGTCCTTTCCTTCCATTTCTTCCTTACCTGGGGCATCCGGAGCCTCCCTGGAAATAGCGCGGAGCTGGGTGCAGGGCGTCCAGAGCCAAGTGGTTGGTATGAATCCTGCCTTCCTCATTTACCCCCTCTGTGTCTTGGATAGTTTAGCACAAGTTTTCCCTTGAAAAATCGAGGTACCAGTGCTTAGTTCACAGGAGAGAGCTTTGCGAGGATTAAAGGGGATGAGCCCATCAACATGATTGAGGCTGTGGGCCTGGTGCCAACACGTGGGGAGCATTTGTGACCCATCAATCATGATAGGAGGGGGATGAGCTGCTTCTGTGGGCCTCCCCATCACCCAGACGTGCCTCCCCAGAACTTGTCATGCTTTTTCTTTTCAATTCGCTGCTTTTGCCAAAACTTCTTAAAACTGCATCCCGTCCACCTTCATTTAAGCACTACCGTTTAGCTCAAAGCAAAAGGATCCAGAGATGAATTTCGTTTTTCAACTTAAAAATTTTTTTTATTTCAAATTTTTATTTAAATTTGAGAGATGAATTTTTAGCCAGTGCTAAAAGTTTATCCAAGATACAGAAAGGTTCAGAGAAGTTGGGGGAGTCTCTCTTCTACAGCCCTCAAGTGTAGCCATGTAGGGATCCTTGAAACTGCTCTAGGAGGACTGGCTTAAGACCCATTGCAGCTGGGAGTTTTATCTTGTGGTTGAAGTAGAAGAGCAAACCTCAAAATTCCAGAATAATCTCCTGGCCATAGCTCTGGATGCAGGCCAAATGTGTTTGTTTTTTTCACTCAAATGCAGATAAACCTAATTATAAATTCAAAGGGAAAAAGTACAACGTTGAGCATTGAAACAGAGAACACTTGTATTTGCCACATAAGAGCCCAATTTGAATAGGGAAAGAGGGATGAGTTTGAAGTGACAAATGTGGGTTGAATCTGGGGCTCTGCCCCTTACTGGCTATAGAAAGTTAGTCATTTCCCACTATTATTATGTCTTTCCGTATTTTATTATCTACTACTTCCAGAGGAGGGGCTCAGTTTTATTTGGTGACACATCTGTAGTTGCCTCCTATCCTTAGGACAAATCTATGAAAGAAACATTATGACCCCACTTAGAAATGAGAGACAATTTTATTATTTAGTTTCCAGGAACAAAAGCCCAGACAAGTGAGCTTGAGTTTATTTTATTATAGATCACAAACGCCAAAGGATGCAAGAAGAAGTAAATAGTGCTGGAGTCCTAGACCGTATAAAGGAAAATTTCCATTTTTTAAAAGATTTTTATTTAGAGAAAGAGCATGAGCAGGGGGGAGGGGCCGAGGGAGAGAGAGAGAGAGAGAGAGAGAATCCCAAGCAGATTCCCCACTGAGAGCGGAGCCAGATGTGGGACTCGACCCGAGACCCTGACCTGAGCCGAAATCGAGAGTCGGATGCTTAACTCATGGAGCCACCCAGGCACCCCAAGGAAAAATTCATTTTCATATAGTAAACTTCATCAGGTATTTCTCTGCAAGAAAAAACTGGGTAAGCAAAATCAAAAGACAAATGACAAACTGGGAAAAATATTCCCAGCACGTGGCAAAGGGCTAATTTCCTAATTTCACAAAGAGGTCATTCAAATAAAAGACAAAAATAAGTTCCTTATTAGAATCTAGGGAAGATATGAGTGGGCAGATGATAGAAAAAGAAATCCAAAGCCCAATAAACATGCAAATATTAGAAACTCCATAAACTTGCAAAAAGATGGCCCCACCTGCTTGCAATTCACAAAATGCTCCCATCCCCAGCTATGTGGTGACAGTGAAAAAGATCCAGAGAGCAGTATTGGAGAGAGTTGGGGGGAAAACTGCATTTTCATATCCACTTTGTTGAAGGGGAAGTTGGAGTGATCTTTCTGATGCATGTTTGCTAAGCTGGCTCTCCAAATTGTCTTTTGATCCAGCAATTCTTCCACTGTAAAAACTTCCTACTGGTGGTCTCACAAAAAAAAAAAAAAAAGAAAGAAAAAAAGCCAAGTTGCAACTGACAGGATGCCCATGACAAATGGTCTGTGACGCCAAAAACTAAAAATAACCTAATGTCCATCTGTAAGAATGTCAGCTCCCTCAAGGTCAAGGCTATTTTTCTGGCCTGTTCACTGATGCATCTCAAGCATCTAGAACGGGACTTGACACATAAAAAAATGAGCTCCATGAATGCTGGTGGATAATTGAAGGTAGTAAACAATGAGTATGCAGTCATTAAAAAAAATAAATAAGGTCATTCTTGTGGATATTAAAAGCCATCTAGATATATTAAGTGAGAAAAAAGTAAGAGGCAGAATGCCATGTAGTATACGGTTCTGTCTGTGTAAATAGAAAAATGTCAAAGATGTGCAAATGTTCAAGAAGGACAACAGTAAACCTGTGGGGAGAGGAACTAAGGTTTTAAAAAGATGAGAAAGTCTTATTTATTTGGGGGGACTCTTCGACATTTAAAAATTGAGTGACCCAGGTGCCCCATATCTGTACAATCAGGCATTCAATGCCTGATTTTGGTTCGAGTCATGATCTCAGAGTCGTGAGATCGAACCCCACATCAGGCTCCACGCTCAGCAGGGAGTCTGCTTGAGATTCTCTCTCCCTCTGCCCCTCCCCCCCACTGGCCCCTGCAAGCGTGCTCTCTCTGTCTCAAATAAATAAAAATCTTTTAAAAAATTGTACAGACCTACCAATCTGTACCGCCAATCCATGTCCTTGCATCTATGTGGGCTAGCATGGCTAGCATCACTGTGTTCATAACCTTGCAATTCTTACACCCCCGTGGTAAAAAGAATGGAGCCTCTTAGATGCCCCCAGCTGGATTCTGTCTCCTCGTTTAGGTCTATTCACCTTGCCAGGGAAGAGCCATGCCCTGGCCCACCTGTAACGAGTTCAATTCACCTCTTCAGCAGGAGTGGGAAGGAAGCAGATTCCCCTGGACAAGACTGTAGGTGAGGAGGCAATTCTTGTCAGCCCTACCATGCTGAGGGTCAAAAGGGGCAATGACATGGTCAAAGTCACACAACTACACAGCAGTGGGTCTAGCCTATAGACTGATCCAAAGCCTGAGTCCTTTCTACAACCCGTCACTTAACTTCTGTTTTGACTTTCACCAAGGGAGAAAAATACCTTCTATGGGATGAGTTGTCATGGATATTTCATGAGATTGATATTTGTAAACAGCCCAGGTACCGTGCACCGTGGGTAGTACATGCTCAGTAAATGGAAAGGGCTATTACCCACATCAACATTATGTTTTATTGGCAGGAGGAATACATTTGGGTAAACCCATGTTGATTATCTTTCTGTAAACTGTGTTATTTCCCAGACCAATGGCTTTAACTGCAATGCTGTCTCTTTGAATTCTCTAGATGTTTTTTCTTTCTTTCTTTTTTTTTTTTTTTTTTTTTACAGATTTTATTTATTTATTTGAGAGAAAGAGCGAGAGAGCACAAGCAGGGAGAGCAAGAGAGGGAGAGGGAGAAGCAGGCTCCCCACTGAGCAGGGAGCCTGATGTGGAGCTTGATCCCAGGACACTGGGATCATGACCTGAGCCGGAAGCAGATGCTTAACTGACTGAGCCACCCAGGCACCCTCTGGATTGTTTCTAATCTATACAAGATACAGGACTGGCATAAAATTCTAATTCACTCAAATTTACTGAGCATCTCTTATGTGGCAAGAATGAACTAGAAGCTGGGGATACAACAATGCATAAGATTTACTCTTGAAAGGCTTCTAGAAAGGGTCAGCCTAAGATCCAAGAAATCATGTAATTAACTGCAAGTTGTAGAAAGTCCTATAAAAATGGGGTGCAGAGATCTCGACTATTAGGGACATTTACTTATTTCTAACTTTTGGTTTTGAATAGATAATACAGATACAACATAGAAAATCTAGAAGGCGCAGACAGGTATACAGTGAAACTTAAGCCTCTTTCTCCAGAAGGAGCCACTGTTGCTAATCTCTTGGGCATCTTTCAGGGAGATGTCATGAATTTGTAAGCATACATGTATGTGCATGTGTATTTCTTAAAAATTATGGTCATCTATTCAGGAGAGTCTTTACCTCTATAGTATTCCATTGTATCACCTATGCCATAATTTACTTGTTCCTTATCAGTGGAAATCTAGATTTTGTCTAATGAAAAGGTTAGAGAGCTTATTTATAAGATAAATATCTAGAAATGAAATTGCTGCCTCAAAGAAGAATTTTAAAAACATATTATCAAATTATATTTCATAGAGGCTCTACAATGTATAGACCCTCTCATGTGTAATAGACGCTGGTACTCCTTTTTTTTTTGAGAGAGAGCGAGAGAGAGCACAAGCCAGGGGAGCAGCAGAGGAAGAGGGAGGAGCAGGCTCCCCAATGAGCAAGGAGCCCGATGAGGGACTCGATCCCAGGACCCCGGGATCATGACCTGAGCTGAAGACACACACTTAACTGACTGAGCCACCAAGGCACCTGATGCCAGTGCTTCTTTGCTATACTCTCACCAAGAGTATGTTCTCAAACTTCTACCTATCAGATTGCCAAAAATGAAAAATGGTATCTCGATGCACTTTAATAGCATTTTCCTTTGAAGTTCAGTATTTTTTTTCCTGTGTCTGTAAGATAAATCTTTTCTTTTATGTGAATTATTTATCCCTTGTCTATTTTTGATGTGTAAGTGTGTGTTTTTAGGGGGTGTTAGACTTATTGACTTATAGAAGCTCTTTATATATTAAGGAATCTAGTCATTTGTTTAGAATGCGAGTTGCAAATATTTTTTTCCAAAATTCTTTTTGTCCTTTGTGCTTACAACATTTTTTCTAGGCAGAAATTTTTCTGTGTAGTTGAACTGATCAATCTTTTTTTCTGTGTGTGTGTGTGACTTCCTGAATTTTTTTAAAATCATACTTAGAACATTTCTGACTTGACCTATATTTTTTCTAGTATTTTTCTTTTTTAATTTTCTTTTTAATGTTTGAATCCTTGATTCATCTGGAATTTGTTTTGGCATCAAGTATGAGGTAGATCTCCAACATTTTTTTTTTAAATAACACTATCCAGTGTCCTAACACTAATTTTGGAAGTTAGGTTAATAAAGGTACAATTTATGTACAGTAAAATTCATCCTTCTTAGATGAGCAGCTCTGAGTTTTCAGAACTGTGTAATGTCATTTGTTGAATAATTGATTTTCTCACCACAAATTTGAAATGCTACCTGAATCTTTTAATAAACCCACCTTTAAGTTTGGGACAAGCTCTAGCTTTTCTATTCAGTTACACTGAATTGATTGTCTGTTCATGTGCAGTCACACACTATTAGATTAATGTAACTTTATGTTTTAATATCTGTTTAGGCTGGTATTTTCCCATAAATCTTTTTGTTTATTTCAGGAATTTCCTGGGTATTCTTACTTACTTTTTCAAGATGAACTTTAGACTTAATTTTAGTACCCCAAAAATCATGGCATTAATTTTTAAGTAATCTCTATGCCCAACATGGGGCTCGAACAGAGGACCCTGAAATCAAGAGTTGCGTGCTCAACCGACTGAGCCAGCCGGTGGTAATTTAAATGAGATTTATTTATTTTATAGATGAACTTGGCGGAACTGAGATCTTTGTGATATTGAATCTTCCTATACGATACGGTGTGTTTTTCCATTTGTTTCAATCTTTTGTCCTCAGGAGGATGTTAAAACTATTTTTACATAAACCTGACACATTTGCTGGTAAGATTTTTTCCATATTTCATCTCTCGTGATATTTGGAGTTCTTTTGTCCATTACATCTTCTAACGAATAATTATCTGGTTATGCTAAAGCTGTTTATTTCTGGTGATTAACTTTGTATTTGGCCTGGATTTATATATCATGCATAATTTTTGGTTGATATTCTTGGATTTTCCATATAAGCACTCAGACAATCTGCAAATACTTTTCTCTTTCTTTCTTTTGTCTAATTGCACTGGCTAGTACTTCCAGAACAGTGCTAAATAGGATGATAAAGGACATCTGTGTCTTGTTCCTTATTTTAGTAGGTATGCTTCTATGTTTACTATTAGGTATGCTTCTATATTTACCATCAAGTATGGTGCTAGTGTAAGAAAAATCATATTAAATAAGTATGTATTGCTTTTGATAAATGCAATTATTGAGAATGAAAGTTGAATTTTATCAGATGCGTTTTCAAAATCAATGGATAGGTATAATCTTTCACTCTTGATCTACTGACATAGCAAATCTATTATGTGTCTATTTTTAAATCTAATTTCTCGATAATCTATTATTTATTAACCTATTACTTATTTTTTATTAATAGATTTTCCAGTGTTGAATTCTTATGATAACTGATTTTATTAATTATCTAATACTCAATTTCTGGAATAAATCTGACTTGGTCATATTTTACTATTCCTTTATTATTTTTAAAAAATGTCATTTTTTTTAAGATTTTATTTATTTATTTGAGAGAGAGGGGCAGAGGGGAAGGAGGAGAGAGAGAATTCCAAGCAGACTCCATGCTGAATGCAGAGCCTGACTCAGGGGCTCAATCTCATGACCCTGAGATCATGACCTGAGTTGAAACCAAGAGTTGGATGCTTAACCGATTGAGTCACCCGGTCACCCCTATTCCTTTATTATTCTATTAGGTTTGGTTTGCTAATCATTTATGGAGGAGTTTGTATGGATATACATAAGTGAGATTGGTCTGTTTCTTTTATATTTCCATTAGAAAATATTCATGGAGAAGAGTATATACAATACTAAGCACCTGTATGTCTCTACCCAGTGTAATAGATGAAGCACAATCCTTGGTTTCCTTGGTAGTTTTACCACCTATGCATATATCCTCAAGCAGTATATTGCTTGATTTTGCTTGTTTGGGACGTTTGTTAAAAGAGAATCAAAACGTATATATGACTTGCTTTCTTTGAACAAGGCTGGTTGTGAGATTAATCCATGCTGATGAGCATCATGGTGACTCATTCACTTTCACAGCTGTGCACAGCATAATGGTTGAATTAAACATCTTTATTGACTCTCCATACCCAGGATTTGGCATGTATTTCTGTTCCTTAAAGTCTTTTTTCATGCCCTTCTGGAGTGTGTTAAACACAGCATGGATTCTGGAGTCTGGTTGTTTAGGTTTGAATCTTGGTTGACATATACTAGTTATGTGGCAAGTTATTTGATGTCCCCGTGCCTCAGTTTCCCCACCTATAAAATGAGAGCCAAAGTACCTATTACCTCCTAAGTCTGTTGAAAGGTTTCACATGAATTCATATATGAAAAGCACTTGAGACAGTGGCTGGTGCATTGTCACTCTACATATAACTGTCAGAGGTCGGACGACACCACAAGGCAACAGCAAAAGTAATGTATTCTGTTAGATGGGGATGTTACAGATGCTGCTGAGCACCTCTTGTACTCGCCCCCACTACACATAAACAAGGGGAATGAAGTTGCTTGGTCACGGGAGATACGTCTTCAACCTTACCCGGCTATGCTAAATTGTTTTCCAAAGTAGTTGTGCCCATTTACACTCCTACCCACAGAGTGTGAGTGTTTCTGTTGCTCAGCATCTTTTGGAGGAACTGCCAGACTGTTTTTGCAAAGTGCCCGTGGCATTTTACATTCCCACCAACACTGGGTGAGGGTTCCAGTTTTCCCACTTCCTCACCAACACTTGTTCTTGCCTGATGTTTTGATTGTAGCCATCCCAGCGGGTGTGAAGTGGTATCTCATTGTGGTTTTGGTTTTCCTCTTTCATCTCTTTAATTTTTTTTTTTATTGATGTGTAGTTGATATGCAATGTTCCATCAGTTCCGGATGTACAATAGAGTGATTGGACAGCTCTATACATTGTGCTCTGATCCCCCAGGTGTAGCCCCCAGCTGCCCCATGTAACACCCTTCTAATACGATTGCCTATATTTCCTTTCTGTACCTTTCATCTGCACGGCTGTACCTCCCACTCCCCTCCCTCATTTTGCCCATCCCCTCAGCCCCTTTCTTTCATCTCTCTTAATACACAAGTTCCCCTGTGCTTTTCTTGGGAAAAAAAAAATGTTGAACCTGGATAGTTTGTCCTGTAGAGTTTCCCAGCCTGGATTTAGGTGATTGTATACTGTGGCATTGCTTAGTGTTTCTCATTCTTTGTTGTCATTCAAATGGGAAGTTAGTTCTAGGCTATTTAAATTAATTGAAATTAAATTTCAATTCCTAGGTCTTACTCATCATTTTCCTTTTTTTTTTTTTTTAAGACTTTTGTTTATTTACTTGAGAGAGAGAGAGAGCATGGACAATGGGAGGGGCCGAGGGTGAGGGAGAAGCAGGCTTCCGGCTGAGCAAGGAGCCCGATGCGGGACTCCGTGCAGGACTCGGTCCCAGGATCCCAGGATCATGACCTGAGCCGAAGGCAGCCGCTTAACGACTGAGCCACCCAGGCACCCCAAGGTATAGAACTTTCTACTGGGGTGTTGACCTAGATGCTTGGTCAGACTCCGCTTTGTATGACATAAAGCCTTTGAGATTTGCCTTATGGCCCAGGCTGTGGTCAACTTTTGTAAATATTCTATGTGCTTTTGAAAGAAAATGTATACTCTGTAATGTTTGGGTGCAGTGTTCTACTTGTGGTAGTTAATTGTGTTGTTCAGATTTTCTGTGTCCTACAGTTTTTTTTTTTTTTTTTGCTATTGTTTTCTCTCAGTTTCTGAGAAAGGTTGGTCAAGCTCTTCCTCTATGGGACTATTTGAATAAACTACAGTGTAGAACAGACATGCAATGGTGTACTTTGCAACTCTGAAAAGGAAAGAGTCATGTCATTATAAACCACTTTGAAGTGATCACCAGGAGATTTCCTAGTGAAAGACAAATTGGAAAAATGGAATGTAGAATTTGCAAATATATGCATAAGAAAGGAGGGAAACAAACCTACAGGTGCTTGCTAATATTTAAGAAACAGTTTTAGCATTTTAATAATTTTTAAATAGTTATTTACAGAAGATAGAAGGGAATAGGGTTGAAGGAAGAGTGATAGGAGCTAGTTCTTTGAATATGCCTTATTTTGTTTTTGGAAGCCTTTTAAAATGTTTACATAATTACAGAATAAAATAAAATTTAAAAATTAATCTCCTCAAGTAAGGAAACAAAGGAAATAAACCTGTGTGTATCTAGTTGCTAATATAGCCACATAGAGATCAACTATTTCAAGGGAGCTTAAAAACACAGTGATTTGCCTATACAACCCCAACAAAGTACACTCCAAACACAAATAATTCAAAAAATTGCAAACTATTTTCAGTAATTATATTGGGGATAGTGTTAATATTATTACTCTGGAGCTATGATGTGTGTATTATGGGGGAAAAAGCCAAGGCATAATTGTGTCATTGAACTGGGATTTTGGATAGGAGAAAGGGCAAGTAATATAAGCAAGATAAGGTTAAGTACAAACCCGTTAGCTGTGTATTTGAATTGATAGAATCAACTCATCATGCATTTTGAGATACTTTCTTGCTTCCTTTAAGATGGGGAGCAAGACAAAATGCCCACTCTCACCACTCATATTCGACATAATACGGGAAGTCCTAGCCAGAGCAATCAGGCAAGCAAAAGAAATAAAAGGTGTCAGAATTGGAAAAGAGGAAGTAAAACTGGCTCTATTTGCAGGTGGCATGATTTTACATATAGAAAATCCTAAAGACTCCATCAAAAAATGGTTAGATCTAATCACCAAACCCAGTAAACTGGCAGGATACAAAATTGACATACAGAAATCAGTAGCATTTCTCTACACTATCTGTGAATTATCTGGAAAGGAAAGAAAAAAAAATCCCATAAAGAATACTTTCTCATTCTCTCTACTGAGAAGACAGAAGCAATGACCAACCCAGTAGCAATGAGTGCCCCTAAGGCCAGATTATTGTACCTTCCACTTTCCCACAAAGAAACCAGAGCTCATGAGAATATATAAGATAAGCCTGAGGGCGCCTGGGTGGCTCAGTTGGTTAAGCGACTGCCTTCGGCTCAGGTCATGATCCTGGAGTCCCGGGATCGAGTCCCACATCGGGCTCCCTGCTCAGCAGGGAGTCTGCTTCTCCCTCTTGACCCTCTTCCCTCTTGTGCTCTCTGTCTCTCATTCTCTCTCTCAAATAAATAAATAAAACTTAAAAAAAAAAAAAA